>NC_143018.1:13663251-13963251 GCF_055824585.1 Amblyomma mixtum | reverse complement strand
GCCGCGATAGCGCAATGAGTTAATTTCCATATATGCAGAAGGCCATTCTCTATGCACAACTTCACTGCGATGGCAGGTGCTCCCAGCAGCGGGCCTTGTGCAGATCAGGTTGCTTTTCCCGAGGGACCAATCATTAACTGCCGCGGTGGGCAGTATGCTCCCTATCCGGTGGACAGGTTGTGATGACGCCACAAGGTCACGTGACCCAGGCGGTCCACCTGCCTCCCAGGTTGCTCTGCGGGCACCCCCCGCCAGAGCCATGCTCGTGCTTTTTCGCTCACAACGCCGACACCGGTATTCTGGACAACGAGGCCTTTAACGCGCGTTAAAACACATATTTTCTCGTCACAGCTTCTAGTAGTGTGTTCAAAACCTGAATCAAACCCAATCCAAATCGACTGAACCATTCTAATGCCGTAACCACAACTATGTGATGGCACGCTTTTGATGACGCCTAATCATAATATTTACATGTGCAGGGAAGTACTTCCAGCTTATCGACTTATCGTACGGATCGCTCCTCGTCCAAGCCACCACAGAAAGCAGAGAAGATGCTTCCAGAAGAGCCCGTTCCGGCGCGTGAAATGGACGTGCACGGTGTCGCTTAGGCCCGAGAGTACAGTCATCCACAGACCTGTCTGGAGCGCTCCAACTCCATGCCGTGTGCGCTGCGCAGCGCGCAGAGCGACGTCTAGCGGCAGCACCTGGTTCGAGACAGCTCATGTATGATGCTCAGAAGATACTGAAAGACGCGCTATCTCGAACCAGGCGCAGCCGCTAGACGTCGCTCTGCGCGCTGCGGAGTGTAGACCTCTTACAAAAAAAAAGTTTTAGACAGTCTATAGAGTGTCTATAGACTTCTGTCTATACAGTCAATAGACTGTATATGAAAAATCCTAGAGAACAGTCTATAGGCAATACAAATGTCATGCCAGTCTAGACAATCTATAGATTTATGGCCATACACTTTTAGTAGACTTTTGTCTATAGACTGTCTATAGCCTATGAATAGTCAAAAAGCAATATCTATAGGAAGTCAACAGAGTCAATAAGAAGTCTATAGACTGTCTATAGAGTTGGGGCGCTCTAGACTGACCTGTGGACGACTGTACGTTTGATTGCTATAATGCGCAGCTCAGAACAGAGAGGACACCACACAAGGCAAAGCTAAGTCACGGTGTAAGAATAAATATATTCTCACAGCACGAACTGGGCAAAGCGAACTTTAAGCGCAGCGCGGGCCGTAATGCCGGAATTTTTATGAGCAATTATTTGATGGACAACCGATGAGACTGTTCGAACAGCTTACGTCGATGTCTCATAGCTTTTGAGGTTAGCGTGAAATTTAGGACGACATGCTTTCGCGATGATATTCGGACACTTCTGAGCAGAAGGACGTCCTGTATCAGAATTCAAGGCAGCGGCTATTGTTTCGAGTGCTATCGTTGTCTTGATGGAGGATGACGCGCCTTCTGAGTGGAGACCATAGGCCAAGCATCCAAAACTGGAGTGACGCATTTTGGCGCATTTTTCACCCCCTCGTAACGTGATCTCTCGGCACGAAGTGTTTACTTCAAGCTGCATGCATCCGTCAATGAATGTTTGAGTTCTCTACATTCGCGAATCTCACAACTTCACCCAGTTCGTCTTCGTCGTAAGGCTATATGTCCAAGTTGCTGCTGCTACGGACGCAATTCACTCAACTGTCGCGACGAACGCCTATTCACAAGTTCTTACTGGTCAGTACGTTCGATTACGTCACACTTCAAGCAAGTTACGCTTTTGAGAACGCTGCGTGAACCTGGCCTGGCACTCCTGCTGACCTGCTCAAGGTGTAAGATAATATAGCACATTTTTCTGCTACAGACCTATCCTTCCCATTACTCACTGTATGTAGTCGGGTACAACTCAAGAACGCAGCAGCAAATGCCTGCTAAGGAGGCCATCTAACCAATGACAATGACCGATTTTCATGACGTCAAAGTTAATCCTGTCAAACCTCCCGTGCACCCCGGTACAATTTGCTTCCCAACTCTTTTGATAACGCAATGGAGCTTTCCCAGATCATTTGGCTATCGCTTGTAATACGTCCACATACCACGTAAATCTTCACTGCGCACTCCGAGTTCCCGGCCGCGGCGGTCGAACATCGATGGAGGCGAAATTCCAGAGGCCCGTGAGCTGTGCGATGTCAGTGCACGTTAAAGAACCCCAGGTGGTCGAAATTTCCGGAGCCCTTCACTACGGCGTCTCTCATAGCCTGAGTCGATTTGGGACGTTAAATTCCAATAAACCAAACCAAACCAAACCAAACCACGTTACAGAAGCTTAATGTAGTAGGCTAAGCCTGAAGTAATCACCTTCAAATCGCGTTAGACTATACCTACTCGTAGCGCACCTGCAAGGGTCGCCCCTTGTGATGCTGATACTCATCAGCGTGACCAAACGTCATCAAGGCGTGGAAGGTCCCCGTATGCCTGCGGTCTTGGAGAAGCAGTGTCACTGCGTTACGCATGACACACTTATCATCGGCGCCATCGTGTTTACGTCTGGGCGTTGCAAGGACAAAGCCGGGGGGCAGAGGGGGGCAGGTACGCTTGTAAACAAGCCCTGTAACCGGGCCGCAGCGTTGCCACAGCGTTGTATATTTGGCAGCGGCGCGACGCTGGTTTCGCAAGGTGACGGTGGCGGCCGCGCCTGGATCCATGTATCACTCGCGGAAGCGCCTCTTTGCATTGTACTCCCGACGACTCTCTCGCTCTAGTTGTGTGCAGCGCAGATTCCTGTGGTTCGCGAAGGAGAACGGGCATATAGCGTGCGCTCCTAAAACAAAGCGGTGCAGCGTCGCTCCAGAGTGACCTGCCAGCCAGCAGGTCACCCTGGGAGCTGGTCACCTTGGTACAATGCACGCAGTAAACTTTCTTGCAGCAAGGTGACCTGTCAGTCAGCAGGTCACCCTGCCTGTCCGCTGGTCACCTTGGTACAGTGTACGCAGTAAACGGTCTTGCACCGGGCGACCCGTCATCCAGCAGGTCATCCTGTCTATAGAGCACCCTGTGAGCCGGTCACCTTTTTGCAGTGGACGCTGTAAGCGTTCTGTCGCAACAGGTTGACCTGTCAGCCAGCAGGTCAATCCTCTCAAGGCTTGTCAGCTGGTCACGTTAGTACAGTTTATGCAGTAAATGTTGTGTTGCACCAGGGTGACCCGTCAGCCAGCAGGTAACATTTCAGTAGGACACAGCCGGTCACCGTGGTATGGTGCGCGCAGTAAGCGCTATGTCGCACCAGGGTGACCTGTCAGCCAGTAGTAGGTCACTGTGGCACAGCCGGCAGATAAACGCGGCTGATCAGCTGGTCACCGTGCTATGTAGCCAACAGGTCACCCTGCTGTGGATGGTGGTGGTGGTGGTGAAAAGCTTTTATTTTTAAGAAGAGTGAATGTGAGAACGGTCCTTGTGGTCTTCAGTCGAGGACTCCGGTAGGTTCATCCTGGTTAGTGTATACTGTAAGCGCTATTAAACGCGAGCGAGTGGCACGGAGGTGAGTAAAAAGAGCGCTGCGCATTGTCCAAAAAGAGTAAGATTATGCTTAAATATGGGCTAAAAAAATTTCTCTTTTTGGAGCGGCCGAAAGGCATTCTACTTTGTTAACATTCAAAGAGCCACCGCGAGATACCGACAAAGTTGAAGCTCTAAGATGGGCTCTAACAGGCTCAAGTAAAGTCCTATAATGGCAGCTCCCACCAAAGCCCGCGCATTATATGCAGGCTATCGTCCTTTTCATTTTTCTTTTGATCTTCTTTGCTAATTATTATTCTTATCCTCCATTTTAATTTTTCCTCTTCTTTGTTTTCATCTTTGTTGTTTTCTACCAGGTCCATCAGGATGGCATCGAGGCTACAAGGTTGTTTATTCATTTGTTTATTGTGTACCATAATAAACTTCGCAGCCTGTAAGTGCCAGGAATTTAAAAACTGGCGGGCTTGCGGCCTACCTTTGGGGTGAAGCAATGGCAGAGAAATCTGCAGCGTTGTTGCATGATACTGCGACCCCACAAGCACAGTGACACCGCCGTCTATGGCGAAGGAGGATTACCCATCCAACTCAAGGTAATGTTGAGAAACTGCACGGTGCATGCATGTGTAGCAATCGGAGGATGCCTGCTCGAACAGGTCCTATGCTGTGAACATGGCGCCGCAAAAGTCCGACGAGCGACAACTGCGCACGAACCTCGATCTACGACGCAGCAGCGAGACACTTCGGCCTCGAAATCGCGTGACCACGGGGGAGTGGGAAGGAGAGGGTCGGAGTGTTGTCAGTAAAGGAACGACGCAGTAACCCTGTAACTGTCCCACTCACGGTGCGTGTACACCCGAACCGCGCCGTATGGGAAGGGATGAAGGATGGAGTCAAAGAAGAAAGAGAGGGGAGGAGTCGTATTGAAAGGCTCCCGGTTAATTTCGACCGTCCGGGGCTCTTTAGCATCCACTGAGATGAGAGAGCGCATGGGCGTCCTTTTACATGTGGCCGCCGTGGTTTAGCGCTGTAGTTGCGAGACGTATATATGACCTTGCCTCACCAAAGAGTGCAGATTTTAACTCTCTGTGATCAAATGCAAACCAGCAAAAATAACTCCAAGAAGCGAGTTCCGCGTCGGCCACACACAGATGTTCCACTGCGTTGTCTATATGGCCCTCTTTGCGTACAGTCGGGAGCAAAATAGATGTATATCACGCAATCTTCGACGAAATTGCAGCTCAGCTCCGACTTTTCGGCATTTTCGATAAGCAAGAGTGCCGACGGATCGGAATGAAGAAGCTAATATGCTTAGCAGATACAAACTGTCCCGCCTTCGGCTGTCGCGATGCCATGAGCGGCTTTGATGCGGCGGTTCGATGTGGTTTAGGCGAAACCCGCGTGGTATACACCACTTTTGATGCCGACTGCGTGCAGTGGGCCGCACGGGAGCCTCAGGAGGAGAAGCGAGAGTTTGCTGCTACGGCACTGAGTGCCAACTACCGAAAACACCTCAAACCCTGAAGAAATATATCTGTGTCGACAAAAACTGCAAAACCATGCCCAAAGAACGACAAAACGCGCGTCGTTTTGTCGCAACGATAGATTTTTCTCTAGCTTGGTACTATTTTTCTGTGGTATTTTAGTATTTTTCCTGTTGTTCAATCGTAACACAACAAGGTATGCGGAGACATGGATAGTCCCGACCCCACGGTTAAACTCGGGTAGAGAATGCCTGCAGTTCACTCTTCCGTCCCTGCTAAACGCGTATATATATAATAATTTTGACCTTTTCAGTTCGTCAAACAGGTCTTTGCGTGCTTTGTATGCTAGCATGTAGGATTTTTGTTTTGTGTTTTTTTTTCTTCTTTCTCTTTTTTTCTTTGCTCCCATTACCTGTGTCTACCCAATGTGAATATTGTGTCAATATTGTATAATGTTCTTTCGTTTTCTCTTGTACCTGCTCATTATTGCATACTTGTTATCACGCTTTGCAACTGCCTTTTGTATTAAAAGCCTTGCTGTCAAGCTGCTGCCAAGCGAAAGGGGGCTGCGGCTTAGTCAAGCTGTCTCTCAGCTTTTTCTGCGCCTCCGCTGTCTGTATCTTTACAAGGCAGAAATAAAGAATTTGAATTTGAATTAACAACAAAGAACAGCACAGTACTGCAGAAAATTCTCTTACTACAAAAATTTATGCTGCTTCTACAAGTTCATGGCCAAAAATGCTATGAAAATCTTTTGTAGAGACAGAAAATTTGTTTGTTATGTTTCTCAACTGGAAAGTACATTGGAGAGTGCCTGTAAAGTACTTGGAAGGTACCTGGAACGTTCCTGGAAAGTTCATTGCACTCGTAACACATATTCCTTATAAAGTTCACGGTTGATGCAACTACTCATACAGTAGCCGGACGTAGAGGGAAGCGCAAGGCAAGGATTCAACTGAGGCAAACAACACGCGCTCTTTCATGTTCTACTTTGAGAAGAGGGATTTAAACCATACCGGGAGCGTACAGGGGTAAGCTGTCCTCTAAAGCCCCCCCCCCCCCCCCCCCCCCCCGCTTTTTTTAAACGGTGGGAAGCTGTCCTCTAAAGCCCCCCCGCTTTTTTTAAACGGTGGGCGCTAGAGGACAGCTTTACCCCCTTTTTACTCCTTTCTGCTTACAGTGTATAGGTGTATAGTGATCTGCCATAGCTGTAGCTTAGCACAAGGATTCGAGCGAGGCAGCTAGCTGACATGCCCCATCATGTTTCAAGTTCACATTGACGACGAACAGAAGCGAGTGATAGATACGCGTCCTCTCACATTAGCGCGCCTCTCAAGACCTCTCACGTCCGCCCTTCAAAAGCTCCTCTCTCTAGAGCGTACCGCACAGAACTGGACCCGCGGGCGAACCTGCCGGAAGCCTCGGAATCTTGGCCCGCTTCGCCCAGGTGGAACCTCTCAGGAATCCCTCCAGCTCCCTCCGTAAGAAGGGGGCCCATCAAAACAAAGCTCTCCCAAACGGGCCCCACCTATACCTTGCGCTCTATTCGGTGTGTGTGTGCGTTAGTAACTTCTGGGTGTGTGCACGTTTGGGCGTGTGCGTGCCCGCGATTTCCTTCAAGGCCTAGCCCGGCTCTAAAAAGACAAGGCGCACATGCCACCGAGGCAAGTCGCGCATCAATCTTGTGAGCGTCTCCTCTCCCCTTTCGTTCTCCTTCGCACACACACACAAGCGTCGGTGTCGGCGTCTCGGAGTCGCGACAATGCACCCTCATGCGAGCGTGATCCGCTTTCTTCTTTTGGGGCAGCGCCGAGCGCCAAGCCGGCCTGTGAGTGTGCGTGTGTATATGCGGCCGTGGCGGTGGGCAAACATAGAAAGTGGATTGCTCAAAATCCCGGGGTCTGGGCCCTCGGGATCCAGATCTGTATCGCGCCTTGGCGGCGCCGTTCCGCAAACGGCACTCCGCGCGGCCCACGCCCCCTCGAGGCACGGGTTCTTCCTGTTCATCCTGCAGGCTGGATGTCAGCCCAGCTTGCTGGCGCCGCGGACTGTGCCGGTCGAGTCACGAGGACTCTGCGCGCTTGTGTTTCTTTGCGCTGGCTTTTGTATTTTTGTTCGCGACCTCTTTGGCCCCTGCGGCGGGCGGTTGGATTAGTAAAAGTCGGCTACGTTGTAATACTGTTAGTAAATGGTGGACAATTTGCTGCTATGCCAGCTGTCGCTAGGACGTGTACGCTGAACTTGGCAGTATAGCGAGGAGTTGCTATGCCCCCCCCCCCCCCCCCACCCACCCACCCACGCTCACGGCTGTTTGCATTTCCTCAACTGGTTGTTCTCAGATTTTTTTTTATTTTCGCAGGCAGAGTTGCATCAGATCTTAAGATGCCATCGTGGAAGCAGTTAGAACAGCGTGCCCGTTACCACAGATATTCAAAAGTTACTTTTCGTACGCACAACCCTGGACAGGAACGACTTCCCGAGTGCGGTCGAGTGACAGCATGATGACGTCTCGCTTACTCTTCCAGAAAAAAATTATAAATAATGATTAATGACCAATGTTATTCACCACTGCAAGGAGCGAGCTGGCGCTGAGTGTAGCGTTATAGGATGTTAACTGTCCAGTGAGTTCTGTAATAGACACTGGTCAGGTAGGTTCGTCGCAGCACATATCTAAAGAATATTTATCAACTCAACTGAACAACTTATTAACTTTGGTTTTAGTTTTAGGGGATTTAACGCCCCAAAGCGACTCAAGCTATGAGGGGCGCCGTAGTGGAGGGCTCCGGAAATTTCGACCGCCTGGGGTTCTTTCATCGTTAAGTAAACGGGCCTTTAGAATTTTGCCTCCATTGAAATTGGACCGCCGCGGCCGAGATCGAACCCGCGTCTTTAGGGTCAGCAGCCAAGCACCATGACCACTGGTCCAACGCGGCGTCTGCAACTTATTAGCAAATCAATTAAGTAATAAACGTTTAAAATGCTGCAATAATAATTTGTTCATGCGCCATGCATCATAACAACGCATTGCTCAAGCGCACTGAGTTCCTCTACACTTCTCCAGGTGGCGCAGTTAACGGTATTATAAGCGCGGCAGTCGCGGGCACTGCCTTCGCCGCTCTGCCCTTGACCTTCGAGCGGCACTCTTTATCCGGCCTCAGTTGTGCAACGGTGGGACCCTCCGCCTCCTCTTCTCCGCACAGGCGCTCCAGTTCCCCGGTAGTGCTGCAGCGCCTTTTCCCCCTCTCTTGTTTACTGCCTCGCAGGGCAGAGGCGGTAGCGACAGAGCGCTGACGACGGAAGAGGAGCACTGAGGCACCTGCCGAAGAATATACCGGCGCCGTCACGCCGGCCAGTCAGGCGCCGTCCCAGTGCCTCAGCGGCTAAATTTAAAGCGCAGCACTGTTCTCGGCCCGCGCGGCTGTAGGGATGCGTGGGGCACGGCGCGAACGGAGCGGCGTCACCACTCATTTCACGCGGTGGCTCCTGGAGTGACCTGCTCCTTGTTCCTCTTCGTCACTATCATCGCCGTCCCTACATCACCATAATTGTCATCACCACCACCATTAGATCATCGTCTTCATCATCACATCATCGCCATCACAATTATCATAATCATATAGCAGAAAAATCCCTATATGCAGGACACACTACGGTAGGCAACACGTTCAGCCTTTGCCAAAAGTTTAGAGCCCAGGGGGTGAGCCACATTGCTTTGCTCGTAATGCGTCCTCAGCGTCCCAAATCTCCTGAAGGTCCTGCTCCCTCCGATTCGTGGGACTTCCATTAGTGCTACAGAAGCGCCACAATAGGGCTTAGAAGCAAACCCCTGGGCTCTAAACTTTTGAAAAAGGCTGTACAGTTTCAAATACCGTCTCTACTACATCGCACTGAAAAACTACTTGATTTCAGCCAGCCAATTTCCATAAAGTTCCTTAAGAATGTAATAATGCAAGAAAACATTGAATTCATTTGATTTATTTTTCTTGCGCTTTGTTAGCATTTCTGGCCTTCCAGTGTTGCTCGATTAATCCCTTTTTTCCCCTAAAAAGGGAAGCAATTGTTCGCAGTTGGGGTTTTACGTTTCTGATGCCTGTCTGCTGAACTGCATACGGAGCAGAGACCTACGTCAGGCTTCTTGCCTTTTGCCTTCACTCCGGTTCCTGCAAATCAGAATGAAACAACTAAACTGAAATGAAATGAAAAATGAAATATTCACCATCATTACCAGCCAGATTGAGTCCACCGCAGGACAAAGGCCCCTCCCATCCATCTCTAATTACCTCTATCCTGAGCCATCCCTGAGCGTGGCAAGATAACCTATTGTTCTTAACAGTAACAGACTAGATTCCAAGGGAAGAGAAGTGTATAGCCAGGGGGCGGCAGAAAAGGAGGTGGGCGGATGAGATTAAGAAGTTTGCGGGGATACGGTGGCTGCAACTGGAAAAGGACAGGGTTAATTGAGAGTCATGGAATTAAGATGCCTTTGTCCTGCAATGGGCGTAGTCAGGATGATGATGATGATGATGATGAGAAATACGCGGTCGCCTCATCCTTGAAAATGGCCACTCGTAGAACAGCATGATCTCCCGGCAGGAAAAAAAGAAATAGAGGAGGGGGGTGGGAGCGAAGATCACAAAGCATTGACAGGCTAAGCTCGTGGTGCTACATTTCTTTATTTTGTGTGTGTGGTGTGCGGTTTAGAGTTTAATATTGTCCGAATAAAAGCCGAAAAATAATCATTAACATGTCGCAGCGCATCCTTGCTGTGTGGCTATGAGGCGCATTCCAATGGGATGCACCGGATCCGTCTCATCCTCGCTGCCATAGAGTGCAATGACTGACGCGGAATCGGCAACAGCTCAAGAAGGCGATTATAACGTGAACTACACATGATAATATGCAGACGCGGCAACCTTGCTTGTCGGTGCACTTATCATGAACCGGAATGCGCCCAATATGAGACTGCGTTTACACCATTAAAATTTCTCCACCACCTTTGCATGCGGACATGGGAAATGACGGTTCCTATACCTCCGTTTAAATGTTTGCTATTCGTTCTATCCTTGTGGCCGCATGTCCGTCATGTGGTCTGAAATTGAGCGCAGAGTTTTAGTATCAGACGTAACGCCAAGACTGCGTCGAACCACTCACTGTTATGCACGTTAACTTTGTATGTGACAACGTAGAGGATCAGCATGTCACAACAAATTTCACCCACCTCAGATTGCTATTTATTTAATTACAAAGTCCTGCAGCAGCCAAGGCCGTTATCGCGCGTGGATGTAACTACAACTACATGAACACTATATCAAACAATACACATAATGAAGTAATGAAGATTAAAGAGTCAGTGCTCAACACAGGAACTTTTTCGCTTCTTTTTTTCACTTGACATTGCAGCCGCAAGCACTAATCGCACATGCTACCTCTCTGAACTAGTGAGCAAAAACGCAATGACGCAATGGCGCGGTTCTCCCGTACAGAACACAGAGGAAGACGCCAACTAAACGCAGTATACAGCTGACCACCAGGAGTACGAACCATACACACATGCGCTGTCGCTGCTTTTTCTTTCCCGCCATTTTGTTTTTGTATGCATACAGCGCATCAAGCCTACTAAGCACACGGCTACAGCTGTCAGAGGCACCGTAGCCGAACTGTCTTCTGCAGTTACGCTCCAAGGAGAAGTTTCTGTAGACGCCAGCGAACAAAGCCCGAAAGCTATTGCGAGTGTCGGACAGAAATAGGTGCCGTCTCCGCGGCGACAGCTTCGCCCGCCGCGACGCTGATTTTCAACGCACGGGTAGAACTCCCCTCGGCGCCTCCTCCTTTCTGCACGGCAGCTGAGCTCGCCCCGGGCCCGCAACTTCGACAGCGGCCGTTGGGAGCCTGCACAGACTTTAACCCAGCGCCGCCCCACTCAAGCAGACCTAGGCCCATGACCCACTTGGCCCAAGTGCATTAGGCCTTCCTGCGGCGAGAAGCAGCGAAGGAGCGGGCCGGGCATCTGGTACAACCAGGCCGCGCTGTACTTTTTCTCTCATCATGCCACTCTTCAAAAAGTGTTATGGGGTTTAATAGAGTTGAAACCGACTAGGCGTGCGAAAGCATGCGTTCATTCTTCAATAAGAGGGGACATAATCGCTTCGCATTAAGGGTATGACGCGATAGCCTGAGTGGGTTAATGCCCATATATGCGGAATTGGTCCTCATACCACTCTACCAGCGCAGTGGCGCAGCGGTTAAGCGATTCGCTACTGCACTGGCAGGTGGCTGTTTCTATCACAGCCGCCGGTCGGGATTAGTGTGCGACCCATCTTGCTCTTCCCAGGCAATCTCTGGCGACCGGTCATTATTTAACTGCCGATGAGCAATCCGATGAGCAGGTTGTGATGACGCCACAAGGTTACGTGACCTATAGGTGGCGGGACGCCCTCCTCCCATTGGCTACAGCCCGACGCTCCTCCGAGCTTCCTCCCACTGGCTGCAGCTGGCCCGACGCTCCTCCGTACTAACCCAAGGCTTACCCGAGTAACTCGGGTAAGCTCGGGTTAGTTCGGAGCGCAAGAAATGAGAAGATTCGTCCTCGGGTACGTCTGGGGTATACGCAGTTTTTTAGTACTAAAACGCTCACTCTGAAATATAAGGTTTTACGAAATTTCATCTGGCCGGGCCGGGTAGTAAGTTTACTTTAACAAAAAAAAAGAGAGACGCGCTGACCAATGGATTGGGTCAAAAGACGACGTTTCAGCTTCCATGCTGAAGCCTTGGCCACTTTGACCAAGGTGTTCCTGGTGGTGGTGGTGAAAAACTTTAATCAAAAGAGAGCTTGAGGGTTAAAAAAATAATAAATAACCCTGCTGCATGGTCGGTATCCTTAGTCCGGGACACCGCATGACGAGGCCCCGTCTCGCGCCCGCTTGACCAGAGCCCTTTGGGACTCCAGTGTGGAGCAGTTGAGGAGGGCAGTCTCCCATGCCTCTCGGGTGGGGGTGGGGGAGGGGGGAAGGTGAGGATTCTGAGTACATGCCCACACCTAAGGCTTGCGTGCAGTAGCCGAAACGTATTGTTTTGACCCTAACCATTGGTAAGCATCTCTTTTTTCTTGAAATGCAATCGCTTATTTGTTACTCCGGTTACATTGACTTCGGTGCACCATATAAGCAAACCCGAGCAAACCTATTCGTTACAACACACTCTGAAGCAACAGTAGCAAATGGAACATAAGGCCAGATCCTGTGGTGTCTACAGTCGGATACAATTCAAGAACGAAGAGGCTTTTCCCCTTCAAAGGAACCCCTTCCAGTTAATGGCATCGGCAGATTCTCATGACCCTGCTACCGTGACAAATGCAGGCGGTCGAAAACAATACCGAGTTCTTCGCTACGGCGACTCTCCTACCCAACCTCCTTCAACAGCAAGGGAACTCTTTAGGAACTCTAGACAACTTGCGCCATCTAGCGGCAGCGCTGTAGCCATTGCGCGAGAAATGGTCATATTAAGGACACTGTGAGTGCGGGTAGCTTTTCGCATCAGAGGCGTTTTCTTAGAGACTGACATATTCAGGAAAACTTTGCGCAGAATGACACAGTACGGGAGGGAGAGACACGCACACACACACACGAGCGCAAACTTGCAACTGTATTCTCAGAAACGATACACCGTTTTAAGAAGTAGAAAAGGGCGCAAGCGTACAATATCCAGTGCAACACGTCTGAGGAAAAAACAGCGAGCAACTGACGCTGGACGCGACAGCGTCCTCGCTCTTCAGGAAAAGCAAAAAAAAAAAAAATAGAATGTTTGGTGTTACACTGCCCACGTTCGGTCAAGGATTCTGTTACTCGGCCTCATATATCTTATCCAAGGCACGCACTTTCAAGACAGCGCTCAGAGCTTCCTCTTTCTTGGTCTGACGCCAACTGCACGCTTGGACAAGGAACTGTGCATCGCACTGAGCAGCGCTCAGCCGAGAAATGTAAGTTGCGCTGTAGACGGCAACTTCCCCCTCGTAGCCACTGTGAAACTGCTGCCGGATCGGGTGTCACAGGAACTGTTATCCCACATCGTGTAGAGTTGCCTTCGTCGCGTGGTGGGCGCGTAGTATCGGCCTCTTACGCGTAACAGTCGTTCAGCGTTTGCCTTGTAAGAGTGTAATTGACGCGCCTTCCTACCACACAGTGATGCCCCCACACCGACAACCTTGCCTTTCCAAAGCCACATAAAACCCCTGCAGTATGGGCTGATGGTTTATTCGGCTCAAACATACGGAGCTACACCTGCCCTATAAAACTTTTCACTGTTTGCAACCTGAATGAGCACACATGCATTTATAGACTGTGCTGAGCATGCGCGATGAGCTTCCTGTTCGAAATCCACCAATCAGAATGCTGCTTCCACAGCACAGGGGCAATATGGCTGCGCCAAGGAAGGCAGTAAAGGTGCGTATGAGGCTCCGTACGCAAGCTTTTAAAATTAAATTCAGCTCCATCGACAAGCGCCCATGACGAGTGGGTGTCAGACCAGCAACTTGCTGCTCTGGAAGTGCAGCAGCATCGTATGTGAGTATACAGTTGCAGAAGAGGATGAGTCTTGTAGCATCAAGCGAAGGGAACCGGGTTTTGAAAGGAATGAGAGCTCGGGAAGTGCAGAAAGCAGGTTCCTCGAAGATGAACTTCATAGCTTGTTGCTGGGCCTTCCGGTTGCCTCAGATGGCGGATCGAATGCCTCATAGCTAAACGATAGTAACGGGTTCGATCCTTCCAATGACAGCTTCAAGACGTGAGACTGATCATGAGCGCGTGATAGAAGCCGCGCCGTGCTGCTCGGTCGGATGCATCCAACTCAAGAGCGAAGCGGCAAATGCCTGTCAAAGAGGCCCTCCGGCGTACTTGCCTATTGTCATGAAGTCGGGGTTAATCCCTTTGCACCTGCTACATCACAGGGCCTTTTTTAAGGGGTATTTGCCATTTCGCTCTTTATTTGCATCGGGTACAACTCAAGATTGAAAACCCATAAGACCCCCAAAGGAGGCTCTCCAGCTATTGGCGTCGACCAATTGTGACGTCGGTGGTTAATCCATCGCTAATTCTCTATAACGCTAACATGACACAGGACTGAGCGCGAATTAACCTAGCCTGACAGGGGATTATTAATTGGAAAACATTATATGACTCATCGGAAACGAAACCCCAGAGCTTTGACCAGCAGCAGTGGTCCGAATTCCCCTAATGACGTCGTCATGGCCTCGCATGACGTCAGCAGTAGACCATAAGATAATGACGTCTGCAGCAAAGAAAAATAAAATTTCATCCGAAGGTGCCATAGGCCACAGAACCGAGGTGCTCCTTCGCGAATAAAGGTGAATCTATAGTGCATGCATTTCCTTAAGACTACACGTATACTAATGATTGTTTGGTTTATGGGGTTTAACGTCCCAAAGCGACTCAGGCTATGAGGGACGCCGTAGTGAAGGGCCCCGGAAATTTCGACCACCTGGAGTTCTTTAGCATGCACTGACATCGCACAGTACACGGGCCTCTAGAATTTCGCCTCCATCGAAATTCGACCGCCGCGGCCGGGATCGAACCCGCGTCTTTCGGGTCAGCAGCCGAGGAAGGGATCTTTGATGAACCTCGCAAAAGAGCTCACGATGAGACAATGCTCGCGCATTCAAAGCACACAGTAGCCTTAAGTGCCGTCCGTGACTTTCGGGACTGCAAAGAAAAGGGACTATATACGGGCAGGGGACTATAGTCTATAGTTTGCACTCCACGACAAGAACTTTTGAGATAGAGTATAAGCTCCTTTCCATTCACTTGCATGTTTGTTCACTTTCGCGACCGTTCTCGCCATCGACTACAATGCACCGTCACCACCTGCACATACATTGTGAACCCTGTCTCGCAAGTGCACAGCTTACGGCGTCGCCAAGCAGCACAGCGACAGGTTCGTTGTCTGCGGAGCGACCATCGCTGCGTGCGATCGCACGCTGTCAGGCGCCGCGACCCGTCTAGCGGCGTGACAGGCGACGGACGCATCTTCTCTACACTCGACAGCCGTCGTCTTCGGTCCTGGAGAGCGGTAAACAAGCGGCGGGTCCCATTCATAACCCCGTGAAGCGGAAAACTACTACGCCCACACGGCTCCACTATACTACTGCCATGGCGAGGAACGACGTCGAGCGACAAACACGTTCGCGGCCTCCCCAAGTTCACGAGCCGACAATGCAAGGGCGACACCGTCGCCGGAAGGCTTCAGGCGTCACCGCTGGGAAGGTCGCGGGGAAGCGTTCCACTGGGTCAAGTTCGGGACGTCCTTTCGCCGATCTTGGAAGGCAGTAGGAGGCGCCAAATCCGTGTTCCATGTCGGTGCGTTCATTGGAGAGATGTACAATACACTCATGCGCATACATACACAAACTACCTCGTGGAATTCACCTACGTCCAGTAAATTATTCATCAGCGAATTTAGTGTTATTTTATTTTATTACTGACACACCGTACCAAGGGCTTTCTTTATTTGGGCAGCACATGCCTGAAGCAAAAAGGGGGCGGGGCTTACATAGAAAGCAGAAAAAAGTACAATTTAGATGTAACAATACAAATAGAAAAGCGCAGATAGAAGGGATGCACAAACGAAGACTTCTGCTGGCAGTAACAACAAACACAAAAGAAAGTGTACTCACGAATTGAATCTGCCTACTGGAGTCGGTGATTAGAACTACAATTTTGAAACAAATTTATCATGGCTTAATGCTGAAACATTGTCTATGGCAGCTTATTCCAATGATGGATGTCAAGATATAGGGATGAATCCCTAAAAGGCAAAGTACATGGAAATATCGCATCTTGAAGGGCTGCTCTGCATAAGCACGGAAAGATACGGCGGGCGGCAGGGGTGGTTTTAAGGGAATGAGAAAGGGGAAGCCCTTCGCCCTCCACTCAAGCGAGAAATTTTACACATGAATACAATGCTTAACCCCATTTTTTTTTTTCGACATAAAAAAAGTCCAAGAAACGCAAGGTTCAGATGAGACCATCCGCTCCCAACCGCCGCTCCAAGAGTCGCCATAAATCAGCCCTTGGTAATCTGCCTCAGACTTGTTTGACCATTAAAGTGACAGACAATTACGGTAGTCAGCAATGCGATTGGATTGGATTGGAGAAACTTTATTGATCTAAAAGATCAATGAGGTGGGATAAATGGCCCCCTAACGGAGGGCAACCGTTCCTACCCACTCCTCAAGCTTGGCTTGCGTGTTCTTGTCAGGCTCCCTCAGGAGCTTAAGTGTTGGTTCAACCTCCTGGAAACATGCTAAGGTCATATTCAGTCAGTAATGCGAAATCTGAGCGCAGCTACCTGCCACTGCTAGCAGGTGGCGTGTTACGCTGCTAGCCACCCTACGCGATCTTCCGTTTGTAGTCACCAGATGGAGTTTCGCTCTGTTACTTGTGGTATGGTGTTATTGTTTTTATGTGCGTGTGTATACAGCCAGGGCACCTTTGTAAGGCGCCCGCCCGTTACAAAGGGAAGCTACATCATCATCATCATCATCATAATCATCATCATGGATACTACTTGGACAACCGGTTACACCGACAACGCTGACGAATAAGATGTCTGCGACGCAGAAAGCAGGAGCTGGCGCTAGAGAGCTGCGCTCTAAAACTGGTGTTCAGCGTAGTGTTCTAAAATGTTTCGCTTGGAGGGGGAGGGGGGTTTAAATCCACTCATGGGATGCAAGACGTGGAATGAGGAATGGCTGTCTTCTCCCATACGGTTTGTTTCAGCCGCCGTGCATTGGCTATGACGTAACTCGAGTAGGTATTCCGAGAGGCATACAGAGAGAGAGAGAGAGAGAGAAACTCTTTAATGAAATACAGAGAATTTAGCCGGCATTTAAAAATCGCTGGCATGCTACTCTGCGTAGGGAGGGAAATTTGGGAGATAAAGACAGAAGGAGAGCAGCGTGGAAAAGGTAAAAAATATACAAAGGTAAAATGCGGCCATGAAATGGGTACTGAGGATGCAACGGCGATTATTGATGTAACCTATGGAGTGCATAGTCCGACAAATGGGCTGACGAAGTTCACTGCATGAAGAATGCATGAAGGAAACGTGCAAGTGAATTTAAAGCTTACCGAGATGTCCAATGTCTTTTAAATATGTAAATAGAAATTCATTGCAAGTCTCTAAGGTAGGTTAAGGGAACTAAAACTTTGTCCATTGTTAGGGGCACTGGGCAGAGCTTCTGCATGCAATGTTCATAGTACCCAAGTAGCAGTAATCATACGGATCTTGCTAAAAGATTGGCTGTTTTCTCGCAATGTTGCTCGGAGTTGCACGACGTCTGTTCAATTGTGAGCGAGTTTTAAATTGTGAGAATGTCACCCCCTACCTCGCCGCTGAAACTCTGTCAACAGCTTGCTCGAGTAAGCGAGATGCATTCGCAACAGCTAAACTGTGAAATGTAACGCCGGCATTCTGGCACGGTGACTAGCAGGATGCGTGTTGCAGCATTGCAGCCCTGGCAAGCGATGAACGCCTCTACTCGTAACCACTTACATAACGCGCTGCAAACGCACCGCCGTCTGTCGTCCTAACTGTGGATCAAGGAGCGTTGGGTGTTGACACCCTGGAACAGACTGCAACTAGAACTGATGTTGCTTCAGAGGGAAACTCTTGCAAGTTCCGTGTCCCGTCAAAAAAAAGAATCATGTGAGCGGCAAAACATTGCGGATGACGCAGATTCGGCTCTTCACGGCCAGCACTACGTACCGGGAAGCTCTAGCTGCCGGCCCTGGCAGATACTCGATGACGCCGCCCTGGACTAATGATGTTCCGGCAAAAATAAAGTTCACTCACTCACCCTAGCCAGATGTGGGCGGATGGAGGAAACCTATGAACAAGGGGGAAGGGCGGCATGTTTCGCTAACCTTGTTTTGATGATGATGATGATGTCCTCAACCTTGTTTTATTTTCGTGACTGCACATCCTTGTCTTCTTCTTGTGATGAACGGCCGTGCATTTATATTTTCTAGACTGTGAGTCAGTAAGTCACCCCCCCCCCCCCCCCCCCCCCCCATTTTTTCCCGCGCATTATGAGCTGCGAAGGAAAACGGAGTCCAGGGGCCGCATTCTATAAAGACTTATAATTAGTTTTCCATTTCGGATCCATATTTTCTCTGGCTTTAATCACTATTGTCGGATGACGAGGCCGCGGCGTTGTTCAAGCGTCTGTGGGAAGCGACCAGACTGCTGGCTGGTTGGCGATGGGACCACCAGTCCTCATAATTGGCTGCATGATGGCGAATTGTTTTTATTTCGTCTTATCTTTTATTTACTTTATTCAATTCCATTATGTTATTTTAGTGCTTGTTTTTTCACGAACTCCTTGGACACAGTCTACGTGGGGACCCGCTATCCTGTGATTTCTCGACTGGCCGCTAGCCGCTTTCATCAGATGCTGCCGTCACGATTACGACTCGCCATATGAGATGGAAAATGGATAACGTGGACGCGTGTCGAATGTGGCCTCAGGTTCCTGCCGCACGCAGGGGCAGATTTGTGGGTCACTAACCTACCCCTGATCGAATGTCTAGGTAAATTCTGCTAACATTAAACGCCAAATTTCTCTTGAAAAAATAACTAGCTCTCTCTTTTTGAATGTGTGTAATATCCTTATTTCTGTGCATTGAAGGATCGAGGCACATCATCTCTTGTGTAGGTTGCACTTGTTTTTTCAAGAAAAGAATTTTGTTCAAAAAAAAAAGCATCTGCAAAGGTTCGACTGATTGTTGTAAAAATGTCCTTTCCATTGCCAGTTCTTTTTTTTTTTTTTGTTCTTGTTCGGCAGAGAAGAAAGCTACTGCTTGAGTTCGCCACACATTCCCCTCGTCATCACTGCAAAGGTCTCACCCAACATCGCTTCGTTTGGGTATGGCGAAAAGTGCAAGTGCCGTGCTTTGGGTGGTGGCGCCATCTGACGCGTTTGCAATAAACCACTTTCTTCTTTTCGCGCGCGAAAACTGAATTGGTCACTGAGACGCCTGTTTGTCGGTGCCGAAATTCGCAAGTGTTATGCTCATAGTGAGGGAAGAAAAGGCTCTAGTTGGAACATGAGGGTGGTGCTTTCCTAAGAGAAACAAAGGAAAGCGAACCTGTTGAGATTATAAGGCTATATTTCATCTTTCGCTGCCTATTAAATAGGATTTAGTGGGCTACTTAAACACTGGGAGTATTCCTCTTTCCTTTCAATTTCTAAGCGCTTAATAGCCAGCATGTCATAATATGTTAAGTGGAAGTCGCTCTTGAAATGACAAAGCACTTAAATTTTCGCAATTTTCTTGCTTGTTTTCAGCTTGAACCGTAAAACATGTTGAGGAAAAAGGCGGGAAATATTCGTCAGCCAACAAAAAAGCTTTTTCGATTTACTGTGAAATGCCGGTTACTTTCAGTTAAGTTGCATGGTTCATTACCAACTTTTTTGTGAAGAGCACAAACTACGAAACACTATTCATATGCTTAACATTCATTCCCTAAGTCGAGATTAGGCCCAACGCTGGAAGCACTGCGGCATCAAAATTTAAGCTTTAAATTCACTTGCACGTCACCTTCATGCATTCTTCATGCAGTGAACTTCGTCAGCCCATTTGACGGACTATGCACTCCATCACTCCATAGGTTACATCAATACTCGCCATTGCATCCTTAGTACCCATTTCATGGCCGCATTTTATCTTCGTTTTTTTTTTTTTACCTCTTCCACACTGCTCTCCTTCTGTCTTTATCTCCCAAATTCCCCTCCCTACGCAGAGTAGCATGCCAGCGATTTTTAAAACGCCGGCTAAATTCTCTGCTCTTCATTAAAGAGTCTCTCTCTCTCTCTCTCTCTCTCAAAATCGCCGAAAGCAACAAACTTAACGCTTATGCTTATTTTGAGTTAGAGTGCTTTTAGAGAACATAAACCAAATATCAAATTGCTCGCTGAGACGAACTCTACACACTACAGAAGCCTGTCTAGAAGACTGGGTCCATACCATCAACGTTCGCGCGTCTGTGAGAGTTCTACCGGTCATTGACCGTTCCTGAACAAAAAAGAAACAAAAACATTCCCTTGTGCCCCTTGGTTTCGGTGACTGTTTGCTTCTTCCGCATGTCTGTCGCTGAAAGTTTGTTGTCCAGGAATTGTGCGAATTCGGACAACCCATCCAAATGGCACGCAAACTGTTTCTTCCTTCGAAAGATTCAACCGAAGCGGCGTTAGTTGTTCCGCGACCCATCTGTATCATAGACCTTCCAAATCTAAAGAATCCAGCTTTCGTGTTTGTTTGTTTGTTTGTTTTTCACATCAAAGCCCGAGCTTTCGATTGCGTTCCTGTAGGAAGTGTACTCCCAGTGACTTGCAGCGCCGCTACCTTTGTGTTGTTGCGAGGTGAAGCAGTGCGAGGCGATGGAATGCAAGGCGCCTGCCCCGCTTTCTCTCTCTTTTTTTCCGCCTTTTCTTCTCTTTCTTGACCTCGTTGTCAGCTGGCGTGCCTTACTGTCTGTCCCGTATCTCGAGTCACCCCCTCCCCCCTTGCAAGAGACTCGCCCGCTGCCGAGTCAGGCTGCCCAAGTGGAACGGGCTCTCCGCCTCCTCTCGGCGTCGTTCGAAAGCGTCTTTTCTGACGCCGCATTCCGAGCGTGCCTGGGCGCTGACTTGGTCTCCTCCCGCGCCGCCTTTTTCTCGCAGCCGCGCGCGCGCTTTTCTTGTCATTTATTTCCCCGTAATCTCTTCTTTTCTGCGCATAGCTCTGGGGGCCCTAGCTGGTGACGCGTTGGGCGAAGAGCCGGAAAGCCCCTGAAAGGCGATCGCAAGAGGGAACGGTCCATGTAGACCGCGGTCACAACGCTTGTTTATTGGATGCACTAATACTCAGTGGAGTCCGTAGTCTGAACACTAGCCTGATCGAGACGCGCTACTAGTTGGTGTAATGTCGTCGTGAATGAGTGCATCAGTAGCTCATAGTATGTCCGCTCTTTGTTAGTCATCCTCAAAGCACAAAAGACTTCGGTGCTAGCAGGAAGGGCGCAGCGACGGGCTTTCTTTCTCCCTTCCCTATGAGGAAAGAGAATCAGCAGGGGAACCGGAAGCAGCTCACCTTTGTTGACATCACGCTGTTGTAGATCCTGATAGCCTGGCATCAGCATATGTATACCTTTGAAACAAAACTTTAGTGCACTGGGCCCAAAACTCTGATATGCTTCTGCTCAGGCACCTGGTGGGCCGTTACAGCAATCTTGTTTTGTTGCATTTTCACGTGCAATGAAAAGATGGCAGGATAGAAGGTGTATTCGCGGCTGCATATGCTACCACGACTTCATCCTTACCCGAGTTTCAACCCGAGTTTTCGGCAATCATACGCCATTAGCCCACTCTCCCCCAAGGTCTTTCTAACGCCACCCTCCGAACCCGTGACCTCCGCTCCCTGGGACAACACATCCACTTCACGACTTCCTCTTCTCATTCCAGCCAGCTATGGGTGGCCCTCGTGATAAGAGGGGCAGAGGGTAACAGCCACCGCGTAGCGCCCACCGCGTGGAAGGGAACACCTCCCACACCTCTGCCAGTCAGAGTTCACGTACCCCGCCATTCCAGCGCTTGCATCTTGCGAAGAAGGAATAGGCGGGAGCATACAGCCCCCGCGGCTTATCTTGCTCTGCGTCATGGGGGGGCGACCGCTGGAATGTAAACACGGCTGCATGCCGCCGTTCGCATCGCTGTTTCTTCCTCTCAAGGCCCCGCGGAGAAGGATCGAAGCGAGGGGTGTGGCCGGGCGACGAGTGGCTGCTACCGACGGCGCATGTCTGCCTTCTCTCAGTACAGCGCATCTTCTGACCTTAGATGGCAGTGCCGAAACGATTGGGTCAAAAATTGCCGGGAAGTGCGGCAGCGTTCGCGTGCTGCTTGGATGGGCGACGGAGCTTCCTCTACTGCGGAGGATTCCCCCGCGTGACTCACCGGAACAAGGAGTCCGTGCTGGATCGACACGCGCAGTCGTTGTTGTTGTTCGGTTCATCAGAAGAAAATGTTGTCGCTGCTTGTACTTGTATTTATTTCGGATGGCTTTGTCGTGTGTATACAGCACTGCCTGATGTTTTGTCGGTTATGCGCATCACTAACGGACCTCGGTTCTATGTCGAGTATTCGTGGTGTCATGCAGCTCTCGTGCTTCCATTTCAGGTCTGTGACATCTGTTTCCCCTTGCCAGCCCTCTCTACAAATGGGTACAACGGGTGGCAGAGAAATATTTTAGCTTGGTCTGTATAGCTGGATTATTTGGTATATTTGGAGTCAGCTGCAACCAGACTTGGCTGAAGTGCTGCATCCTGTTAGCTTCGTTCGTCTTTGTTGTTCCCCACTTTTGCGTTACTGTCCGCAATGGACGGTAAGGGGGATATAAATGACGCTGTGCATTCGTCGCAACATTCAGGTGCAGACAGAAACAAGGTAACGGTGAGGGCGACTCGG
Organism: Amblyomma mixtum; assembly: GCF_055824585.1. NCBI lineage: Eukaryota > Metazoa > Arthropoda > Arachnida > Ixodida > Ixodidae > Amblyomma > Amblyomma mixtum. The sequence continues at coordinate 13,940,740 of NC_143018.1, read as the reverse complement.
GCAGACCTCGCCCCCCTCCCCCTTAAACCCACCCCTGCGACGACTGCTCAACTATAAAGCAAGCTGCTGGGCTTGTTGGTGACGATCTTCCATAGTTATAGTGCGAAAGACAGGAGAAGAGAGGACGACAGAACACATCGCTGTGTTCGGTCGTCCCCTCTTGTTCCGTCTTTCGCGCTGCAACTATTGATGACCAGAGATAGCAGCGCAGTCACCGCAAAACAGAGCACTGCAAGCCATCTAAAAATTGTGCACACGATTTTATCATGGTTATAAACTGTGCATGTCTGCATGATTTACGAGCAGCGTCAGATAGCTTGTCTCTGTGTTATGGATTCTGAGATACCTTGCCAAATAAGGAGCCATATCAAAGAAGGCAACAAGCCAGAAAAACAGATGATGGCAACAGGAAAACCGTGTCCATATCAACTGATGAATATGTGTATTGGGAAGGGCTGTCATCACAAATTGGCTTTTCTTCACAGTTCTGTGCAATAATTCACTCCCTTTTGAGATTTCATAGAGGAGGGAAGGGAATACCAAAGTAAGCGAGTAAGTATAACGACGCTATATTAGCAAGAGTGACGCATTTAAAATGATTTTTAATGCTTCTTTAGTATTTTAGTAGGAAATTTAATTATACAATTCAACCTCGTTATAACGAAGTTGAAGGGTCCCGGCGATCACTTCTTTACAGCCGTAACTTCGTCATAGCCCGCGTTGGCTAAGCTTCCAAGGGGAATCGTCATTCCTTCCTTATATCCAATATTTCGTTATAAACCATACTTCGTTATAACAACGTTCGAATGTATAATGCTGCCAGTGGAGGTCGGTTGATTTTAAAGCTTCGTCATCGTTCCGTTTCGTCTGGTTGCTAGCGACGATTGATGCGCACAGCGCCGCGGCATTCCGTTTCATCCCCAGTGCAACGCTCACGCGCCCGCATACTTCATTCACCGTCACGTGAAAACAGAGGAGAGCCCCGCGGGTTTCAGCATCCGAGCGATCTTTACGCACCGGCTCCCTTTTCTGCGCGCACCTTCCTCTTCGGTTTTCCAGCGCGCGTGACCGGCTCTCATGCGAGGCGCATTCTCGCGAACCGGATCACACGTCCCTCTCCACCTCGGTTCTCCGCGCGCATTCTTGTAATACTTTACCCGCTTCCCGTACTGCGATCTTTCCGCTATACACTCCAGCGGCGGGGCTATACTTAGCATGTGTATAGCTTACGCGCTCCGACCGCATCACGACCACTCGGCGTGAAAACGGTCCGCTTTTTTTTTTTTTATGGAGAAGTGTCATTTTCGGCTGAAGAGCAACGTTTTCGGGAGAGGTTGCCGTCATACAGAGCGGGTGCAACGCGTAGGTTCCTTCCGACAGCAGGCGTGCTCTCGCAACTCATGAGTAGTCATATGAATGCACACGGGTGCAGGTCCACAGCACATTTAGTGCAGGTCACTGTCTGCGCATACCCTGCCACGGGGAAACGTGCATACCGCGTGTTCACAGCAGTTACCACATGTCCCTGGATGTACACCGTGTCACAAGGAAACGTGCACACCGCACTTTCTCTGCAGTTAAGATATATATGCATAACTATAGAGAGTTAAAGCGAAGAGCGATCTGCTATACTATGATCCGCTCCCGCGCGCCGCTAGTGCGCGCGCGCTGATTGGTCCCGACGCGGTACGTGTCCGCGCAACTTGCCGCCCCCTGGAACCATCTAGCGTTCTCAGGGCGATAACATTTACGTACGATACGGTACGAAGCATTTAACCTGTTCAGTTAATATTACCTATACCTTTTATTCTCTGTTTCAGTTTTCTCTGGTACCTTGTACTATACCTCGACTTCTCTATCTACTCGTGAGCTCCTTTGTTCTCAGCGTGAGGTCTTTTCGCAAAGTCGTTCGAACCATAGACTTTCGTCGTGCAAGCGGTTGCGTCGCCCCCGAACGCAGCCGTGCATTGAGGCAACGTATGGGAACGTGGCGATACCTGTCGGTGGGATCGTGCACTATCAGCTTGCTCCGGTCGGTAGTTTTGCCTCCTTCCACCCCTCTCTATTCTTCACACGTTCGCATTGTGATCCTTGCTTCCTGCGAGATGAATTCATTCGGATTCCGACTTTGTTTCGCGGGATTTCAGGGCTCCTAAAGAGCATGGAGTTAGCAGGGAAGAACACTTTATGCCTAAGATATTTCTTCCTGGCAGAAAAAAGCGGGCTATCCTTGATCAAAGAGCAGTGATGACATCGCAGTTTTCTAGTTGGATACAACTCAAGAACGGAGCGACTTTTTCCCGTCGAAGGACTCCCTTGCAGCCAATGACGTTGGCCGATTCTCATGAACCTGCTAGCGTGGCAATGCAGGGAGGGGACCATTCCCTTTCATCTGCCACTCCCTGCATTGTCACCCTAGCTGGATCATGAGAATCAGCCGACGCCATTGGCTGGAAGGGGGTCCTTTGACGGGAAAAAGCCGCTTCGCTCTTGAGTTGTATCCGACAATAGGAGAGATGCGACTCCATCATCGGTGCACTAGTTCGATGCAGCGCATGCGATCATAGAAAAATGGGGCCTGCTGTTGCTAACACAGACAGCGTATTGCATCGGCAACCTCTTCATCAAACGCGAAGTGCAAACTCTCCACATGTTCCTTTAACTTGAAGGGTCAGAAATAAAGAGACGCCCATTCCTGGCTGTAAACTACAAAACACCGTTACCTTAGTGTCGCCAGCACCCTCGCTCAACTTTCTGCAATGGCATGCAGAGGACAGTGCGTCGGTAGCGGAAGCGCTCATAGAAAAGAGGTATGATGTGGTATGGTATAAGGGGATTGACGTCCCAAGGCGACTCGGGCTATAAGCGACGCTGTAGTGGAGGGCTGCGCTATAATTTTGACCACTTTGATTCTAATTTTGATTCTTTAACGTGCATCAACATCCAGTACACGGGTGCCTTGCGTTTTTCCTCCATCGAAACGAAGCCGCCGCGCCTAGAATCGAACCCGCGTCGTCGGGCTCAACAACCTCGCGCTCAGCACCGCTGAGCCACTGCAGCGGGGCTGAAAAAAAAGGACCCTCTAAGTTTAACTCAGATGTAATGTCTTGCATTCCCATTATTTCAGTAAGACAAGAGGCAAACTTACCGAACACCGGTCGTATATATGGTGCCCAGTTCCCCTTTGATTGAGAGTGAACATACGGAATAAACGAAGCACGAGCAAAACGTTCTACTCTTTCCTGCTTGCTAAAAACAAATAAATGACTAAAGGAAGTCCCTAAAGTCGAGTCTTGACATGCTTGTTTTCCATGTTTGCAGATACTGCAGACCATACATATACATGGCCCAGGCAGGAGGGGCATCCGCGGCAAAAACATGAGTACACAGAGCGTTAGAGCTCAAGATATACAGCAGCTCTCGTTAGTTCTCCTGCATGTGTTTACGCGACGTTGCGGCCCGCTACATACGATCGATCCGTACGCATCTAATCATTAACCTTGCCAAATGCTTACACGAGCGCACGTAACTGGCACGCGAAGGAGCTCCGCTGGCCGGCTGCCTGGTTAATCAGCGTGCCAGTGCGTTACCACGCGAAGTCGGTTCTCACGCTCGGCGCACAAGCGAACGTCCCTGAGCGCGTTAGATTGCGTTTGCGCGCGCGTGCGTCCTTCGGACCGTACACACATGCGGCGCCGCAAAGGCGCGCGCGGAGAGGAGGAAGTGTGCCGCCGGCCGCCTGGCTTTGTTGCACGCGCGCACGGCGGCGACGCCGTGGGAGAGGATTACTCACCTCCTCCTCTTCCTCCCTTCTTTCATGCCTGACCGGATCGCTAGGCGGCCTTGCAAGGTCTTTTCGGAGCACGGAGGAGCAGCGCCAGCGGCACCGACTTATTTTTTTTTTCTTTGTGTCTCGGACTGCAGTTGGAACGGCCAGCGGTTAGACGAGACACGGCCACACCGATGCCGGTGCTCGCCAACCTGGCACTGCCGACGGTTTGGGCGGTGTCTAACGAGAGTCACGTTTGCAGCGCGACAAAACGGGAGCTGTCGAGGAGCAGGTATGGATTCCAGAAAGAGTTCCCATGTGTTCGCGGCATACTGGCCAGTTCGAGAACCTCAGTGGTTCCAGAGGACATCCTGTTCGTTTGTGCTGTTCTGTTGAAGCCCAGTGACAGCTTCACTGCCGAACCAAACAGACGTAGCAAAGCGATGCCGTATCTGCCCACATGCCATGTATGGACAGACATGGCCATATCTTCCCCTTCGGTGTAGCGAAGGGGTCCTTCGCAGATTCGGCACTACCAACACTCTAAACAAGAATACGCCTATATGGGGGTAAAAAGGGAATAAGCTCTCCTCTAGGACACTCCTTTTAGTAAAGGGAGTGCAGCTAAAGGACCGCTTACACCCCTTTTTACTCCTTTCTGTTCAGAGTGTAGCGCGTGTTCTCCGGCATCCTGTCCATCGAGAGGTCCTTCGAGACCTCTGTTCAATCATAACTAGTTGACACATGTGGCTGTGATGAGACAGTGGAACATCTGCATTGTGAGCGCCCTGCGTTTAGTGTTGAAAGACAAACCATGTGCTGTGCGCTACACTGCCTCGACCCTCCGTCTAGCAGAGGCGTTTACTGTCGCATGATCTCTGTCGTAAAATTTTTTTCTCCAAGCTCCAACCTCAAGGTGTTTATTCCGTCAATCTTCGAAAACAGGTCACATTTTTTGTTGATTATATTTCCTCGTGCACATTAGGCGAAACTTAGCTGAATGGAAAGCCGACTACGTCAGCGGCGCATTAGATCATGCTTTGCGGAGGCTTTGAGAGACAAATGCAGTCTATACCACATCATAATCATCACCATAGTAGTAATCAGCATCCTACATTTTGCCCTTAGAGGCACCTATTGGAGTATTTCATAATCTATCCAGATATATCGAGCCAATCTCCAAGTATCCAATCATTATGCATTTCATCATGCTTTGCGGAGGCTTTGAGAGACAAATGCAGTCTATACCACATCATAATCACCACCATAATAATCATCGTCATATATTTTACCCTTAGAGGCCCCTATTGGAGTATTACATAATCCATCCAGATATATCGAGCCAATCTCCAAGTATCCAATCATAATGCGTAGCTTACTTATATAGGCGATTTTTACTCTTTCGGCACATCGAAGGCCGTCCCGTGGGAAACCGTGGGAACGACACGGGAGCTCTTTCGGGTGCAGCCAACGAGCAACAAGAAACGGGTGCAGGGTGTGACCGAGACAAAACTCACGTACCACGCGGGGCTGCGCGCCAAAAGAAAGAAAAAAAAGCGCGTCGAAAGTCAAAAGGCGGCCTAAATAGTACAGCCTTGACGCGCTGAATGCAAACCCGGCCGGAACTATCAAAAGACCGGCGCGCCAGTTGAGAAACCCGCGAAACGACAATGGATGGCCGCTAGTCGGCGCCAGCTGATTCACCGCGCAGGCCCGTCGCCGGCCTTGCAAGGACACCGGGCCGGCGAGGGTGGAAGGACAGCGTCGGAAGACGCATGCCGGCGGCGGAGCGCGACTGTGTTCGCCGGACGCAACGGCGATTACGCTGGAATGCCCGGCCGCAGCGTCGCGTGCGCGAGGCCGCCACCGCCGCACGCGTGCGTCGTCGGGGAAGGTATGCGACTTCGGCATTTCTTGTTGCACACCACCCGGACATGAAGGAGGTCGAAATGCTGCGCGCTGAAAAGACGCGCGCTTGTTCTTTTCACCGCAGTGTTCGGTGGCGCAGTGCATGGTTAGAGCGTTCGGACGCTGAGAACGAGGCCACGGGGTCGAATCCCGGCCGATGCGGTAGCGTTTCGATTGGGGTGAAATGTAGAAAGCGCCCTTCTTCTATATGATGTCAATGCACGTTAAAGAAATTTGGTTACTGGGGCAAAACTTTACCATGAAGCTTGGCTTTTTGGGCTTGTTGGTATATAGTTCCAATACACTGTAGCGCAATACACTCTCTCGTCTCTTGTGTCCTCGTCTTTTGCTGCGCTACAGTGTATTGTTTACCATGAAGCCTTAAAAAGAACAAGAATAAATTTGTCTCGCCAGCACTTTTTAGTGGGACAGTAGAGCCCAGTAACTGCCCTACTATCCGCCACCGTGAGTGAAAGGATGGAGGAGGGAGTGAAGGAAGGAAGAGGGAAAGAGGCGCAGTTAAATAGCTAGGACAGCGGAGACGAGGCGGGTGGTCGTTTGTCGTCGCTGCGACCGAGAAGGAGAGCGGAAGCATCGTTTGCGCCGATGCACAGCGAGAGACGCGCACAGGAATCTGCGCGAGAGCGCACAGCGCCGCCCGCGCACGCGCACGAAAGTTGGTGCTGAGCGCGCAAGGGAGAGCGTTCATTGAAGAGCGCGCAGACTTGCAGCGCGCGCACGCAGATGTTGCTCAGAGAGCAGGCGGGCATAGAGCGCCGGGATGAAGAAGAAAGCGGCGGTGAAGTCGGTTGATCGGTGCCCTCGCCATGCTCTCATGGCTCTAAGTCCACTAAGTCCACTGTAGTGTGGGCAGACCACTTTTCTTCTTTCTTTTTCTCGCCATATGTCCCTTAAGTAGATCAGAAGCAGTTTCAGTGCGCGAACAAGTGATGGGGCCCCGTGGGCAGAGTAGCCCTGTTGAGCTAGCACAAGGGAGAGCCAGTTTGCGGTAGCCTTCCTGACGTGAAGACCGCTGCTGTGCACTGGAACGACGCTCACACAGCGCGTGCTGTATCGTCCCTTCGTCCCCACACGACGCGCACGAGGCACATGGTGTCACCGCACATGCGATTTTCGAGAATAGAGGGGCGCTAGTGCGCATGCGTTGGCGCGAGGAAAAAGAGAAAGAAGAGCCGTAGTGAAGGGCTCCGGAATAATAAGCTTAGGCTTTAAGGGGTTTAACGTCCCACAGCGACTCAGGCTATGAGAGACGCCGTAGTGGAGGGCTCCGGGTAATTTAAAACAACTAGGGTTCTTTAACGTGCACTGACATCGCACAGTACACGGGCATCTATAGCGTTTCGCCTCCGTCTAAATTCAACCGCCGCAGCCGGGACCGAACCCGCGTCTTTTGGGTCAGCAGCCGAGCGCCATAACCACTAAGGCACCACGGCGGCAACTCCGGAATAATAGAGACGTTTAGAATAAGGGTGCCCTATCGGTTGCGGGGATAGGGGAATCACTTATTTATTCCCCAATCCCCCAAACAGACAGGGTCCCACTATTCTAAAGTCTCCGATTTCGACCACCCGGGGATCTTTAGCGTGCACCGAAATTGAACCACACACAGGCGCCTTTTTTACGCCAGAATTTTACGTTTTTTTTTACTCCCGCTCTGCACAAAAAGCCGTCGTCGGCGGTATGCGCGAGAACTCCGAATTGGTCGAAAAGGTCCACCACAACATTGTCTCAGACACAGCGGCTGACGCCCAGCGGCGCTAATGTCAGTGGAAGACAAGCGCTCAAGCGTTCGCGTTAAACGTGCTGACGGTGGTCCAGTCTGCCTCACTCTTGTGTAGAGCGCTGGAGAAGTTAGCATCACGCAGTCAAAAGTGAAATTAAAAAGCAGTGCTCGGTTTGCAGGCAAATTGCTTGCATCCACCTTGCTTGCAGGTCCATGTGGCTCTACTTTCGCGCAAGCGTAGCCTTTAAAAGTTGGACACTGTGACGAGGCGTCAAATTTTATGCAGGGGAGGGCACCGCTCGAGCGCTACAGTGTGACGCAGCCTGTACGTACGGATTCGTTAGAGCGGGCTTTAACCGCTTTAAATGTTGGTCGAAGGTAAGCGAGAAAATGACATCGTCCAGGTGCACAATGTACGACTGCCACTTCAGACCACATAAAACGGTGTGCATCATGCGCTGGAACGTGGCCGCTGCTGAGCAAAGGCCAAACAGGAAGACCCTAAATTCGTATTGACCGTCGGGCCTAACCAAAGCTGTTTTAACCGGCGACCCGAACAAAGGTGGCGCTAGCGTCTCCAACAAGGTTAGCGGAACTTTCAAGTCAGCAAGGTATTGTCTGGCCGCACTGTCTTTTTTTTTTTTTTTTTACCGGCGGCGTATAACGCCACCTGAAAAATATTTCTGGCTACGCCACTCACTGCTCTCGTCCACCTCTAACTGCCAATAGCCGCTTTTGAGATTTAAGAAGGAGAAATACCTGGCATCACGTAGTCTGTCCAGCGCGTCATGAATCCTGGGGAGCGAGTAAATGTCCTTTTTGTGCACACTGTTGCAGTTTTCGGTAATCGACACAGAACCGCAAGGTCTTGCTCCTTTTTTGAAGAGGACGACTGGTGACGCCCATGGTTTTGTCGACGGCTGGATAACATCGTCGGCGAGCATTTCACCGGCTTCGAATGGCTTTGCGTTCCGTCCGGAAAATGCGGTATGGACGCTGGCACATAGGCGGTCAGTGGTCTCGTCGGGAATGATGCGGTGCTTCGCGACAGGCGTACGACCGAACTTGGAGCTTGTGGCGAAGCAATCCGCGAAATCGGCCAGAAGCGTCGAAAGAAGAGTCTCCCGCTCAGTTTCAATATAAAGTGGAAGACTGGGCTAGTTAGCTTGCCATAATTAAGGAGCAGCGCACCAGAAAAACGCACACAGGAAGAAGGCACAAGCGCTCAACTTACAGCTAAGTTTTATTCAGGAGCGTGTCAGAATACGTATGGTACAACCACACAACAAACACAAGCAGGTCGGATAAGATACGGACCCTCGGAAACGTTAATCACAGTTTACCTTCGCGCATCCAGGAATGGCAACTGTTTTTTTGAAAGAAAAATAGACAGGATGCTGACGCATAAGTCGCTACATGAGCTAACGCCTTCGCTTCGATAATCTCCCTTGTTATTTTGAACCGGTTTTTGCCAGGATTATGAAGCCGGGAAAGTCGTATTTGGAGGCAAGTTTGTACTCGTAATCGCGGCAGTGCTTCGTCAGAAAGCCTGATGTGGTGTAACTTACAAAGCTATTATATTCGCACAGTCTTTCATTAAGACATCGGCCGGTTGCCCCGTATAAACAAGTACATCGGCCAGACCGGCCGACGTCTTAAAGAAAGGTTGTACGATTTGTACGGTTGTAAGGTTGTATTTACACTAACGAGACGGGACCACAGGCTCATTGCATAGGCCTTTAACCGCATAGGGGCTTTAATCGCAGGTTGCGTGCCTCGGTGAACTAATCGCATAGAGAACAAAACAAGATATCGCCGCAGACTTATCGCGTAGCGCGCGTGTATTATCGGTGCTATACCCACACTAACGCACCTACTCATGTACTCCAGGTGTCTGATATTGTGGTGATGGAGCAGCTGCGCTAGGCCTCCGCCGCTGGCTCTCAGTCAAGGGTTGAGGCTTCACCCACCCGGGTTTTTCAGTTCTGCTTTTCACACTAAACGCAGCTTTCTTTATTGCAACGAATTGGCTTGGCACTTCGAAACCACCACATGCGCCAGCGACGGAGTGACAGCATTACGGAGAGAGCAACGCGCCATGCTGCCAGGCCAAGCCAGAGGCACCGTCTTGCTGACCAACCATTTGGCGGAAAGACGATGACGGATGCTTTGCCCTGTAGGCTTACCTTCCTTGCTAAGAAAAGCTGTAATCGACCCTAGAGCGAATTTGCTAAACCAGACGCCGAAACATTTCGCTACCACTTTTTTCGTACATGTGCAAGCTGCATACAACACTCCAGCGAGGAATATATGGTAACACTACGAGAGCGCCCTTTAGAAAGACCTAAATGAAAATTTCACATTCACAAAGCTCAAAGTATAGCCGTTTGCGGTGGCGTAGGGCGTCACAAACGAGCGTGCACTCCTCTGTCGACCTGTGATTTCCCGCAATGCAGGGGAACGTTGAGTAACTCGAGCAACAAGTTTAATATTTCGCGCCGCTTTAAAAGCTTCTCGCCTAGCCAACGATTATAAAGCGATTGAGGGACGCGTGTTGCCATCTAGTGGTGATATCAACAAACTGTGCGTTCCTTTTCTAACAAAACCGAAAGAGGGCGGCATCAATGTGCACCGCCTTAGAGTTACTGCATAGGCTATGACCTAGGCTATGACCCAGACTAGGCTAAGTACCCAGACCCAGAGTTTCACGTTTGTTTTCCACACATGGCTAAAAAGTATACGAAAAAAAAAAAACAGTCACACAAGACGAGGGACAAGAAGAGTGTACACACCACAACTCTTCTTGTCCCTCATCTTGTGTGACTGGTTTTTTCCGTTTACAATGTACCAACTGGCCCGCATTTCAACCCTTTTGAAAAGTATCCTTGCAAGCCAACTCATTTGCATTGTTTAACACTGATCGTTGCCGACAGTCCATTCGTACACCGACTGTTCTCGTGCTTTGCGGTATTTTTTTTTTGTTCGAGTACCAATGTTCATAGGAAACGATGTTTTCTTATTAATAACAAGCAATTTTATCACAAGTTTTCACCGATTGTTACAAAGAAAACAATTATGATTTGTGGTGTTTCCAGCAGATGGCGCCACCAATCTATCAAATGACGAGTATTTTCGTAATTTATTGAGGCCTTGGTGCAGCCGGCGCATTACTAGCAAGCTGTGTCATTCAATGCAACAAAAAATATGCTTCATGCAAAGCAAGTTCAGCAACCAGAACCAAGCGGATTGAGCCTGCACTCGGCCTAACCACTACACCCAAACCGCCTCCTACATGGAAGAGTTGCGGCTTTCCTTTATAGTTCGGATGCTTAGGGGGAGAAAAATGGCGTACAAATGCGCTAATCTCATGTAGGAAGATAATCTGGTACTCGCGATACAGTAACTCTACGCCTTGCTAAAGTCACTGCGACTGCAGTGACTTCAGAGTTTTAAAGCTCCTTGATATCAAGGGGCTTTTAGAAGAACTTGTTGTTGGGCTAGTTGGTAGTTATTCATAATTAAATTCAAAGGCGCCAAACCATACGCACACACACACACAGGAGAAGAAAGAAAGACGAGACAGAGCGCCACTCACAACTGATTTAATGTGCAGAAAGACACGTACATATTGCCACGCGCCTAATGCGCCGCGCGGCCGCCGCGCTGAATCGAAGACGACGACGAAGCGGCGGTGGACTCTCGCGGCGCGCTTGTTCTGTTTGGTGTCGTGGAAGCTGGCTCTAGAATTAAAAGAAGGCTCCCGCTCCCAGTCTTGGGTTCTTGCCGACGCCTACCTTCGCGGCTCCTCTGGTCGTGACACTGGTGGAGGTGCTGGGTATGCTCCCTACTCCTGAGGACGACTCGACGCGCCCGCCTCTTGTGACCACCCCCGTCCATCGTGCCAGCCGGAGAATCCGAGGCCTGTCCCCCGAGGCCCTCCCTGTTGTCAGCGCGCCTTCAACTACCATTCCACTCATGGCGACGCCACTGCCCGCCCTGCCTACAACCGTCCCTGCAGCCAGCCCCACCTATCTCACCCTTCAGACTCCACGCACGCCTAAGCCCTTTCACGGTGACCTGTTTGAAGATGCCGAAGACTGGTTGGCTCAGTACGAACGGGTCGCGACCTTTAACTGCTGGGACGACGCTACAAAGCTGCGTAACGTGTACTTCAGCCTTGAAGACTCCGCACGAACGTGGTTTGAAAACCATGAGACTACTTTCTGTACGTGGCCGGACTTTCGACGTCAGCTCGTGAGTACGTACGCCAACAGCGACCGCCGGGAGAGCGCAGAGCGTACACTGTCCTCTCGAATTCAGCTTCCCAATGAGGGTGTTGCTAAGTACGTCGAGGATGTGACGCGTCTTTGCCATCGCGCCGATCCGGCCATGCCTGAAGAAAAAAAGCTGCGGCACCTGATGCGCGGCGTAAAAGACCAGCTCTTTTCCGGCCTCGTGCGGAACCCGCCCAACACCGTCGCGGAGTTTCTGGCCGACGCCGTGCACATGGAGAAATTGCTGCAGCAGAGATCCCATCAGTACGACCGGCAACTGCGTCAAACTTCGACTCTATCAACGTTGGACCGGTTCGACCATGAACCCAGGCCGAATCCGGACTCCCTTCGCGAACTAATCCGTTCCGTGGTCCGCGAGGAGCTGCAGCACCTTCAAGCCACCTTTGCCCCTCGCGTCGATTCCGTCACCAGCGTCATCCGCGAGGAAGTCCGGCAGGCACTCAGGGCACAAGACGCTGCAGCTGTGCCGGCGCCGCAACCGACCCCATACGATCCCGCGCCGTACCCGACTCCTGTCCAGCCAGTCACGTACGCGGACGTCGTGCGCCGCGCGGCCCCACCTCCTGGGCCTTCGCCTTACACCGCACCATTGGTCGCGGTGCACTCTGCCCAGCCGACTCCTTACTGGGCGGATCGGCGCCAGGCACCGCGGAAGACTGACCTCTGGCGGACTCCGGATCAGCGCCCGCTCTGCTACCACTGTGGTGAGGCCGGCCATCTCTACCGGCGGTGCCCTTATCGCGAAATGGGACTACGCGGTTTTTCCATCGACAGCCCCCGTCCACGCCCTGGCGAGCGCCCTCAAGACATCGCTGAGTATGTCACCCGCCAGCGTAGTTCACCGTCTCCTCCGCGCCGCGAGTCGCGATCGCCCTCTCCACGCCGGTCTTCGCCCTCTGGGTCCCGTTTCGCCCCAGGACAACGTGGTTCCTCGAGCCCTCGTCGGGAAAACTAGCTCCGGCGGCCTTTGGAGGCGAGGCCGCCGAACGCCATTCCGACGCAAAGCTTCCACCGCCGCAGCAACTGAATCGCCCCGACGTCGCACGCCGCATCGCTGCACAGTTTTCCCCGACGCGCCTTTCGTATCGCCGCGATGCCGCAACCCCGATCGCCGACCCGCTTCCGCCGCCGCACCGACCCAATCGCCCCGACGCCGAACGCCGCATCACCGAAGAGTTTCCCCCAACGCACCGCTTGAATCGCCCCGACAGCGCAACCCCAGTCGCCGACCAGGTTCCGCCGCCGCACCGACTGAGTCCTCCACAACAGCCATCGACGGGCCGTGCTGAAGGCGGGGTCTCCTTGGATATCCCTGTTCTCGTCGACACAAAGGAGGTCAGTGCGTTGGTCGATACGGGCGCAGATTACTCTATCCTTAGCGGACGGCTTGCGACGGCCCTGAAAAAAGTGACGACACCCTGGGACGGCCCCGACATACGCACGGCAGGCGGACATCTTGTCGCACCACTCGGCATGTGTGCGGCCCGGGTTACGGTTCGAGGCTGCACATTCGTTGCCACTTTTCTCGTTCTCCGCGAATGTTCTCGCGATGTCATCCTTGGCATCGACTTTCTTCGCGAGCACGGTGCTATCATAGACCTGCCGAACCGCTTGGTGACGTTTTCTACCGCAATGGCCACAGAAGAACCTGCGCACCAGGGTTCTCGGTCCGCCCTGCGAGTCGCCGACGATAACGTTACGGTGCCACCACGTGCCAGCATTCTCGCTAGAGTTACCTGCGACGAGCCACATAGGGGACTCCGGGTTGTCGAGCCTAATGTCTCCCTCGTGCTCACTAAGGGGGTTGCGGTGGCACGGGGCCTTGGATCCCTTCATGACGGTTGTACAGAGGTCCTTGTCACCAACTTCTGCAATGAGCATCGACATCTGTTCCGTCGCACAGCCATCGCTTACGTCGACCATGTTCAGGAAGTGGCCGAATGCTTTGCTTGTGCGGAGGACACACCTGGAGCTGACGCCGAAGCGGTCACCAGCGTAGACATAAATCCTGGCCTTCCACCCACTGAAAAGAGGCAACTCCAGGACCTCTTGCGGGAGTTTGGTGCGTGTTTCACGTCGTCGTCTAAAGTGCGCCAAACGTCGATAGTTAAACACCGCATTATCACGCATGAAGGAGCCCGCCCCATCCATCAGCAGCCCTATCGTGTGTCCCCTCGTGAGCGAGATGCTATTCAAACACAGGTCGAAGAGATGCTCACAGACGGCGTCATCCAACCGTCAAGCAGTCCGTGGTCGTCTCCTGTCGTCCTCGTGAAAAAGAAAGACGGGACACTACGGTTCTGCGTCGACTACAGGAAGCTGAACAGTGTGACCAAGAAAGACGTGTACCCGCTCCCGCGTATCGACGACTCCCTCGACCGACTTCGTCAAGCCAAGTACTTCTCTTCGGTCGACCTCAGAAGTGGTTATTGGCAGATAGAAGTTGATGAGAGGGACCGTGAGAAAACCGCCTTCATTACACCGGACGGGCTGTATGAATTTCGCGTCCTCCCTTTCGGGCTCTGCTGTGCACCTGCCACGTTCCAAAGAATGATGGACACCGTTCTCACCGGTTTGAAGTGGCAGACCTGTCTTGTTTATCTTGACGATGTCATCATTTTTTCCGCAACGTTCACGGAACATCTGCACCGCCTCAGGACTGTCCTCAAAGCCGTTCGATCCGCCAACCTCTCCCTCAAACCAGAAAAATGCCACTTTGGGTTCACCGAATTGAAGTTCTTCGGGCACGTCATTAGTGCTGACGGAATCCGCTTAAAGCCGTACTTTTCGCGTGACTGAGCGCTGCGTTCACGCTGTGTTTCTTACCTTTTTCCCCTTACCCCACGTGTGACCTTGACTCTCGCCGCATTTCATTTAGCGCAAGTTGTATAGTTCACCTCACCCCTATTCTTCTTGTTTTTGCTCCTCCTCCTCTCACTGTACATACCCCATTCCACATCGAGACGATGTTTCCTTTCGCGGGGGGGGGGGGGGGGGGGGGGGGGGGGGGGGTGGGGGGGGGGGGGGGGGTTAATGCCACGCGCCTAATGCGCCGCGCGGCCGCCGCGCTGAATCGAAGACGACGACGAAGCGGCGGTGGACTCTCGCGGCGCGCTTGTTCTGTTTGGTGTCGTGGAAGCTGGCTCTAGAATTAAAAGAAGGCTTCCGCTCCCAGTCTTGGGTTCTTGCCGACGCCTACCTTCGCGGCTCCTCTGGTCGTGACAATATATATCACTGTCGGCGCATGCGCAAGGAAGACATTCAGCTTCGTGAGGATAAGCAGCGATCAAAAAACGCTTTTTCAGCCTTATACAGGTTTATTGACGTTTCGCTGACGCACAAGTTGCCTCTCTTTTCGATATGGAATGCTTCTATCAGTTCTCTGGCTTTTGTCACACTACTCTTTGCCAAAGGGGCTTTACAGAGTTTTAGTGAGTGGCGCCCTCTGTGCGCAGAGACGGGAACAGCACATGCAATAGTTCGTGCCACTGCGCACAGAGGATGCCACTTCTCTTTTCTGTGTTGGTCTACGTCGTCCTTTCCTGGAGAGGCTCTGCGCGTGCACATGTTGTCAGTACTGTGCACTGCCTCCCCTACTGAAAAAAAGTTCTATGATGCAATAACCTCATAGATCATTCATCATAGAATATCATACAATCTGTATGACATATCACACAATATGTATGATATATCATACGTATGATATATCATACAGATTGTATGATATGTCATACAGATTGTATGATATTCTATGATGAATGATCTATGAGGTTATTGCATCATAGAACTTTTTTTCAGCAGGGTCAAGCAGGATAGGAACACATCATATGGGGATGCGACCCTATTCCGCCCCTCCAAAAGGGCTCATGCGAGTAGCCCCCTCACAAGAAGAGCGGGCGAAGGTATTAACATGTGTTGACTACGATAAACAAGCCAGGCTAGCGGAATGGTCGGCAAAGGTTGCGACCCTTTGTGTACCGACCTAGCTTCCCCTGGACTCGTTTCCCCG
This sequence comes from Amblyomma mixtum, assembly GCF_055824585.1. Taxonomy (NCBI): domain Eukaryota; kingdom Metazoa; phylum Arthropoda; class Arachnida; order Ixodida; family Ixodidae; genus Amblyomma; species Amblyomma mixtum. The sequence continues at coordinate 13,925,015 of NC_143018.1, read as the reverse complement.
TCCCCCTCCCCGTCTGTACAATAAAGTCGTTTCCCCCTCCTCCTACGTCGTCTGTCTGTATTTCGCCTTCTTGTCGCCCGCTTTTTCATCACGAACTTGAACCAACACGCCAAAATTTCGGTATTGATATCCTTTTCCGACCCACCGCGGTGGCACTGAGCCGGAGTGCCCGTGTTCGAAACCGACCGCGATGGCCGCGTTTCGATGGAGGCGAAACGCAAAAGGCTCCCGTGTGCTGTGCGATGTCAGTGCACGTTAAAGATACCCAGGAGGTCGAAATTATTCCGGAGGCCTCCACTACGGCACCTAAATGGCGCAGTAATTGTCTCACGTTTAAGGTAAGGTGAGGGGGGTAGGTGTGAGTCCAAGAAGAAAGAGGTGCCGCAGTGGATGACTCCCGAATAATTTCGACCACCTGGGGATCTTTGACGTGTACTGACATAACGGGACGGCAGGGAGCGGCAGAAAGTTTGGTGGGCGGATGAGATTAAGAAATTTGCGGGGATACGATGGTCACAATTGGCAAAGGACCGGGTAATTAGAGACATGGGAGCGGCCTTTGCCCTGCAATGTGCGTCAGGCTGATGATGATGATGGTGGCACCGCACAGCGCACGGGAGCCTTCATTTTAATTTCTCCTTTTCTCTTCCTTTGTCCTTCTTGTTTCACGAACGACGCCGCAGGAATGGCAAATGCCCCTTTAAGGCGGCGGTACCACGCTAGCGGCGGTCAGCAGCCGTTTTTCGTCATGTTTGTGTGAGCGGTGTGGCTCATCCGTTTGCGCTAGAAAAATGATATTGAGCGCATTGTAAAGATAATTGTATCTTCTTTGCGATGGTGTGTGTCGCTAAAAGCTATACACGTTAGTATAATAGCAGTGAGCAAAAGAGCGAGGGGCATAAAACGATATTTTTGCTCAACTAGCCTGCGTTTGCCTTGCTGTTTACGAAAACTACTGCTCCGAAAAGAAAACTGCTTCTGCAGCTTTTAGATGAAGTGTGACTCGAGAACCTTGCAGGTAAGTTATTGAGCTATATTGGGTAGTTATTTAGAACTGGTGCCATAAATAAGTGTGAAATTTAAAAGAATGACGCATTAATAACTCCTAGTCCTGTTCATAAATCACAAACATATTTAGAAGGATTGTAGATAGTACCCATGTTGTTAATTCTTGAAAATTTCATTGAGCTACATGTCATAATTTTTTAGTTTTCATTGTTCAAAGTTGGTCCTAACCTAGAAACTGCGCTTTTTTGATCTGAGTTTTAGAAGCAAGTAAACGTCGTATAGGGAACAAATTCGGCACACGAAATATTTAGGAAATATTCGAAATCCTCAAGGCGGCATTTCGCTATGACAAACAGAACGGTAGTACTGCGCCATTCAATTGCGCCATTTTTTGGTGCGCCGTAGCCTCCGCAAAATACATCCAGCGCGAAAGATCACTGTTATATTCCAGGCTTTTTTCACAGGAACTGAAGTGGCTGGTCTTAATACTACCAGTGATGTAAATTTGGGTATGATAAACGACTCATGTTAGCTCGCACTCGCCCCTTTGTTGGTCGACGGGGCTGCTGCATTTGAATCTCGCGGGCGTTTTGACTCAACAATAGAGTTCCGCCGGTCAACGACAGTGGCGCTGTCAAACATTTTGAAGCAAGACTTACGAGACAGACGACTGACTTCGCTGAAACCTGTCCTGCCTTTCGGTTGTTTCTTCGGCTGCTCAGCAGGCTGTCATCGGCGTATCGTGCTGTTTTGCTTGTTGGTGTTTTTTTTACTGTGCTTTTGTATTTGTGTGCAGCGCCGTTTTTTATCACTTTATCTTGCCATTTTTTTTTGTGTGTAAAAGTATCAAATGGGGAATCGGCGGAAATACCTTCAGCGCAAAAGGTGGACGATGACAAAGCTTCGTACACGCATGCCTGATGTCAGGGCCAAACGCAGGTGAGCCATTCGGACCGCAATTTTGTTATTAGAATCTGCATTGAAGTCCCAACTGTACCTGTGTCGCGTGCGTGAGCTACCTCGTAGTGTGTGTTATCGAGTGCGGTTTTTCATGAACGCGTGTGCAAGATTACCAGTGTCACGGCACTGTGACATTTCGTAAGGCGAAAGCAGAAATCTGCTGCATAATTATTTGTTCCTTAGCTGGGGGCCTGTAGAAGTGGCTCTAAATTGGAGAGTTGAGGGGCTTGTGTTTCGAAATAAGCGATGAGTTTTAAAAGTCCCAGAGGGCATTGAGGGATATTTTATGTATATGACGACTCTCGTCCTGAGCATGCGCACGTCGCGGGTTGGATCCCAGATGTGGCAGATGGAATTTTTTTCTTCACTCCTCTCTGAAGTAAGTCTATAACTGTTGGCATTTCTAAAGAATCTACTCCAGCTTATCTATGGCGATAAAATCACCTGCTGATTCTGCATTGCGCAAAATATTTCGCGTTTGCGTTTTGCATTCCTCCTGAGTTTGTTAGGAGCTCGCAGTGCGTGGAAGCGGCAGTTTGCGTTGTGGGGGATGGACACCTTTCTATGCGAGTGGCATTTGGTAGCTTATGTGTAGATTACGATGAGGGAGGGGCAAAGCGTGATGAAAAATCGTACAGGCGCACTGCGAGCCGTAGCTACTGCAGATACCTTAGTACCGGTGAAAAACTGTAGTTCTTAGCACTTGAAATTTTTTGCTGAGGAGGTTCAATTTTCTTCATTCATGCATCTAGCACGAGCCTATGATGCTGATTATCTTCTAGTTTCGTGCTAGGAGGCCGGTGCTTTTAAAGAAATATAATTGTGCTCGTGAAATTCACTGCATAACTGTGGCTAGAGAAATGCGCTAGTCAGTGCATGCTTCTGTTTCGTATTCACTGCAAGTAAATTTTTCTTCTCCTACTTCGCTGCAAGAATAAGTTGCTTGTGTGTATACTTCTTCAGTTAATCATCCCAGTTTATCGCGATCGTGAAGTAAAATTCAGGGATGTCGAAGAAGCCCAACTTCTCATTTTTTATTGACTGTAGTGTTGAAAAGGGGCCAGAAAGCAAAACTTGTGATGCTTTTGAGCACTGACATTTCCTGTCACTTCCTGAAAATAGACTCGCATATGACATTGGTATGGACTTTGTGGGCGATTCCTCTGCGCGGGGACGCACAGGCAGTCAGTCGAGGCAGGACTTTGTACAAACGGTTTATTCTCACATCAGGGGGGCCGGTCGTCGTCGTGGCAGCTGGGTCAGGTGGTCCTTTGGCAGGGCTGGTCCAAGAGCGAGAGAGGGCGCGAGCCTTCCCGGTCGCGCCTTATAAAGGCTTTCTCCTAGCCTCGCTCCCCCCCGCCCCACCACTCGGGAAGAAGGGGTCCGAGGCTACCCGCGGTGAGCGGCGCGAGATTTGACCTGCCCGCGAGCAGACCCTACATCTCCCCCCCCCCCCCTCAAACGTCCGTCCCGGGGTCCGCCAGTAGGCGTTCGATGACCTCCGGGTCCGGGTCCATAGAGTCGTCGCAGGGGGGAGGGGTGCTCGCCGGGGGGCCGCTCACCGCTGGCTGGATGGGCTCCTCACGAGCCGCCTGGGGAAGCGAGGCGCCTGGCTCCGCTGGGGGCCCTGCCGGCAGCGCCCTCCAAAGCTCCTCGGCCGCCGGGGACAGCAGGTCTGGGCGGCTGGACTGGAGGATGCGGAGGGCCGCCTCCCCCGGGCTGTCCCTCTGCAGTGGCGCAGCGGAGGAAGGCGCTGCAGCCGCCAAGCGCCTTTCCGCCACCTCCCTGCGCGCTCTATGCAGCGCACCGGCCTCGTGGCGGGGCCGGTGCACAACAAGTGTGCCGCAGAGGGAACACAGGCCGGCCCGCTCCTCGTCATTAAACACGGCCGGGGGCTCCTGGTCCCTCTCCTCCAGGGTCAGGCCGCGGAAAGGCAGCGGCACTTCCTGGAGGTCACCGCCGCGAAGGGGCTGCGCCTGGTCCCGCCACCTGGACCGCGCGCAGTAAGAGATGGCCGCTCCGTTGGCGACCGTGGTCCATGGCCACGTGCCGCAGGACCCTGGGCCGCTTGGGTTGCGGCTGCTCGGCGGCCGAAGCGCCGGCTGGGTGCTGAGGGGGGCCCTGCGCCTGGTCGTCACTGGCCCTCTTGCGTTGTCCTGCCCCACTGGGAGGTTCTCTCCAGTGGTCAGGCGCGCGGTTAGACTGGCGGTGGGGGCCACCGCGGCCGTGGAACCGGCGCCACTCGCGTGGACCCTTCCGCCGGCCGGGTGGCGCGCCTTGATGGCGGCCACCGTTCGACGGTGGTCTGCCATCGCTTCCGGAGTCCGAGCCCCGGGTGTCGATCCGCTGGAGCTTCCTAGAAGGCATATTGAGGAGGCGAGAGCATTGCGAGTGATAATTGATCGAGAGACACGGGTGCTACCTGGTCCTCAGGTTGTAGCGTCGGTTGCGAACCGCACCGCTACCTGCTCGTCCTCCCGGGGGTGAGATCGCCGCATCGCGCTGATTTTCCACCGCTTCGCAGCCATCGTCCTTGCGAAGGTGGAAAGCCTTCAAATCAGCGACATGCACCGGACCGGCGGTTTCGCCGTTTGTCAACAACCGCAGCTGGTAGGTGAGCGGCGTAGTCCGTGCAGTAACTTCGTACGGCCCAGCCCACTTGTGCGCTAGCGACGCGGCGAAACCGCGCGCTGCGTTACTAAGTGGGTGCGTTCTCTTGAGTACTAAGTCGCCCGTGTTGAAAACGACGTGACGGCGACCTTTGTTGTACTGATCCGCCTGCTCCATGCGCGCGACATCGAGGTTTTCGCGGGCTGCGCGCTGCGCTGCCTGCAGGCGCTTCCGGAGCCTTGCCGCGTACTGCGAAAGCGGAGGGGGCGCAGGCCCCGCCGCGTCGAGTAGGGCATTCTCTAGCGGAAAAGCGATCTCTCTCCCAAAATTCAAGTAAGCGGGTGTAATACCCACTGACCTGTTCACGGTTGTCCTTGTAGCGAACGCCAGTTCGGACAGCCGCGCGTCCCAATCTCTGTGCTGCTCGGTCGTCGCGACCAGCATGCTCTTCAGATTTCGATTCACCCGCTCGGTTATGTTGCTCTGAGCGTGGTAGGGACTCGTTCTCCTGTGGCGGATTTGAAGCGCCCGAGAAGAGTCTACAAAGACTTTGCTTGTGAAATACGAAGCATTGTCTGTAATCAGGTCGGAAGGGAAACCGAAACGAGTGAAAGTCTCCAACAGTTTTTCCCAAATTCGTTCCGACACAAGCTTCTTAAGGGGGAAAACCTCAACCCACTTGGAATAGTGGTCCGTTATTACTAGGATGAATTGGTTTCCGCGCGCGGACCGAGGGAGGGGTCCCATGATATCGCACGCGACTACTTGCCACGGGTAGTTGCTAACTACCGCCTTCATCATGCCAGCGGGCTTGCCCGCCCGAGGCTTGGCTACCTGGCATACCGGGCAGGTACGGGCGTATCCCAGCACATCCTTTCTCATGCCTGGCCAGGTCGCGACACGGCATAACTTGTCGTAAGTCTTACTGCCGCTGCCATGGCCTGCCAGCGCTGAGTCATGGAAGTACTGCAGGAACCGTTTCCGCAACCTTCTCGGGACCACGACTCGGAAAGGGGATGCTATCGCCTCTTCCTCGTCAAGTTGGGGAATATAGCGGAGCAGCAAGCCATCATCGCCCAGCAGATACGCGTCGTACTTGCCCTCAGCGTTCCCGGTGCAAGCTGCGCTGCTCGCAAGCTCCTTCAGCACCCGCTGGCGAAGACCGTCTGCTTTCTGGGCCTCGATCAGCTCTTCTCTACTGACCGCTACTCCCCAAGACAGATTTCTTTCTGCCTCGCTCCTAGGCAGGCGAGCGGTCGCCGCCACGAGCTGCTGTGTTTCCCTTCCGTCACAGCACCGTGCGGGACCTTTGTCCGTCTCCTCTCTCTCCAAACCGGGCGCGACACTCTCGTCCGCCCTCTCCTCCTCTCGAACAGCGGTGACGCCGCTTTTTACAAAGCTGGGCTGCGCCTCTGAAGCGCTTCCGCCAGCATTCCACGGTGCACGCGATAAAGCATCGGCCACCTTGTTCAAGCTGCCCCGGCGGTACTCGATGGCGTACGCGTAACGTTGCAACGTCAGCGCCCATCTCGCGAGTCTGCCTGCGGGGTTCTTGAGCCTCTTTAACCAAGACAATGCCTGATGATCTGTCTGCACGGTGAAGACCGCTCCGTCTAGGTACATGTCGAACTTCGACAATGCGAACATGATCGCCAGGCATTCCTTTTCGGTCACGGAGTAATTCCGCTCCGCCGATGTGAGCGTGCGACTAGCGAACGCGACAGGGCGCAGTTTGCCCTCGTGTTCCTGCAACAAAACAGCTCCAACACCGTAGTCACTAGCGTCTGTCTGCAAGACAAACTGCTTGTTCAGGTCGGGGAGGCGCAGACTAGCGGTATTCGCTATCGCGCGAGCCAAGGCAACAAATGCGTCACTCTGTTCCTTGCCCCAGACCCACTTCGAGCCTTTACGCAACAGCAGGTTCAGCGGCCTTGCAAGCTCCGAACAGCGCGGGATGAATTGCCTGTAGAACGCAACCATCCCCAAAAACCTCTGCAAGCTTTTCACATCCATGGGGCAGAGGTAGTTCCGAATTGCCTGCAGTTTGTCATCATTCGGTCTCAGTGTGCCATCATCCACGACAAAGCCCAAGAGGTTCACTCTCTTCGATGCCAACTGCACTTCCTTTGGATTCATGGTTAGACCGGCACGTGTCATTCTATCGAGAACGGAATTCAGGTGAATGAGGTGCTCCTCGAACGACTGTGAGAATATCACAACGTCGTCGAGGTACGCCATGGCGTAGTTGAACCTTGCATCGCCCAGCACGATGTCCATCATTCGCATGAACGTGCTCGGGGCGTTAGACAAACCAAACGGGAGTCGAGTAAATTCGAAGAGCCCGCGGTGGCAGGTGAATGCGGTTTTCTCAATGTCACCTTCGGCCACCTCAATCTGCAGGTACCCTCTGCTTGCATCTAGGACTGTGAATAACCTCGCGTTCCCTAACGCGTACATCACAGCCTCGATCGACTGAAAAGGGTACGCAACCGTAGGCGTCAGTGAGTTGAGCTTACGATAATCAACACACAGCCTGACCGATCCATCTTTCTTCGGCGCTAGAACCACTGGTGACGCCCAGGGACTTTGTGAGGGTCTCACCGCACCGGTATCAATCATCTCGTCAAGGGCACAGTCGAGAAGCTGCCTCTTATGCGCACTTAACGGCCTCGGGTTACACCTGAAAGGGCGAGTATCACCCGTCTGAATCTCGTGCTGAAGCAGGTCGGTTCTGCCCGGTTTCTCCGTGAAGCAATCCGAAAACGGGAGTAAAGTTTCCGCGAGCCTTCGGCGCTGACTACTGGGTCCTGAGAAAGACGCAATAATCGCTTCTAACGGGCCACCGTCTCTCAGCATCTCGAGGGAGCTCCCCTGCCTTTCTGTCGCACAGGTGTGGACACCCACCTTTTGTGCAGGACAGCCGGGCAAGGATGCGCTTTCGAAGGGAATGAGGGGGGCGAGCTGGCTGTAACGATAGCCATTCTCCCCCATGTCGAGCACAATGCCTTCGCTCGAGAGAAAATCCCTTCCCAGAATTACTGGTATCGACAAGCCAGGCAGATAGACGAAGCGATGTCTCCGCTTTCTGCCGTCGAAGCGCATCGTAAGACGCACTGCTCCCTTTGCCTTTGCCGCCCCAGCTGCTAAGCTTAACGGGGTTTCGGTCGGTCTGACACGGATGTTACCTATCCGGCAGGCCTCGTACACCTCGTCACCGACCAGTGACAGCGTTGAGCCCGTGTCTACGAGTGCAGAGTAGCATCGACCCGCTAACTGCACTAGCATAAAAGGGCTTGAGCGCGGAACGACTCCCTGAGCTCTACAGGCGAGCGGGACAAAGGCCCCCCCCCGTCGCCGGCGCGGGAGTTCTTTTCCTGACTAGCGCCTTGACAACCATGAAATTCTCCTGCTGACGGTGAAAGGCCGGTGCCACCAGACATCACCGCCAGCGCCTGGCGTTTCCCTGCATACGCCTAGCTTGGCACTCGCGTGCCATGTGGCCGGGCTGGTTGCAATTCCAGCAAAGCCGGTCGTTCACCCGCAGCGTGGACGGAGGAACCCTCGTTCCACGAAGCGGTTGGGGACGACTCTCCCCTTTCTCCGCGCCTTCCTGACGCTCGCTCGGCGCGCGGCCTGTGAGGCCGGCAGGACGCCGCTGCTCGAATGCGTACGGGTCCAGCGCGCGAGGGACAACAGGGGGTTCCGCCTGCCTTTCCACGGCCATTACCTCGGCGCGCCGAGCCCTCATCGCGTATTCTCGGCCTCCATCCCATGCGCATCCCGGTTCTAGCGATTCGGCCGGCCTGGGGGGCGGCTGGTAGCGCAGTTCGGCCAATAAATCCGCCTGCACGGTCTTGGCCTCCTGCGCTAGGGCCTCGAGGTTTGTAAAACTGCGGCCCCGCAGATACGGCTTGAAGCGTGGATGGCACTGCCTGATCACACGCGCAACCTGATCTCGGTCGGTTGCCGTCGGATCTGCCCTCTTGTACAGCTCTTGCATTGCGCGTACGTACTCGAGGAGGCTTTCCTCTGGGTGTTGGGTGCGCAACGCGAGCTCCTCCAGCATCCGGCGCTCATAATCAGGCGGCAAGAACTCGGCGCGGAAACGGTCTTTGAAGTCCGCCATCGACTGGAAAGTCGGCTGGCAGCGCCTCCATCGCGCCGCGCTCTCGACGAGTGCTACAGGCAGGACCTGCCCTAGCATTACGTCATCTGGGGCGCCCAGAGCCGTCTGGTAGTCCTCGAGTTGTTGTAAAAACTCGTGGACTGATTTCGCGTCCGTGTACCCGGAAAAGGAGGGGACCTCCATATTTATCCGCGGGCGCGATGCTGTCGCCGATGCTACTGATGCTGCGGCCTGGTTGGCGCCAGCCACCGAACCGAGCTGACGGGCTAATGCGGCAAACATCTCAGTCACCTGCCCTATTACGGCCGCCGCGTCGGCCGTCTCACTACCTGCTGCCACGCCATCCAAAGCCGTGGCTGAAACATCCTTTCTGGGAGGCATAGTTCGCGCTAACTGTCCGGCCGCACCGGCTAACTGCTCATGGCAACAAGAGCATTCATATACACAACAATCTATCTACAAACACACGGAAATACACAACAGAAAACGCCCGAAAACTACATAAATAATACAAAACCCCTAACCAATTTACAACACTACACAAGTCGCTACCCCGCGAACATTCCGCCTGACCCGCTCCTTAACCCTAGCGGTCCGGCGTGGCCCCGAACAAAGAGGGCCTGCCACGAGTCTGGCTGCACGTCCCAAAATCGGCAGAGAAATCGTCCACAAGGTGTTAATTAAAGCCCCACGTTGGGCGCCATTATTTGTGGGCGATTCCTCTGCGCGGGGACGCACAGGCAGTCACTCGAGGCAGGACTTTGTACAAACGGTTTATTCTCACATCAGGGGGGCCGGTTGTCGTCGTGGCAGCTGGGTCAGGTGGTCCTTTGGCAGGGCTGGTCCAAGAGCGAGAGAGGGCGCGAGCCTTCCCGGTCGCGCCTTATAAAGGCTTTCTCCTAGCCTCGCTCCCCCCCGCCCCACCACTCGGGAAGAAGGGGTCCGAGGCTACCCGCGGTGAGCGGCGCGAGATTTGACCTGCCCGCGAGCAGACCCTACAAGTTGTTTGCTTGCAGGCAGCCATCATGATGTGCGGGGGAGTTGTGCAAGGCATCTGAACGTGCTTAGCAGATGTTGCAATAAAATGGTCCTGTTTTTATAAGGAACATGCGTTTGTCTTTTGAAAATGCACATCAATGGAAGTGAATGAAGCCCCGCTTTTGCCTCTACCAGTGGCGAAGTGCATGTGTGGACAGTGTAATTTCACTAGCATTGTAGTGAATGCAAAAGCATGCCCCCAAAATTATATGTCAATCACACACTGCAAGAAAAACAGAATGCACGGATAACATTCTTGAAAGGTATATGGGAGCGTAGCTGGTGATATGCATGCGCACAATGCAGCAAAAACAATGCCAGCATCTCTTGCCATTGTTTGCACTGCATGAAATACCAGTACCTTCCCTCAGCGGTGTGCAAACCACGGATACCGAAATCGTTAGAAATGCAATTAGTTGTCAGTCTCGGCTACAGAGTATTATGATTCAAAACTAGCTCTTGTAAATGGCGCGGTTTCCGGAAAGCTGCTCCGCAATAGTACAGCGACATTTACTGCGCATGGCGCTGCACGAATGCGCGTGTAGAGTCTAGATAGGAGTAGGTGAGTTGCATAAATATGGAAGTCTGCTATGGTGCGCTTGCTGCTCGCACCGCTGGAACTTCCTCTATGTGCACGTGCCAACCTGCTCGCGGGTGCTCAAAAGGGGTGGTGTCCCTCGTTGTTAGTCATGGCAGGAATTTCCCCCGTCCTAAGTCATTCAGCGCAAGCGTTTCCCCTCTTCTTTCCTGTGAGGGCCGGCGAGGCGTCTCGAATCGGGGTAGAAAGGCGGGGAAGCAGCCCTTGGGACCAACAACACCGGCTCAGAACCAAAAGTTGTCAATTTTGCCCACCGGGCCGCAACTTTTTGACGTCATGCTGCTTACAATAGGGAGGGGTTTCACAGTTCCGCGAAGCTAATGTTTTGCGAAGGCGATTGAAATGCGGCCGTTCCAATCCAAACTTCTTCTGCAGCCAAGGCCAGGATAGAAAGAGGAGACAGACCTGTGTGCCTCTGCTGCGGGGAGTGGGTAGAAGTTGTCAGGGCGCACCCACCCTGGGCGCAGTGGGGTTTGTAATAAAAATCTTTAGCGCGGCACCCAACCCTTGCTCTCACCGTCGTGGTGAAGCGGTGCGTTCCGCGTTTCTTTCCAGGAACGACCCTTGCTCGGTCAACAACTGCGGGGGGTGGGGGGAATGTACACTGCCAGTAGCCTTTAGGCGCTCGCAGTTACATGCGTGGTCCTGACAGTCACCAGACTCGAGCGACAAGACGCGGTCAGGTTCGCCAGCGTAGCCTTGTAAAGTGCACCGGGGAAGGCGTGTCCACAGATGACTCACCCCTTTCATTTCTGCAAACAACGGAAGGGGGATGAGGGGATTGTTATAAATATGACAGAAGCCAACAGCCACAGAAACCAAGAAGCACAGGGTTTTTTTAAATTTATTTATTTATTTTGTGGTGTTGATCAATTTAGAATATTACTGAATATTGATACATGCATTCGAAGAAGAGACAGAAGTAGCGCATGCGCTAGAAGAGGAAGAAGTTAGTTGGCTCTCTCGCGCGCGCTCGAACCACTAGGGGACCGCCGCAGGTTTTTCGTCTCTGCGCGGGTGTTCTTTTTTGGCGTTGCACGCTACAGTTTGGTGGAGCAGTGCTGGGTACGCTTCCCGACCTGCAAACTCCGTACAGCGTCACTACGGACCTCACACCGGTTCACCAGCGACCCAGCCGCCGTCTCCGCGGAGAGTCGCCTGAATTTGGGCCCCTTCCCCCGCCAACAAGGACGACGCAGCCTCGACCGCCGAGTCCAACTGACATGGCCACTGACACCAGGACCCAGCCGCCGATCCAGCCTCTACCGTCGAGTCCAACTGCCATGGCCGCTGACACCAGGCCCCTGGCGCCGATCCTTTGCCACCAACCGCGAACACCGCCATCTTTTCACGGTGACGTGTTCGAAGACGCTGAGGACTGGCTGGAGACGTTCGAGCGGGTCGCACGCTACAACGGCTGGTGCGACGAGCGCAAGCTGAATAACGTCTACTTTGCCCTGGAAGAGTCTGCTCGGACGTGGTTTGAAAACCACGAGGCTACACTTCCCACCTGGGAGACGTTTTGCCAGAGTCTCCTGGCTACGTTCCCCAACGCTGACCGCCGGGAGAAGGCCGAAGCTGCGCTGCACTCCCGAAATCAGCGCACGAACGAAAGCGTGCGCATGTACACCGAAGACATGACCCGTCTTTTCAAGCGCGCCGACCCCAACATGACAGAGGAGAAGAAGCTGCGCCATCTCATTCGTGGGGTTAAGCAGGAGCTGTTCGCGGGCCTCGTGCGCAGCCCACCCCGCACGGTGGCGGAATTTCTAACCGAGGCGACCACGATGGAGACGACGCTGCAACAACGGGCCCGCCAGTACAACCGCGACATCAACTGCATGGTGCCCGAAGGCTTTTCGTCGTGTCTCGGCGGCAGTGCAGACACCTTGCGTGAACTAATTCGCTCCGTTGTCCGGGAGGAACTGCAACGGATCCATCTGCCTCAGGTTGCACCTGCGCCGCTGGCAGCGCTGTCCGAAGTTGTCAGGGACGAGGTGCGACAGGCTGCGCAGGCACCTCCTGTCCCCGAAGCGCCATCCCGGTTCGACGACCGACCCACGTACGCATCTGTTGTACGTCGCACGACACGCTACGGTCCCATTACCCCAACGCCTGGCGTGAGCAACATCGGCACATGTCACGCAAGCGTGCCTGGCTACGGTGTGACCCCGTCGACCTCCGTGAGTAACATCGCCACGTATTCTGCAACCGCATCTGCTACAGCTGGGCCACGCCCTCGCAAGTCGGATTTGTGGCGTACACCGGACCGCAGGCCTCTCTGCTACCACTGTGGGGAGCCTGGTCACCTCTACCGCGCCTGTCCGTACCGCCAAGTGGGCCTTCGCGGTTTCCATCCCGACGCACCCTGCCCTCAGAACGGCGAACGACCGCATGAGATTGCACAGCATCTCTGGGCACGCCAGAACCCTGCCTACTCTGGAAGGCGCGAGTCCCGTTCCCCTTCGCCTCTCCGTTATCGCTCTTCCAGCCCTGGCCGCCAGAGTAGCTCTGCTGGCCGTCGCTCGCCGAGTCCGCGTCGGGAAAACTAACACCAGCGACCTCTGGAGGCAAGGCCGCTGACGTCGGGACGTGTCAAGATCCTCCATCGCGGAACCCTCGAGCCGACGATACCCGGACAGAGAGAGGCAGCGACAGTATCAGATACGCTGCATCCGATTTGCGTGTGACAATTGATGGCACTGACATTACCGCGCTGCTCGATACCGGTGCTGATTACTCTGTTATGAGCCGTGCCTTCGCTGGAGAACTTAAGAAGGTTCTGACACCGTGGACGGGGACCCCCATTCGCACCGCTGGTGGCCACCTAATTTCCCCTGTGGGCAAGTGCACGGCTAGAGTTGGGATTAGTGGTTTTACGTACGTTGGTGAATTTGTCGTACTCCCCGAGTGTTCCAGAGACTTGATTCTGGGGATCGACTTCCTGCAGTCGAACGGCGCTGTGATTGACTTTCAGGAGGCACGTGTCACGTTCTCGACCAAACAGGCCGTGGCGCGCTTTGACTCCCGCGATCCCTGCAGCAACGCTCTGCGCATTGTCGAGAACGACGTCACGGTGCCGCCGCGGTGCAGTGTTCTGGTGCTCGTGCGGAACGACCTCTTTCATGACTACGAGGGCCTAGCGGACAGCCATAGTCCACTGCTGCTTAAGCGGGGACTTGCCGTTGCAAGAGGTCTCGTCCAACTACGTGACGGCCGCACCCACGTCCTCCTGACTAACTTTGCCAACGAATATCAGCACCTGGCCAAAGGCATGGCTATTGCCTTCCTCCACGACGTTGCTGAGGTTCCAGGTTTGTGCACCGTGGGAGGACCCTCTCCGGAGTATTCTGGCCCACATCACGTTCTTCAGTCAGTCAGAATAAATCCTGCCTTGCCGTCGGTTCAGAGGGATCTTCTGTCGGCCCTCTTGGCAGAATTTGCGGACTGTTTCGCTACGTGCTCGAAGGTCGGCCGAACTCCACTCGCCAAGCATCGTATCATCACTGACGAGACTACGCGACCCGTCTGCCAGCGCCCATATCGTGTTTCCCCGGTGGAGAGAGAAGCCATTCAGAATCAGGTTGCCGAGATGCTTGCAGACGATGTCATTCAGCCGTCCACCAGTCCGTGGGCATCGCCTGTGGTTCTTGTCAAAAAGAAGGACAATACTCTGCGTTTCTGCGTGGACTACAGGAAACTTAACAGCGTGACCAAAAAGGACGTTTACCCGCTGCCCAGGATAGATGACGCGCTCGACCGATTGCGGAACGCCAGATACTTCTCGTCATTGGATCTTAAAAGCGGGTACTGGCAAATCGAAGTGGACGAGAGAGACCGGGAGAAGACGGCTTTCGTGACGCCTGACGGCCTCTACGAGTTTAAAGCGCTCCCATTTGGTCTGTGCGCAGCACCGGCTACTTTCCAACGCATGATGGACACTGTCCTCTCCGGCTTGAAATGGCAGTCCTGCCTGGTGTACCTGGACGATGTCGTTATATTTTCGCCCACCTTTGACCAACACTTGGAGCGGTTGCGCATTGTGCTACAAGCGCTCAAATCCGCGCAACTCACCATCAAAGCCGAGAAATGCCATTTTGGCTTTGAGGAACTTCGCTTTCTTGGTCACGTTGTCAGCGCACAAGGTGTTCGCCCGGACCCTGACAAGACTGCTGCCGTCTCAGGTTTTCCACCACGCCCAACTGACAAGAAGGCCGTTCGCCGGTTTTTAGGCCTGTGCTCCTATTATAGGCGCTTTATTCAAGATTTCTCGAAAATCGCGGAACCGCTGAACGCACTGACCCGTGACGACACGCCCTTCCTCTGGGGGACCGACGAAGAGGCTGCATTTGTCGAGCTTCGCAGCCGTCTGCAAAGCACTCCGATACTCGGCCATTTCGACGAGCATGCTGCCACGGACATCCACACTGACGCCAGCAATGTTGGCCTTGGTGCAGTACTGATCCAGTGGCAAGACGGTGCAGAACGGGTCATCAGTTATGCTAGTCGGACACTTACGCGCTCCGAGACCAATTATTCAACGACGGAGAAAGAATGTCTTGCAGTGATATGGGCCATCTGCAAGTTCCGACCGTACCTCTACGGACGACCCTTCCGTGTGGTAAGCGACCACCACTCCTTATGCTGGCTGGCGAGCCTCAAAGACCCCTCAGGACGCTTGGCTAGATGGAGCTTACGCTTGCAAGAATACGACTTAACAGTAGTTTACAAGTCTGGCCGCAAGCATCAGGATGCGGATTGTCTGTCGCGCGCGCCTATCCCAATCAATACCGAAGAAACCACCGATGATTTTCCTTTCCTGGGCTCTGTTAGTACCACCCAAATGGCGCAGCTTCAGAGGGCGGACACGGAGTTGGCGCCGCTCATCGATTACCTCGAAGGCAGTGAAGCTCCCATTCCGCGTGTTTTTCTTCGAGGGCTTCACACCTTCACTTTACGGTCTGGTGTTCTCTACAAACGCAACTTTGCCAACAGCGAAGAAGTGTTCCTACTCGTCGTACCATCACAGCTGCGGTCTGAGATCTTGAGTGCCTGTCATGATGCACCATCCGCCGGCCACCTTGGAGTCAGCCGTACATTCGCGCGGATTAGACAAAAGTATTATTGGCCCAGGTTACTACCATCGGTGCGGGCCTACGTCAAAACATGCCGTGAATGCCAACGTCGGAAGACTCCTCCATTGAAACCGGCCGGATTTCTTCACCCCGTCGATCCACCGAAGACCCCTTTCCATCAAGTGGGCATGGACCTCCTTGGCCCATTTCCGAAGTCTTCGTCTGGAAAGCGTTGGATAGTCGTTGCGACTGACTACCTCACACGGTACGCTGAGACCACGTCTCTTGCCAAGGGCACTGCTGCTGAAGTGGCGCAGTTCTTCGTCCACAACATTGTCTTGCGTCATGGAGCACCCGCCGTTGTTATTACTGACCGGGGAACTGCTTTCACGGCCCGCTTAACCCAGTCCGTGATGACTCTGGCGCACACGAGCCACCGACGTGCTACGGCGTATCACCCGCAGACAAACGGGTTGGTAGAGCGACTCAACCGCACACTAGCCGACATGCTATCAATGTACGTTGACGTCGAGCATCGAACTTGGGACGCCATTCTGCCGTACGTAACGTTTGCGTACAACACCGCCCTGCAGGAAACAACCCGACTGACCCCCTTTCAGCTTGTCTTCGGTCGCCAGGTGACCACTCCGTTGGATGCTATGTTGCCCGTCGACCCTTGCTGCGACTCTGACGCTGACATCGCCGTAGATACCTTCGTTCAGCGTGCTGAGGAAGCGCGTCAACTGTCCCGCCTGCGCATCCACCGTCAACAGGAGGCTGACGCCACTAAGTACAACTGTGGACGCCGTTTCGTCAGTTATGCTCCCGGCGACCTTGTGTGGATTTGGATACCTGTTCGTCGCCGCGGGCTCTCTGAAAAGCTGCTGCGCCGATACTTCGGCCCTTACGAAGTAGTGCGCCGCATCAGTGATGTGACTTATGCAGTTGCTCCCGCCCCGACAGCTTGTTCATCGCGCCGGTCGCACCGAACTGAAGTCGTACACGTTGTTCGCATGAAGCCTTACCACGACCGGCTACCTGACTGAACTGCGGTCCACTGCAGCTGTGTTCTACCCTTTCGCTGAATTTTCACTCCCAGCCGCATCGTGTCGATGCTGCAGAAGAGGGGGGCAGTGATACATGCATTCGAAGAAGAGACAGAAGTAGCGCATGCGCTAGAAGAGGAAGAAGTTAGTTGGCTCTCTCGCGCGCGCTCGAACCACTAGGGGACCGCCGCAGGTTTTTCGTCTCTGCGCGGGTGTTCTTTTTTGGCGTTGCACGCTACAATATGTTATCGCTTAAAGCTAATTGATTAGAAAAGCAGAAGAAAAAACAACCACACGCCGCCGGTGGGATCCGAACCCACGACCTCCGAATTACGCGTCCGGTGCTCTACCTCTGAGCTACGGCGACGGCTGTCAAATCTTCTGCTTTCGGGGGTATTTATGTTTACAAGTAACCTAACCTTGAGAGTGTTCATCAGCGCCACCCACGTTCATAAGCGGCGGACGTAGAACGTCCTGAGTTACCGCAGGTGTGATGTAGAACGTCATCGAACGGAGAGGGTGGAGGGTTCTCACGCAGCTCCAGTGGTCTGCATTACCACTGGGAGGCCAGATCTGCGAATTTCCGCTACCTATCACCGAAATTCACTTATTGTGCAAGGATCGATTTGCCCCAGACCTCAGCGTGAGCACAAAATGTTTTATTATGCTAGAGCAAACACGAAACAGAGCAGCAGAAGCGATTTCAGTTGAAAAGTGACGTGAAAGCGGAAGTCCACTGATTTTGCGGACATCAGCTAGAGGACTACCACGGTGCGTATAGCTCTGACTTCCCGCATTCCCCGGAATGGAGAAAAAATTAGCCTTTTAATATACAAATTTACTACACAAACAGTGCCAGTACAAAAAGATGGGAGGGGGTTGGGGGGTAGTGCAATATCCACATTCGATCGCTTATTTTCTAGACAGATGCTGCCGCACGCTCACATCCGTGTTCACAAGACAGCAGGGAATCAGAACTGTTGGAATTATCAGAATTTCGTGCTGATCACTAATGATATCAGAAAAGCAGGAACGTTGCCTCGTGTGGCAACAAAATGCAGTTCCAATGAATGGATGGAAATGCTATGCTAAGGCCACAGTAGAGAGAAACTCGACGCGATTGTAATGAGTACTTATTAGCTCTTGCCAGCTATGTCCCGCAGTCTCCAGTGGAAGTTTCACAGCCAGTGTTTCCTTTTCGTTTTTCGAACCTTGGTGGTGGTAGTAGTTTATTTGACAATAAAAAGTGAACGAAAAGAATGTTGCCGGCTGCGGCCGTAAGCGCTTTCGGGATTTTTGTTAGCATGCATGGATGATCGGGCGGAAAAAAAAAAATTCAGCATTACTTGAAACGCATCTCAACGTCACAGACTACCTCTCCCAAGCTATTATCGGGAACGGGTGGGAGATGAAGGGGGCTAACACACTGTGATATTGCTTTCTTTTCCTCTCCGCAGCTACTGACCCAACGACTTAAACGCAATATGTTTGTACCTTTCTGATACGCCTTATTCTGCCAATTTTCTCTTATTTACTGTTACCATATCAGCTTTCTCTTAGAATTCTACATAGCACTGGCAGTGTGTGAGTAAACAATAAAAACACTCGCCATGCTTCGAAATCTCGGGTTGATGTTTCACTCCATCATCAACTAGCCCCGCAAAAGGTCACATACGAAATAGTACCTCCTAAAAAAGAATCGCCAGGCACCATGGCAGGGCCGCAAAGGGGTGCGTGGGGGCGAAAGAAGCAGTACGAGTGTGCCAAACACGTTCGAGCGCGGTCGGTCGTCATTGTCGGGGCGTCTATCCCCCCTCCGTGACTAACCGCCTCCTTCTGCCACCATGCGAGCGAGAGGAGGTCAAGGTAACGCAGAGAGGAGGATCAGACCGTCTCGGAGGAGCGCTTTTTCGCTTCCACGGACAAGTGGAGCCGCCCTGGTGGTTGAACTAACGTCTTGTACAAGATGGCCGCCGTGGTACCCCCGCCTTAAAGGGGTGGAGACACCAAATTTTGAAGCTATAAAAAGCCTGCTATGGGATTCCTATGTATGCAAGGGCAGTCACAGCCAGGTGTTGGACGCAACAAACGTTTAAAAATATTTTAATTCGGTTCCAAAGATTACCTAAATGCTCACTCTCACGATCTAGACCCATCGCTAGCGCCATCAACCATGACGTCACAAGGGGTGTAGAAAAATAAAGTTTTAGTGACGTCATACCAAAATACAGTGACGTACGATGAGCGGGGCACAGCCGCGTGAGCGCAGTCGACGCACCAGCGAGCCGCGTTTGCTGCTAACCGCTACTCGCTCGGTTTGCGGCGCGCCGTTGCGAACAGCGTCGCAACGTCCGATTGCAGCTCGTTGCCTGCGTCTGGCCTGCTAGATGTCAACGGCGGGCCGCTCGCGGCAACAACGACGGGAAGCGGCAGCCAATGCGAGCGCGGAGAGCGGCAGCGTCATGATGACATAGGGCGCACTCCTTGGAGCCGGGCGGCCTGCGCCAGTCTTCGTGCCGAACGCCGGCATCTGAAGAACGCGATAATATTGTTTGTTCACGTTCATAGCTAACCCTGGGATATATGAATATCAAAAATGCATCGTTTCTGACGATCGTTGGCAAATACCGAGTTCCTGGTAGAAGTGATGACTGCGATGCAAGCAAATTTCATCCCATAGCCGGTTTTGTGCTGCTGCTACCTGGTGCGGTTCGCCTGCCGTCTGCTAGCTCTGTTGCTGAAGACGTCGTGGAAATCGAGCATATCTTTTATTATGGAACGAGTTCACAGTAAAGGGGTGCTGAGCGGAGCACGTTTCTGAGCGCTGGCCAGTCCGGAAGCGCCCTCAGCTGCGGAGTCGATATGCGAAAGCAGCTAGGCCTAGCGACGACTAGGGCAGTCTGGGACCAGCGCGCAGGTCGTCGGCCGGCGTTGCCGCAGGCAGTGTCGCTGCCGAAAGATCCACTTTTAGCACAGTCATGCTGTCGTATCTCGAATCTAGAAAGCATCCTTTGTGGTAGCATGGCTGTTTTGTATTTTCTTGTGCGGACGTGAAGTACGCCGAGTCTGCCGGCCGGTAGGTCAGCCTGGATGCCGTCTGCCGACGTCATAAAAGCGAGCTAAAGAGTGTTCTTGACGTAAATAATAAACCATGGGACAAGAAATGTGAAAAAAGTGTCATTTTTGAGGATCGCTGACCAATACTGAGCTGCTAGTAGAGGTAACAACTGTGATATGAGCAAATTTCTCACAACCGCGCCTAGCAGCTGCCGCTGGCGCGACGTCGGGGTCCGGCTCGCCTGGCGCCCGCTAGCTCCGCTGCCGAAGGCGTCGAGGAGATTGGCCATACTATTATTTTATTGTGAGATGATTCTGTTAACACTACAGCTATTTGTGAAAAGTAGGCCTTTTATTATAGCGCAGGCGACTTCCGAAGCGCCGGCCGCTTGCTGAACAGGCCTAGCGACGACCACGGCAGCCAGGCAGCAGCAGAGCTCGTCGCCCGGAGCGCCCGCGAGCGGTGCCGTTGCCGAAAGCTCCCAACATAAGCAGACATGCTTTGTCGCTGCTCGAGTATAGCTGGCAGTTCTGATAACAAGGCGATCTTGTCTTGTGATATTTGTACACCATCCCAAGCAGCGCTCAGGTACTGCTGCATGGCAGCGAAGTGTGACACCGGTTGTGGGCGCAGCTTGGGTAGAGCGGCGCAGCGATGCTTAATGGCATTTTGCAAAGTGTTTCGCATCCTCACGCGAACCCGCGAAGGCGATATTAGCGTGCGAACAAAAAAAAAGTCGATGTCCTCACTCGTTGGAATCAGATCTGTCAGAATCCGAGCTGCTGGGACTAGACGTGCAGTTGTTTGTTTTCATATGCGCTGGTCAGCACGTGTGTGAGAAAGCAGACGATGCAGCAGTAGGTGCGTCACAACTTTTGTGGGCCCACGTGACCAAGCGAAGCAGTTGATCTTCCCCCTCTGTGACGTCACTGTACAACTCGGCGTTCCGAAACCGAAACCGAAAATCGTTCACCTAAAAATGCTATAATAAATTATTCACTGTGAATATATGAATCTTTGAGTGTGTATCATGCTTCCTGGAGCCATAAGAAACGTTTGAAACTAAGAACGCGCGAACCACAAATTTGGTGTCTCCACCCCTTTAAAGGCGATTGAAGTTTTGGCATCTTATTTTGGCGGGCTTTTTGGCCTCTGTATGTACACGGGGCAGATGGCTGGCTCTATGATGGGCCTATTTTAAAGGTGTGTTCACACTTGGACATTCGGCGGCGAGAGCGACCGGAATCCGCCGCCGCTGCAGAGATTCCGCCGAAATGCCCAGCGGAAAGCCCGAAAAACATGGCGGCGCGCTTCGATTCAACCACGACCGGCTTTATTTAAATGCGGGTCGCAATTTTACTGCCTTTTTCAGCGCGTTCACTGGCCGTAAATGGGTCACCGCGGCCTTTCTCTTCGTCTCCTTTCGCCCATAAGAAAACGTAAAAGTGATGAATTTACTTGTTTTTTTATGGATGGATGGTTTGGTTTATTAGGGTTTAACGTCCCAAAGCGACTGAGGCTACGAGAGACGCCGTAGTGAAGGGCTCCGGAAATTTCGACCACCTGGGGTTCTTTAACGTGCACTGACATCGCACAGCACACGGGCCTCTTGAATTTCGCCTTCAAGAAATTCAGCCGCCGCGGCCGGGATCGAACCCGCGTCTTTCGGGCCAGCAGCCGAGCGCCGTAACCACTGAGCCACCGCGGCGGGGCGGATGGATGGATGGATAGGAGCGCCCCCTTTGAAATGGGTGGTGGCAATTGCCACCATGCTCAGCTTTTCTTTCTTTATTATTTTTTTGTTTACTGTGTTGGCAATTCTCATTAAGATTCGCCATCATCTTTACCTACGGTTTCCTACAATTCTAACCTTATGCCACATCTCTGCTTTTCAGCCACCAATCCTCCAATCGCTTTTTGCTAACTTCCAGTGCAGATTTATTTACATGACCATTGTTATCTTTAAACCCTAGGGCCTCAGATAGAGTGACTGTGCCTGCATCGACATCCCGTTGGATACCATCACATTTGATTATGAGGTGTTCAATTGTTTCCACAGATCTACCACACACTACACATGTGTCATCTTCTTCGCTAAATTTCTTTTTGTAGCTGCGCGTTCTAAGACAGTGATGATTCCGCCCCCTTTAGGGTTAAGAGGGGCGTCGGTTTGTTGACAACAGTGGTTCCCCTCGTGACCGCCAGATGGCACCACTAGGCTAAACATCGTTGCTTCTCTAGGTGGGAATGTTCTAAACGGTGTAAGGTTAGCGTACGTAAGCGTGCATACGGTCATAGCACGTAGACAGCATCGATTAACCTCTTGCCATATATGTGTACGCCGTGAACAGACGACGAACCGCGTCATGGTGGCCGGGAAGTGTGAACGAGGCAGCATTTTGGCGGCGGCGGATTTCGCTCGCCCTCGCGAAATAAGTTTTAGCGGCAAAGCACCCCATTTTGTCGGGCTTGTGGTGCGCGGTGTTGAAGACAGGTTCCATTGCTGCTCTCTTTAAGACAGATAATAGACGACAGACATTTCTGCAGAAAGGCGCATCTAATTCTGGCGGGCTGTTCCGGCTGCGTGTTTTTCTGTTACCTGTCTCGACGCTGGCAGGCGGTGGCGGCCCCGCCCACTTTGCGTCCTCACACGGTGCACGCGTGAAACGGCGAACGCGCTCTTCAGATTCCTGCACCAAGCCTGATTCATATGATGTAAAGGTTCCTCATCGTGGTCCTAACTTTGGGGCACCTGTGTTCGCACGTAGCCCTCAGCGGGTCCCTCGTCGCTCGTCCAGCTTCTCCGCACGGCGGCGGCCATTGGTTAAGCCTTCGTGCACTCGCCCTGCATTTCGCGCCACCGCTATGCGTGAGTACCCTGTGGACGTCCCATCGTCGCCCGGTACTCGTCCTGCAGCGGTCTTCGCGCGAACCTTTGCGTGCCTGCAGCCCTATCCGCGTTGCTGCCTCTTCCTCGTTGCACGGTGGTTATCGCGCGTTATTCCATTTCCCGCCACCGCTGCGCGGTGGTATCCAACGGATTCTCTGCCGTTGTTCGACCTCCCCGCCGTGCAGCGACCATCGAGCGCGCACATCTCTTCGCACCATCGCTGTGTACTGGTTCCTCGGCGATCGTAAGTCCCCTGCTTGCGCGGCGTTTCCACTGTGTTGCGTTCGCGCACCTCTGAGTGCATACCATTTACCAGTGCTTCCGTTCGACCTTGGGGTACTGTGGCCACCTCTACGTGCGCTTCGTCGCTCACATCTCCCTTCCCTGGAGCTGTTGCAGCTGCAGCGTCTCACATGGGCTAAGGTTTTCATCGTGTTCTGCTAATACCTAAGCGAAGTTGCTGGCGCTGAGTGGTTGGTCGTGCTTCCTGGATTGGCCGCAGCGACTGTGGTATAATGTCTCCGACAGCTGGTGTCGCTGCAGCAGATGAGGTGGCCAGACAAGTGGTGTGGGCCTCGAGGCTTCTCTGCTCTTGTGGTGGGTGTCATATGAACTTACCTGCCACCGCAAGTCCTGCCGCCCGTTGTCAATTGCCTGTACCAGCTGGGGTGCGCGGTGCTGTGTGTGCCACTAGACCCATCTCTCCCGTACGTCCCGGATTAGAACTAGGAAACCACATTCCCTCTTACTCACTCCGCGTCTCCCTCTGCCTCTGTGTTTTTCCAATCCACCCATAACAATCCCGGTCTGCAATCTCGAATTCTGAGCAGTGCTCGCTTCAACGGACAGTCGTTATGCCCCAGTATTGTCACAGAACCCGTCCTATCTTGTTCGCATGCATGGGTGCGGCTTGATTCGCTTCTTTTATCAAGTTAGAGTGTTGAGAATGTGCTTTCGCTCTTGCTTTTCCACGACACATTGCCGAGTTCTGCTGATGCAGCATCTTCAGGCTTCAGTGTAAAGATTGTATTCCTGCTTTTCTGATAATTAATTTTTTTTAGCTCAGCATCTGCTGGCGTGTTTGCGTCGGGGCTGCTTACCTGCTTACTGTCTTCTCACCTGACTGCTCCACTGTTACCTTGATGACGACTTACCGTTCATGATGATGGTTT
Source organism: Amblyomma mixtum (assembly GCF_055824585.1). Lineage (NCBI taxonomy): Eukaryota > Metazoa > Arthropoda > Arachnida > Ixodida > Ixodidae > Amblyomma > Amblyomma mixtum. The sequence goes on along the minus strand of NC_143018.1, from coordinate 13,901,434 downwards.
TGACGATTGTGCCTTGTTTTGCATGTCACTTTTTGTAACCTACCCCGGCGCATTGTAGGACCATGAATAACTAAATGGAAAATAAGGTCACTCAGTCACCGTGCTTATGTAGTCTTTTAGCCTTCGAAGGCGAGTAGACTACATAGGCACGGTGAATCAAAATCCGTACATGCGAAGAATACGCGCTCATATTTATACTGGACTGCAGTTGTATTAAAAGCACCATTACTTTTTTTTTCTCAGAGTCGAAGCCGCCATGTGCACGCCAAGCAGAGGGCGCATTCAACATCCGAGTCAAAACAGTATCGATGCATTTCCTTGCGCGCGTTAGGCTTAAGTGGTTTGTTTTTTAATTGCGGCGCATTGGTCAATAACTTGGTGGCTTATAGAAACTACTTCACGATGAGAGAGCAATTGATGTGCCACGCAATCAGTGCGAGGAGGCGGGAAAGTTCACAATCTGCTTGTGCCTCATCATTTATTTTAAATTGGTTTAGGCCACTAGAGATGCGTTCAGGGCAATTTTTATTTTTTCTTGGTCTGCTCATCATCTCGTTAATGTTTCGAGACATAACAAGCGCATGTCACCGCGACTAAGTAAAGCAGCACGTCTCAGAAGATTTTGAATGGGTCCTTAGCTGCTTGTGTCGTAATGCTTTTTTTTTGCACCAGATACTAGTGATATGACTCATTCCAAGTATGCTCTTTTTTCTACGCTATCCCACCTTTCAACCTGTTTATATGCTGCTTGTGCAGTTTGTTTTTCATAAGATCTTTTATTCACCGTAATAAAGAGCGTTGTTTTGATATTTTTCTGTTGATTTACGGATAATAGCAGCTGTCGACGCCAGCACCAAGCTTGCAGCGTGCAGCAGGGGTATTGTACGGTGCACAGTGCAAGCCTGATACCTCTTTTTCTGAACAAAACGCGCAAAATTCGTGGGAACGCAATGGGGGCTACAAATCGTATTGCAAACATCTTCTAAACTACCTGCATCCGTATAGAAAACATCTTCCTGTCGCTAACTTTAGACGCTTTTTTTTTATGAAGTTTAGAAAAGGTATTCATAGGCTACGTTTAGAAGTTTCTTGACTACGCCTAGAAGACGGATTCATAGACGTTTTTTGACCCGAACATTAGCCGAGCTATACGACTGAGGATCCACAGCGCACAAAATTGAAGGGACACAACACAATTTTGTGTGCTACAGATCCTCATGTTGACTACCCACTAGCCCGAACCCTGACCCTTCTATACGACTGATGTAAAACGTTAACCAGCTCAAAACGGATTTGCCATGCACGTTTTGTAGCGTTTTTTTTTTTTTGCTTCAGATAGTTGCTTTGAAGATGTCTTAAATTAAAAGAAGAAAGAAAGAGGCGCCGTAGTGGAGATCTCCAGAATAATTTCGACCACCTGGGGATCTTTAACGTGCACTGACATCGCACAGCACACAGGCGCCTCCTGCGTTTTGCCTCCATCGAAACGCGGCCGCCGCAGTCGGGTTCGAATCCGGGTACTCCGGCTCGGTAGAAGAGCGCCTTACCACTGAGCCGCCGCGGCGGGTATTACATCTCAGTTTCTGCTACCCGGAATATCTGCGCCAAAAGCCACATTAGGCTGCTTCAAAAACTGCTCTAAAGTGACTTCGGCCAATCACATCACGGCACTAGCTAAATAGCAATGAAGTTGACGATATAATGGAATAAAAATTATGATAATTGGTTGATTCAGTGAATAATTTATCATACTGGATCGCCTTCTCTTTTGAGACTCATCAAAGATCATACACAGAATTTGTTAATAACTGTCTTTATTGTGACATTACAAGATTTCATCGTTTCCTTTTTTTTTCACGAATGTCTTGCTTATCTGATGTCCACAAGCAACCACAAATATCCGTTGGACGTCCGAGCTTAATCCTAAGGCCATGCACCAAGATTGGACGTACGAACGCAATCCGGTTTTGGTTATCCTTATTTGTAGGTCTTTCGGAGTCACGGACAGTGTCCATTTTCGTATTTACGCATGATAGACGAGGTTTACGTCTGAAGGATGCACGGCCGAGTATTTTCCCAGGCCATGAGTATGGAAATTTTTTCCCCATGGAAAATTCGCGCCGTTCGTCTATGTGTACTGTGTACGCTACGCAGTTTTTTTTAACCTCGAAAGACTTATTCCATAAATCTGCTTTCAAGAAATTATTTGCATTAGCTGCAGGGTTCGACGCGAAGACATTTGTAAATTGGGGCGATTCCACAATCCTACCTGCAGTGCAAGAGCCGCCAACGAGCTAAATTAATTTAAGGGCAGTAGCAGGTGTTGCACAATTTTGCAGCAACTCATTCACTAGTTTTATATTTAGAAAACTAGAGCAACTGTGCAGCACGTCCGCCGCTTTGTTCGGTAAATTTGTCATTGAAACCATTCGTAAACTCAAAACTGTCGCTATATGTCGCTATCATCATCATCACAGACGTCAGTTCGCGGTCAGGTCAATCCAATCCAGCAGCACGGCTCTGCAGCGGCGTTACCGTTTGTTGCGTAGTGCTGTGCTGCTTTATATAGCTATGTTATTATAATGCGTGGCTTTGTTTGGTCTGTGGACGAAAGCGGTATGTAACTTAGGCTACTCGAAAGATTCGGGAAGCGCCTGAAGCTCTTCTAGAACGCTGGAATGTCATACTGCATTCTATCAGCGAAACAGCAGTTCAAAGTAGGTAGCGAGGTGCTGGAAGTGGTAAGGGAAGACATCTATTTACGGCTGGTAGTGGCCGCTGATTCGATGCGGTGGAGCGTATATAGCAGGTTCTTCGAGATCATGAATGGCAGTTTGCCAATATCCCTCAAAAGAAAAGTATACAACAGCTGTATCTTACCGGTACTCACCTGCGGGGCAGAAACGTGGAGGCTAACGAAAAGGGTTCAGCTTAAGTTAAAACGCACTTCCGTTCTTGTGACGTCGCTTCTCTTTAGCCAGTGGGAATTATGCGGTCTGGTGACGTCACTTGCATTTCCATTCTCACGACGTCACTTCCTTTAGCCGCCGCCGCGGTGGCTCAGTGGCTATGGTGCTCGGCTGCTGACCTGAAAGACGCGGGTTCGATCCCGGCCGCGGCGGCTGGAATTTCTTTGGAGGAGACATTCTAGAGGCCCGTGTACTGTGCGATGTCAGTGCACGTTAAAGAACCCCAGGTGGTCGAAATTTCCGGAGCCCTCCACTACGGCGTCTCTCATAGCCTTAGTCGCTTTGGGACGTTAAACCCCATAAACCAACCAAACCAAACCAACTTCCTTTAGCCAGTGGGAATTATCCGGTCTGGTGACGTCACTTGCACTTCCGTTCTTGTGACGTCACTTCTCTTTAGTCAGTGGGAATTACCCAGTCTGGTGACGTCACTTGCACTTCCATTCTCATGACGTCACTTCCCTTTAGCCAGTGGGAATTATCCGGTCTGGTGACGTCACTTGCACTTCCATTCTCATAACGTCACTTCCCTTTAGCCAGTGGGAACTATTCGGTCTGGTGACGTCACTTTCCTCCAGCTAATGGCGGATCTTACGACTGACTGCGCATGTTTTTCTGCCAAGCAGATTTTTAATGTTTCGCCATTAAAATCGGATTAAAAGCACTCAGGCTTGCGCTTGATGCATAGAATATTTTATACAGTGAGAAGCAGGTGCCAGATCCAAACTTATGTACAGCACTCGAGCAGTGTATATTAAACACTAAAAAGAGAAATAAAACAACAGCTGTTGGTTTACCGTACTTCCTCGGGCTCGCTGGTTTGTAGTGCACTGCTGTCACCCACACTTCGCGCACTTTTAAGTGGGAAGCTCCCAGACACCCTTAGAGCGTGTGGGGGTAGCAGTCTCGGACTCGAAGGAGATGCCCTCGACTCAGCGTGGCAAACTCAGCGGAGACCAGCTACCAAGTGACAATAGGTTTTTGGGCGTTCGGTGCCCAGCTTTCGCTGGTCGCAAGCCAGAGAATGGGTCGGAGCCAAAGGTACACAAAACAAAACACGGTTTATATAGCAAAGAGACGATACAGAGTATTTCACAATCACTAGTACAAACACATACAAAGTGATTAATAAAACAATGCAACTCGTGCAAAGTTAAACTCGAGAGAGAATACAATACAAAAGGCAATATTGCACCTAAAGTGCACTAACACAAGAGAGAGAGGTAAACAAGCAAAACACAATTTGTTCACCGGGCACTGCGGCAGTCCGACGACCAGGGTTCCATGACGATGCCGTCCCGCAGACTGGCGCCCGTTGCCTCGTTGGTCCGATGCTGGCCGAGTGGTGTTTTCCCGGGAGTCGAACGGGCGCGCTTCGATGAAGCTTAAACGGCGGTCCGGACTGACTGATAGCTGTCAGCGTCCTTTTTATAGGCTCGCTCTCACGTCTGTTTGTTGTACGCGCCACAGTAGGCGCGCACATACACGCAGCATCTCCAGTGTAGTTTCCCTTTCTTTCTCTCGCCGGCCGCGCGTCCCCATTGGTCAGAGTCAGGAGTCGTTTCGCGAAGGTTCCAGCGTGTTCTAGCGTGGCGCCGTCGTGGCGGCGTCGCCGACGTCCGAGTGCAGAGGAGGGGGACATGTCTTAGCGCACGCAAGGCTTCCCCCTCTTCCCCCCCCCCTCAGCCGGAGAAGCAACTCGGATGTTCCAGAAAAATCGGCGTGGATGACTCATAACCTCCGTGCACGCCGTATCGGTGGAGAGAGAGGCACGCGCTCGGCGGGGCTTTCCCTCTCTCCCGTTGGGCTCGCGCCGGCGAGACGCCGTGCGCGCGGCGGTTTTTCTTTGTTTCTAAAATGCGCCGAATTTTGTGACAACTGCACGGGCTCGGGCCGGGCCGGAAGCCCGGCACATGATCTGTTTTGCCGAGCCTGGGCCGGGCCCGGGCCTGAAGTTGCGCGCCCGGGCCGGGCTCGGGCTTAAAGCTGCGGACCCGAGCCGGGCTTGAGTCCGTGTAGAAACAAACGGCTGGTGTCCGACTATTCATTCACTATTGCAGAGTGAGTACACAACTGCGGCGTTGGAGCAGCGATACGGATGAGCTATGGGTTTTAGTACGCGCTGAGAAAAAAACTAAGCCTTATTCATTGACTTATTTATTTCCTTATTTCTACGTCGTGGTGGCTTAGTGGTCAAGGCGCTTGATTACTGAGCCAGGGAACCAGGGTGGGCTCCTAGCCTCGGCGGCCGCATTTCTATTTAGGCAACAAGCATGACATTCATGTACTTTTTTAGTATCATTGCTCGTTGAAGAAACCCAGGTGGTCGAAATGATCCGGAGCCCTCTGCTTCGGTGTCTCTCACAGCCTGACTCCCCTTGGGCCCTTAAGCCCCAAAAACATAGCTTTTATTTTATAGCTACATTTTTCTCATGTGAAAAAATTCACAAACTAAAGAGCGTTTGGCTTTCTTTTTGATCAGCTGACCGGAACGTCTCGTATAAATGAAATAGCCACAAAAGCTCCAAAAACATACCTATACACTATTAGAAATGCATTCGGGAAGGACATATTAAACATACCTATACACTATTAGAAATGCATTCGGGAAGGACATATTAGTTTAGGACGCTTAAAGTCTTCACAACACACACCGTGAAATACTCAAGCCTTTTAGCTTTTCGTTTCTGCTGAAAGGCGACCAGTTCGGCTATGAGTTCAGCTTGTGAGATCGCGTTCACTAAAAAAAATGTCATCCTACTGCTTGCTAGGCAGCTTTAATGTTTATACTTTGCGGGCGGCAAAATATAACTGATTAAAATCATGGGGGAATGCAAAGTAGTCTATTACGCGCGTGTGCAGCCCTTTTTATTGGGCTCTCGGAGCTTCCGAGTTTATCTTCGCGCACCTACACGAGATCACTGTCCAAAAGAGGGCCTGGCGGGCACTACTCTTAATCACTTCCTTCTGGGTTAAAAAGAACCAACTGTCTGCAAGCCAAACTGTGGTTTCAGAATCTTTGTCGGCCAGTTTCTTATCGGTCTAGTAGCAGTCTACTTGCTCAGAGGGAGCAGTATACCTCAAGCGTTACTGTGAAACTGGCCGGGCCAGGCCCGGGCAGGGCTTCATTCCTGTATTCACGGGATGGGCCGGGATCGCTAGAGCGATAATTTAGCGGGCCTGGGCCGGGCTTCAGGTCTCGGGCCCGGGCCGGGCTTGGGCCTCAGACTGAGGCCCGTGCAGTGCTCTAGTTTGTACACGTCCTTTTTTTTACGCCACTTTCGCACTAGCCTTGCCTCTACAACCGGACAGCGTCGGCAAGCGGCTTCGTGTTTGCAGAGCAGCTCCGGCGCTTTACCCTATTTGATGGTCGCTTCTGCGGGATGCTAACCAATTTTATTAGATTGCGCCATGGATATCCGAGGAAAGAACGCAGACCGAATGAGGCACCGGTTTTGCTTCTTCGAAGTTTATTATTGGGTCACCTTTTTTTGCCCTCAAAAACAAGTGAGAGACACTGGAAATGCATCGACATATTCAAGGCAGCTGCGCTAATGCTAATAGTGTTTTAAAAATAGTGCCATCAAGCAGACTAAGGTACACAAAATCTCTTTCATGAACGCACGCATGGGGGAAAGCCGCAGTGGACGTGCGGGTTCAAGTGCTGCGGTTCGATAAAGGGCTTGGCAGCGCGCTGAGACGGATACTGTTGGGATGTTAACATTGTTGCTAAAAAGTATTCATTCATGTTATTAAGACCTTTGGCAAAAAGTTTGGTACAGGCACAGTAGTCAAGCAGATATCCGGTGAGTTTTTTGGCATTACGCTTTCCTTGTGACACAAGCTGGAGTCGGCCTTCGACTTATCTAGGGCAGAAAAAAGTTGCTTTAGTCGGATCCAACTCAAGGACGAAGTGGTAACAAAGCGGAGGACTTCCAGCCACTGGCGTCTACCGATTTCCATTACGCCATGATTAATACATCGAGTCGCATCGAGTCGGTGAAGGAGCAGCGAGGGAAGTACTGCCGCGGCATCACCATCACCGTGTACGCCTTTCCCGACCGCAAGTACGACATGGACCACCAGCGGGTCATCGCCATCGACATGATGGACACCTTCCCGACGTGCGAGCTTGTGCGCTGTTACGAGGGTCTCCTCGAGTTCCGCATCCCCGAGCTACCGCCCGGCGGCTTCTGCGAGATGTTCGACCTACTGATCGCCATCAAACGCCGGCACAAGTTTGACCTCATCTACGTCAGCGACACCACGATGGACCAGATATTCGCCAGCCTGTGCCGCAAGCATGCTGGCATGCAGGCTCGCGAGTGATATCGATTGGTCCCCGCGCAGTAATATCACCCTATACGATAACGCGATTGACAACATTCACACAGCTGGATCGCAAAGAGCCAGATGACACAGGGTATTCCAGATGACCTGCTTCACTGACACTTTTCCACTGCTTTGCGGCAGTACATCATTAGAGTTCATATTTACGTAGCATATTTCGTATATTCATATTTCATATTTACGTAGCGGTGAGAGTACACACATTATCGCGGTGCCTATCTTAGCGTTCACGATGATCTGGTTAAGGAGAAGGCCATCTAGAAAATATAAGCCGAGGGGGGGGGGGGTATACTTTTTTACGCAATGGTATCCTATTGACCTCCCGCAATCCTTGCAGGAGTACGCTTGGAATACTAGAATACTTAGAGCCGCTTTATATCAAAACGTCTTCCTTGAATTCAATGTTCGCTTTCCTGTACGTGAAAATTACTCTAAAGGTAATGCATACTTACTGTTCGGTCTTCAGTGCGCTGTCTTACGTTGTCCATTCCCTTTCACGGTGAATCAAGCGCCTGCTCAGTAAAGAGAGATTTCATTCACTAGCAGGCACTCCCCTGACCACAGAGGCTGCACAATCGGGAGGCAAGAAAGTGATACTGTGCAGAGCTAATGAACTATGGCCAAACGCATGCTGTAATGCGGTTTCTTGTCATTTAATAAAGTTATAACAAAAGTCTTTACGTCTTTTGTTTCATCGTTTCGAGAAGCAATCAGAAGTGCTCACTCCCCGTACTATTAGGTGAGTGGTCAACTAGCCTCAGACAGCTAGTACTGTAAAAAAAAAAAGCAAAAGCAGCAAACCTTGCTCATTAAGATAATACAGATCCATCGGTATTTATGCTAGACTAAAGCAGTCTAGAAATAATTTTTTTTTATAAATCTTTATCAGTGATTCCCGATTCGATGTGGCTCTATCGTGCGCTCTCCCCACTTTGTTGCGGAACGTTTCCACCACATTTTTTGTCTGTTCTATTGCCTAAGACTTCATTTTCGTTTCCTCCTGTTTCTTTCACTTTTGCACAGAACGTTTTCTCGCTTTTTTGATCCGTCTTTTGGGTTTTAGGACACACTACACTGACCCCATTCCAAACACTACTTTTTTGCTCACGCCTCGGCAGCACACGGTCCACGCCATTGGGTGTGTGGATGGCGCTTCTGGAAGGTGGCGATTTCTCACCCCGAGGCTCCAGCCCACGACCGTTTCACAGGGAATGACGGCAAGAAGTGGTGTCCCTTCCTGCCGAAGAGTTATTCATAAACGTCTTCATGGACAACGTACATACAGTGTTTGTCAAAAAAAATTCGCTGTGGCTTAGCTTGCTTAAGCCCGGTAATTGCGAAAGCAATATCCGTACCTGCGCCATGGTACTGCTGGTAGTGTAGCTGGTGCTGGTGCTTGTGGTTAGATTTGTGGTGATGCATCGGTTATACAATCCAATCCCATCCAATCCAATCCATTCCAATGCAATCCAGTCCAGTCCAATCCAATATAATACAATCAAATCCACTCTTATCCAATTCAATATAATCTACTCTAATCTAATGTAATCTAATCTAATCCAATCCAATCTAGTCCAATCTAATCCAATCTAATGCAATCAAGGTCAAATGAAGGTCAATGGTGGTCACCGCAGCGGCAGTATGGTGGTCACCGCCGCGGCACGGCAACGGCGTGAAAGTGCAAGTAGTATTGCTTTCGCAATAATATGCAGCCCACCGTGCACCGAGGGTATGGAGCGTGAGGGTGAAAGACATCCGCGCTCTCGGGCGAGCGAGGAAGTCTGAGTCGCGCTGGCTGGGCAACAGTAAGCGCGGCGTTCGCGTTATTACTTCGTTCGTAGCGCCTGTGCGAGGGCGCTTGCATCGATGCACAGTGGGGACTGACCCTTCGGCCTGCGCTTCCAAGCGGGCGCGCGCGGTCCGAGCGGCGAATCTGTCCCGGGCGCTCAATGATAAGCCGTGGCTTCTACCTCGCGCTGGCGCCCACTATGCCTGAAGAAACTACGAAGATCGAGAAGACTCCACGCGTGCTTCGCCAGCGGAAAAAACGAACAAGGTTTCAAGCCCACTCAGCAAATGTCAGCCATCCATGCGCTGCACTCGATTTTTTCAGGCTCCTTTTCTGTGGCTTGCGTCAGTTACCAGTCGTTTCATGAACCTTTCATATCTTAGCTTTCCGCAGCAATCTTTTCCAACTTACTCTGGTGCATACCCATGTGCGCTGCACGCAGCACAACCAGTTACTGCCGGCAGCTCGGTGAAACCAATGAGTGCGAAACTCCTTATTTGCGCATATCGAATAAACAAAGGCCGCACTCCGTTAACGTAGGTTGGGAACTCTTGTGCCATTTGTGCCGCGAAGATGAATGAAAACCTTGGAAGGAAGAGCGTGGGCGTAAGGCACAAGCGGAGAGTGGTTGCCATGGGAACCGCCTGGAAGGCAGTTACTCTGGAAGAAGGGGGATGGTCCCCGTAGAAGGAGATAGTATGGCGAGAGTGGATGAATGTTTCCCCCCAACCTGACACCCGGGCAACTGAAAAAAAGAAAGTAGGCATACAGCGCTGCTGACCTTGTATACGATTTTCCTAGTTTAGCACATTCCGCGTGGGGCTACAACCAACGCACTCACCTGACTTCATAATATGATGAAGGTGCCATATTTCCTGAGTTCCTTCGTCAGCGAGCGGAAAACCGGCCAGGTGAGAGCCACCTCTCACTGACGGCCAGGATCTCGCGAGCGAAGCACCGTTTCGAACCGTCAGCCAAACCGTAAATACGGTCCGACGCCAAATCCCACAACTATACGCATATGCCTTCCCTTTAATTCTAACTGAGAATACCTTGAGGTGGCGGGACTTTTGGCAATAAAGGGATCTACCAGTCTGGTTAATTTATTGGAAGCAGTTCTCGCTGGACGTCGCCTATAATCCATAATTCCAATGGGCTCTCTCCATATAAAGGGTCCCCTAGACCCACGCTAAACCTTTTTAAAACGCGGGTGGCCGCCCGAACAGGATACGCATGCATAATCTCGCCTGCGCTGTAATCGTTAAAAGTAAGTAGAAAAATTACGCTTTCGTGCAAGAACAGCAGCCCGTCAAAATCCAGAAAAAAAAAAAAGTGCGGCCTCCATGTACGTGTCTACACACGCTTTACTCAAGGTTTGGTGCTGCGCACAGTAATGTTCTTTCTCTCTCTTTCTTGGGGTTAACATTTTCAAATGCTCTGCCGCAATTCATTTCTGCAAAAAGAGCAGAAAAATATATGCGCATAGCTGGCCCCTTCATACCCCTAACCTTCGTTGCACTGTTTAAGGAAAGTGATCTTCACCCTAGAAAATAGTAGTTCGACCACTAGAGGTCTGCCAAAGGTAATTCGTCGGTCGAAATGGATATTTTTCAACCTTCCTGCAATGTTCTCGTGATAGTACGGTAAGGCTACGGAAACCCCAGTCAAGCTGACTAGCAGTTTCGGCGACAGCCAAGCATACTCTGTTGCCGTCTTTGCAATCGCGACGAAAAGGCGACGTGGCACTGGTATGCTCTCGTCAGCTAAAAAGCAAAGCAGTCAAGCGCGACTGAACGCGAGCTTAAAACCGAGATAAACCACAGCAGTCTGACACCTAAAAAACACAAAAACAAAAGAGTCGCCGCGGCCTCAGCTGAAGCACGCGCTATCAACTCTGCTATCAAGCCTCCCGTTTGTTCCCGCCCGGCGAACGAGAATTAGCGAGGCTAGGCCTAAGCCTTCCCGGCCGAGACAAGGCGGCGGTTCGCCGTTACAGCGGTGTTCGGATGTCATTTCGTTAATTACTAGTGACGTAGTTCGAAACTGGCATTATTAATTGGACTAATGAGCCCTTTATGCCTCTCTCGTCGTAATGTGACCCCAGCTGAAGACCTGTTTCTGTAATTTCTGTCAAGTTATGGCTTGAAAAATTCTGAAGCTCCAGCTACCACCGGCACCTGACAACGTCGTGTTCGTGTGAGCTGTTCGCCTGACCGTCGCCATTCACGGTGGACATTCTCTTTGGCGGCAGAAGAAAGAACTCTCGCCAACGTGCCAGTGCCGGCTTGACTTCGAAGTGCGGTGTTGTTGGCGTGATATCTGCAATGTGTGAACACGATCGGCTTGCGTGAACTAAGCCTTCCCCAAAGCTTCAACCTCAGCAGCAAGAGCGGTAAGTGCGATGGCATCTGGTCAGTTCTGTAATTGGCATTGCTGAATACGCGAGTCTTGCAACAGTCGAGAATTTTATTAGCGTCAAGAATACTTTGAGCGCTCATGCGAAGAACCCTAACGACCTATATTTAACCCTGAGAGATTTGTTGCCTCAATCGCGGAAGCACTGTTGAAAGCAAGTGACAGATACAGTCATGTTTCGCTGAGGGTGGTCGCGTGGCTGTGGCCGATGTAGAAGTGAAAGTCAGGCCTTGACGCGATCACGGGTCGCCTCTTCTAGAAAGCAACTATGGAAGTAAGCGCCGTAGTTCTTCACTCAGCGAGTACTGCAGGTTTTCAATTTAGAAGCACTCTTCTTGCCGGTGATTAACAACGGGGGGGGGGGGGTGGGGGGGGGGGGGGGTTAAGGATGTTTCAAGCGAATGAGTGGCGCGACGCTGCGAAAACTTTCGTACTTTTGGGAACATCGTCACGTTGGCCGCTGTAGCTGTCGCGGCCGCTCGAAACACGTTTTTCCGCTGCGGGGGCAGAACTCGCAAGCGTTTTCGCTAGCATGTGAAACAGGCTTTAACCATGTGAAGAAGTTGTTTTGTTATCCGGTACTGAGGTTGAGGGAGAAAAGATGGTGTTTTCGAAAGCAATTTTCATCCACATCGAAGAAGCCTTCAGTGTTAAGTTCAACCACCGGCGCGTGATCGAGTCGCATCTGCATGCGTTCTGTTGCTCCCTCTTCCATATCGGTCGCAAATGCATGAATATGTTGAGAAGCAGAGTCTTCGTTTCGCCGAGACTTGAGCGTACTGATGTTACTGCTGACTGCCTGCCTAAGTCTGATGTATCATTTTAAGTTCACGCCACTGAGCACGTACCGCATTTGTCATCCAATAATTAGTATGTGCACGCAGAGAGCCTTCGCGACGTTGTCCCAGTTAAGTCCTTGTCGTGAAATTTCCAAGAGTTCGGCATTGGCATACAGCCGCCCACAGACTTAACACGAATGACGGAATGCGTGGCCTGGACTGCCGTCAGCGCCACGAAGCGATAGTCATCGGGTGCGAGATAATGCTCTCGGAATGTTTGCCGTGTCTGACGATAGAAGGTGCGAACCGCGGTTAGCGGGCAATTCCTGGCTGCCGCGATAAGAAAAGTGCAAAGAGTGTTGGCGGGGCCGTGGAGTCCGAATCGGCGAGCAAAAAGCTCTGAAACGCCCCCGTGAGGACGCGGCGATCAGGCACAAGCGGAAAAGCAGTAAAAGCGAGCTGCGCACCAGCTGTCGTCAACAGTCCAAGCCACGCTTTCCGTCATTCGTGTTAAGTCTGTGGGCGGCTGTATACATGACCGTATCCTATGTCGCACAAGGTGGCATTGAATCGTCGTGTTAGAAAAGATTGTTGAGCTCGTAATTTTTTTTTATTCCTTTTGAGTTCGGTCACTTCAAGACGCAGAGCTGAACTCATGCATGTTATCGTAGATGCGATGGACTGCCAACGGTACTGGGAATCATTAGATTACAGAGAAGCTTTGCGGCGTTTATCTTCACCCTCGGCATTCCTGTTCATCGCTGCAAACGTGTGCGACCTTTGCGTTGTCATTCCGTCACGCCTTTCATGCGCCCGCCAGAAGTAACCAGGAGGCTGGCAAGGTATCGCGGTTCTTCGCAGGCGATTTAGCTTTTTTTTCGGGACTGTTCGCGAAGGTGTAGAGCCTTCGTCCAAAATGCACACCCAAACGGGTTTGCTTCCTAGCCACGCAGTCTGGATCGCTCGTGCGATCCAAATCTTTCTTGGCCAAGAAGGAATCTCGCCTTCATCTACCCGCATTTCTGGTTTTCCTGGAGTGCTAGGGGGTCCACTGCTCGGCTTAGAAGCGCACCTTTCCTGCTGTGTATTCGTCGACGACGGCTGTGCAGTGTAACGAATCATGAGGGTTCCCTGCCGTTCAGGCCAAACTGCACCAATAAATTTTTACTGCTTTCACTTAGGAGAGAGGGAGAAAAACTTTATTGTACAAGGAATTCGGGGCACGCCCCAGGGTCCCCGCACGACCCCACTGCACTGAAGTGTTTATGCTCCTAAGGTCCATAACACTGGCAGCCTGGCCGGTGGCGATGGTCTGCACGGCCGGGTCCTCCGAGCGCAGCAGGGTCTCCCAGTCCTCCCAGGTCTTGAGGTTCTCTAGGTCCTGCGGGAGAGGGTCCGCCAGGCAGAGGGAAAGGATGTGGAGGGAAGAGGCGAAGGGTTCTGGGCATAGGGCACAAGCCGGAGTGGGCTAGTGATGATAGTGGGATGGTAGTGGGCTAGGGTAAGGGGTGAGGGAAGAGAGTGTGTCTGTAGTCTGCGCCAGAGTGTTGCGTGTCTGTTATCTAGGGAGGGGTGGGTCGGGGGGTAGAGCTGGCGTGAGGCTCTGTAGGCCTGCGTCCGCTCGCTGAATGAGTGCATGCGCGCCATCGTGAATCCCCGATCCGAGGGCGCCTGAGCCCGGTTTAAAGAACCTCGGGCTAAAAGGTGGGCGGCCTCGTTTCCGGGATTCCCGGAGTGCGCGGGCACCCATATCAGCTCCACTTGGGGGGGGGGGGGGGGGGTGCATCGGGGGAGTCCAGTATTCCAAAAGCAGGGACATGGACTCGGCCTTGAGCAAAATTTACAATCGCAGTTTTCTTAAGCTCTTCAATAAAAATGGCGTTGCAGGATAGTGCGGACCGTGGAGCGATGGTCTAGCTGTTATAGCTAAGCTCCTGAGTCTTGGTCAGTCTTCCTGCGATATTGAACCGCGTTAGAGTACTTTGGATTAGGCCTCGAGCAATCATCTTCGGCTAGCGCCGGTCTGTGTAGTACAACATTGTGTTCAGCACGTGCATTCGGCGTCGCGACCATGAAGTGGCATGCGGTTGGTTGGTTCGCTTTCCGGAAAAGCAAATGGCGCAGTGCTTTTCTCACATCTCGGTGTACACCCGAACCGTGCCGTAAGGTATGCGGTTCGTATGCAGTCCAAGTGAACGGACTTCAGGATGCTTCAGGCTGCTCTGAATGGGCCACGAGCAGCTCCGGCGGATACTGCCGCTCGCTTGCGCCGAGGATAGAGGGCGAGAAATAGATGCCTCTCGCCCTCGGGTGGTCAGTGAACACCTAGCGCGGCGTTCATTCTGCCTGCTGCGTCCATGTCTTGCGGCCGCCGCGGTACGGCGCTTTGCGCGAGTGAACACGGTGGCCAGGGCGATGCTGCCCGGCGCTGTAGTGATTTCTAGCGGCCGTGAACGTTTACGCAACCGCAACAGCACAGATCATCGGAGCGCTCTTTCATTGCCTTTCCATTTTTGCATTCCGGGCTCATTCACGTGGCACGTCTACTTTTATGCGCTTTTTTTTTTTGCAAAGAACGGAAAGAAAAAACTGGCAGCGGCTTAACTCTGGTTAAACCTGGATATACAAGCGAAAAGCTGCAGTTATGCTTTGTTTGACGTCATGGCTGTGGCAATTCGCGCACAATACACTGGAAGCACCCCGATAGCGGTGTAGATTTTGAGCCAACTCCTTCGCTACCACTTCTGGGTCTTCTTTTCTTCCTTCCATGGCGAATGTCTGCCCCTCTTCTACAGCCGCCGCTGCCCCTCACGCGTTATCGCAACGTGAAAGAACCTTCTCCTCTTGGGACAGCGGCGGAGACCGCGCGGCAGCGGCGAAGGGTAAACCGGTGGCGAGGCGGAGAACGTAGGGGGTGGCGAGGAGGAGGAAGGGCGCGCCGCAGCGGCGACCAGGGGTGGCCCACGCGAAGCGCGGTGTTGAAGAGCCTATTGAAGCTTTTCGCTTCAAAAATTTAACGTTCATCATCTCGCATCTTGTGGCCGTGGCCTTTACGCGATTCCGACTTAGCGGTTAATGTTAAGGGTGATAACTTTCACGTTACCGTAGACCCTAATGAGGACGGTATCCATTTGTGCCTGGATGGTATGTGCACTGAAGTTGGCACTAACGCGAATGAGAGAGTATTGTCGAGGTCATCAAAAGAGGCCACGCTGTGGGCACTTCTCGAAGTGGGAAGGGAGAGCTTGTAACTATCGGCTAGGAAAGGCGGGGGGGGGGGGGGGGACGTCCGCTAATTCCCAAAACGTTTTCACAATGTTCCTGTGGATTTGTTAAAAGAACCGCAACATCCAGCACAAATACTAAGTCGGTTGTTAGTCGGGAAGTGTGGCGTATGCATTTTGAAATATAATATATTAAACGGTGGCTATGAACACTTTCCGAAGGGACCCTTTGGTCGTGTTTTAAAATAACAATTAGTAAATGGCATACAGATTACAATGCAATCCGATACCGCACAGGGTTGCACTTACGCAGGTCGAGGTTGCATTCCTTCAACAACACGTTGAACACATGATACCATACACATGAAACCACGCATGAATACATAGTGGGGGCCAACAGTCACCGATACCAAGGATCATAGAGGATACCTTTTTTGTAGTTTTTATCAGTGGGAAATTGATAAAAAATTGACTGAAGGCTTAGCTTGGTTAAGCCTGGCTGATTGCGAAAGCAATAACACCTGGCTGCGCTCGGTTCTGCTGGTAGTTTCGTTTCTCGAATTCACGCGTAGCAGACTCGAACTCGCCAACTCTTATCTCTTGTTCTTCACGTCGCTGAGCCACGATGTCACCGTCTCGAATCACCACAATGCTCTGCTCTTTCTTCTTGGCTGTATACTGCGCTCTTCTTTTAGCAAGCCGCTCTTCTTTCTGTTCCGGCGTTTCTTCCGCATGGCGTATTCTTCTCTTGTGATTATATCGCTCCGCACTACTCATTGATTATTCTTCGACATTAAGTAAAATTAATTGAACCAATCAATTGAATTATAATAGAGGCAATATAATATAATTAATTAATTAATCATCGGCCCGCCTCACGCGGTGGGCCGAGGAGGCCGTCACGTGGTAGCCGCCGCGCCGAGCGAAGGAACGACTACGGCTGAAGAGACGAGTTGGGGCCCCTGCTCTCCTCTGGTCGTGACGTCACGCTGTCACGTGGTCGTGCGCCGTAGCTGCTCCGAAGGGGGTGCTAACGCGCTCTTCTTTCCATTCCGTTTTCTGCTGGATACTTGAATGCCATACGCAAAATATCTATCAGCATAATGCGAAGGCGGAGGGCGTCTGAATGTGTTGGATCAAAATATATTAATGAATAATATAGAGGATCCTGGGAACGTCGCTCGCACTTAGGTGCCTCGATGGCCTCGCTTCCGCTTTCAGGGTGAGGACACCGCCCGTTCGGATGTATTGAACGCAGTGCGATGGCGGGCTGTTTCGATGAGAAAGCGGCCGCTACCGCGTAGAATTCCGCAAATTTGCTGTTGCCAATACAGGGTGCTACCAGAGGTTGTTTAATAAACAATGAATCAGAGTCAGTTACTCTAAAGTGTGTCATGTTTCGCAGCACCCCCGTAGGGGTCTCTGCAGCATGCAGGTGTTTGTGAGCGGCGACACCACGGGTTCTCGAATATCCATAGGGACATCCCTGCAAGGGGATGATAGTGAGCAGTGCGTCACCACGGGCCCGAGCACCCGCGCTTAGCCGTGCGTGGCTCAGCCGGGGAAAAGGGGATCCTGGTGGTTGAGCCGATGCCGAGTGTTTGGACATTTTATGGCCTCTCGTCGGAGGCAACACTGCCCTTTGGTCCCAGCCTCCTGTAGACGGCACCTCCTGCTTGACCCGACCGGGCGACCGGGAGAAATCGGCAGTCGCCTTTTCCTGTCCTCCACTCCATCTTTCACTTTCCTATCATCTTTCTTACGACTCTCGTGTTTCCTCCTCTCTTATAGACTTCTTTTTTTCCAGGCAGCGAGGGCTAACCTCGTGGGGCAAACTACCCTGCCTTTCGTCTTATTGGATTATAGTTGGGGTGTACAGCTGGCGAGGGCAGGGCTTGCTTTCAAGTTCCTGCCCCGTCCCCTCGTTGGACTCCTCTGTCGGTGGCTGGCGCCAAGGCCGAAAAACACATTCTATGGCTCCCCCTCTCCCATACAAAAGGATCGCTTTCACAAAAGAGTGCAGAACCGAAAGAAAAAAACAGCCAGAAAAGTACTCCCCTTCACAGTTTCGAAATCTGACTGATTCCTTGGGCCTTAGCTACAAGGTGACAAAACTAGCCAGCCGTGAAATTTCCCTCAATATCCGCGACTCAGCACAATATTCGTATCTCCCAAATGTAACAAAATAGGGAAGCATTGCTGTCTCTGCTAAGACACCCCGATACCTGAACACAGTCACAGGGGCCATTTCAGAATACCATAGCCTGAATCTCACCGAGGAAGATATGTTGGAGGGTCTTAATTAGGGAACAAAACGTCACTGAATTCCGCCGAATAAACATCCTTAAAGATGATAACGGAATGCATACAAAACACATAGTCCTGACGTTTACTTCCAGCCAGCTGCCAGAATCGACAGAAGTAAGAGATCTGAAAGTAACAACTGTGCGACCCTTTGTCCGAAATTCTCGACGCTGATTCAACTGCCCGAAACATATCCAACAACTGCGGACAAAAGCATTTTTGAGCACGAAACCTTTCATTAACGCAATGTTTTCATATAATGTCATATTTCGCAATAACAATCAATACATCAGCAGATCACCCTGCGGCAGTCTTTTTTTTTTCTCTTACCGTCAAAACCGTTCCCCATTGGTTTTCTATGGCACTCTTGACTGTTCGATGCGATCGATGGAAACACTTTAAAAGAAAGAATTTGCTACATATCAGCAGAATGCACCATCACCTTCAATATTTCTGTAAAAGTATCTTACAATTTTCCAATTTTCCTAATTTTTTTCCGAAATTGTTGGACATGTATGGCCATGGCTCTGAGTTGTCGCGGCCGCGAAACTTGTGCTGCCATATGTGCATCAAATTATCACGAATTTGAGAACTATAAACACACCACAGTGCGCGAACTGTGAAGGAGATCACCCCGTGTACTCGAGGCCGCGTCCGAGTGGAAAGAAAAGGAGATAATAACCATAAAAGCAAAAGAAAATATAACTTTCAAAGAAGCACGTCAGCGTTTCAGACGCAAGGTAGATTCTTGTTCACAGAAGAACAAATTTGAAAATGAAATGCTAGCACATCTTTCTCAGTCCTCTGTAGAATCACTTTTGAGATTTTTTTAACATAATATGGATGTCACGTAAAATACCTGAAGCGTGGAATGTTCTTGAAATTTGGAAGACCAACAACTTCCCCTAGCAGTCACAGACACACAGCCCTTACGCGCTTCCTCGCTGAATTGCTTGAAAGCGTTGTGAACATTAGGTTCATGTTTGTTCTTGGATCTCGTGAACTTCTTCAAATCCACCAGTGTAGATTTGAAAAAATCTTGTTCGACCCTAGACCACCTCGTCCCCCCGGAAACGCAGTACGAGAAGCATTCATACATAAACAACACACTGTCTAGCAGCTTTCCTTGATGTGGAGAAGGCTTATGATTCTGTGGAGGTCGCCTAAGAGGCAACCGCGGCCGCATTTATTAGAGGGCTGCCGGGGAGGAAACAGCGGCTGAGCGGTGGCGGCAGCATCCGGCCAGGGCCAAGGTCCGAGGCAGCGCGTTGTTGTTGTTTATCTCTACAAACATGGCACATACCGATTGGAGATTGGCCATGGTGCGGTGGGGATTGCGAAGGAGGTATTTGTGCGGGAAAAAAATGCATGAGGCGCCGAAGTAGCATAGTGAAGTGACAAACTATAAAAAATTACAATAAATGTTGAAAATTTTAAATAAATTAAACAAATTTGAAGTGCCAGGAATACAATAAAATACTTTTTCGGGGCTAAGAATTAACATGTAGAAAACCAAAGTAATGTTGAACAGCCTAGCAAGGGAACAGCAGTTCGCAATTGGTAGTGAGGTGCTGGAAATAGTAAGAGAATATGTCTACTTAGGGCAGGTAGTGACCGCAGATTCGGATTATGAGAGGGAAATAACTAGAAGAATAAGAATGGGGTGGAGCGCATATGGCAGGTTCTCTCAGATCATGAATGGTAGCTTACCAATATCCCTGAAGAGAAAAGTATACAACAGCTGTATCCTACCGGTACTCACCTATGGGGCAGAAACGTGGAGGCTGACAAAGCGGGTTCAGCTTAACTTAAGAACAACGCAGCGAGCTATGGAAAGGAAAATGATAGGTGTAACGTTAAGAGATCGGAAAAGGGCAGAGTGGGTAAGGGAACAAACGCGGGTTAATGACATCTTGCTTGAAATCAAGAGGAAGAAATGGGCTTGGGCAGGGTATGTAATGCGAAGGCAAGATAACCGCTAGTCCTTAAGGGTAACGGAGTGGATTCCAAGAGAGAGCAAACGTAGCAGGGGACGGCAGAAAGTTAGGTGGGCGGATGAGATTAAGGAGTTTGCGGGGATACAGTGGCGGCAACTGACAAAGGACAGGGTTAATTGCAGAGACATGCCAGAGGCCTTTGCCCTGCAGTGGGTGTAGCCAGGCTGATGATGATGATGACTTTTCCGACATGCGGCAGAATTTTATATGCAGTAAACAAGAGAACCGACCTGTTCCAATAATGTAATCATGAAGGTATGGCCGCAAACACTCCCTAACGAGAATCCCTTAGCGCTCGCGCCGAACGAGAGAACTGGTAGAGACAGAGGGAGTCCTAACCTCGCAAGAGGGACCTCCAAATACTGCTTTCTCTGAAATTCGAACCGCCGGCAAGAGAGGAGAAAATGTTCTATTGTTTCAACTTCTCCACATGAGTCACAAAGGATTGTCGCAGTGAGCCCCCAACTGCATAAATAGAAATTTAGGGGGAGGATTCTGCATCGCAGAAGCGTCATTGACACCTCACACAGCCTTGATTTACATGACCGGACATTCCATGGGTAATTTAAGTGCTAAGTGGAAATCCACGGTATTCAGCAACGGATCACTCAAGTTGGCATAGACATATTGGAACCACTGGAAACGTGAAGTCTCCAGAGGTGAGAGACGAGCTAGATTACAGGAGCACTGAGAGCTGACTTTTCCTATAAATCAGCCACCTCGTTAAAATAGACAACCGAATGGCCAGGTATCCAGACAAAACGGACCTTCCACACTGTGCGCGGAACAAAAGACCTAGGCGAATGATTCAATAGAGAGTTCAATAGAGAGGGTCATAATCAGGTGTGCGAACGGAATTGCTCTAAGCCAGATCCTGCTAATATATCCCGGCCAATAACCGCTTTCTCACAGCTCCCGGAGGCATCAGTGGAGAAAACAGTATGATGAGGAAAATTCTGCAGGTGTTCAGCAAGAAGACCATTTTGCACATTTTCGGGCTTGTGATTAGCATAAGACGGAAAAATATGGTCGTAATAGAAGACGGGGTCAGCCGGCAGATCAGCAACTCGTTACACGGAGATCAGATCGACCTGAAGCGGGACTAATAGGCTCTGCGTCAACCTAACTTGCGGAAGCTGATAACGTGAGTAGTGGTTAGAGAAGAACAGGTGTGGTTGTGGTGGAAAACATTTATGTACAGATGCACTTCAGGAGGTTATGCATAAGCTGACCCAGAGGGGGCAGCCCTTACAAGTACTAGGTGGAGGTCCCTTGTTCGGGACCCCAGTGGCGTCGCCCGCCGCCCGGGCTCGCGCGACGAAGGACCGTTTGGCCTGTAGGTCAGAGCAGCCGAGCAGGGCTGCCTCCCAGTCCTCCCGGGTTGGGGTGAGGGGGGATATCAGGGTTGGAGTGGCAGGCCCACACCATGTGGTAGATGTCCTCCGCACAGTGTGGACAGCTGCCCGAAAAACAAGGGTCGAAATGTTGTGACAGCTGCCGGGCACAGCAAATTATTAGTATGCAGGCGAAGCAGAAGCCGCTCCTCCGCCTTTGAGAGATCTTTACACGGGCGGGGATAAAGACCGTGGCCAGATTGATAAAATAAAACAATGTTTTTGAAGGAGTAAGCTGGAGTGAATTCGAGTTCCTGATCGTTGGGGTCGGAGGGAATGTTGGTCAGAGAGCGCGCGGGCGGCGGCGTCAGCTGCCTCATTTCCCTCAAGGCCCTTGTGAGCAGGAGCCCAAACGATACGCCGGTGAGGCTCCGCCGCGGTGGCTCAGTGGTTATGGCGCTCGGCTGCTGACCCAAAAGATGCGGGTTGAATCCCGGCCGCGGCGACCCTAGAGGCTCGTGTACTGTGCGATGTCAGTGCACGTTAAAGAACCCCACGTGGTCGAAATTTCCGAAGCCCTTCACTACGGCGTCCCTCATAGCCTGAGTTGCTTTGGGACGTTAACCGCCCCCCTCCCCCCCCCCCCCCCCCCCAAAAAAAAAAAAAAAACGCCGATGAGCGGGGTCCCCGGTGTAGACGCTGTTTTGGAGAATGTGGTCCCCAGCCTTGCTCGACGTGCCGACAGGCCGCTCGCGAGTCGGAAATAGTTTTTGAAGTGGGATCAGATGCAGCCAACGCAATGGCGACCTCCTCCGCGTGTGTTATGTCACGGGCTCGAAAATTAAGGTCGTTCACTGTTTTGGATTGGTGGACAACTGCGGCCGTGTACCATCCCCCATGGTGGTGGCCGGAGGCATTCAACTAGAATACGCCGAGTTTCGATCCATAGTGGCGGGCCAGGGCCTCCGCCCGCGCCAGGGGCCGACCATTATGGTCCTCAAAGTTCAGGTTCGCGGGAAGAGGGCGCATCTCCACTGGGATCGAATACGTACGCGCTCTTCCATGAGAGTGGTGTGTTGGATGTGTAGTCGGGCAAGGAGGCGGCGTTCCGGCGATGTCCGAGAGACGTGTATATTGGTTGGTCAAGTGGGCTTCCCGGAGCTCCCGAAATGTGTTCACCATGCCCAGCCTCAGGAGGCGCTTGTTGGAGGTGTTCGTGGGGAGGTCCAGAGCCCACTTAATAATTTTGCAGATGATGACTTCGAGTGAATCCTCGTCTTGCTTCCGCAGGTGGAGCTATGGAGTCGAATATAGAATTCGACTGGTTACAAATGCATGCGCCAGCCGCAAGGCGTCCTTACATCGTAACCCCCGCGCTTGTTAGAAAACCCGGCGGACCAAGCAGCCCAACTGGTCCCCCACCTGACGGAGTTTGGCCAATGTTGTTTCTGACCGTCTGTCTTGATGTATAAGGAGCCCCCCGGTACCCGGACTTCGATATATTCGAAGATTAGACCTGTCTCAAGAGGCAATGAAATTTTGACTTTGCACTTTGGTGAGGGGCGTATGTGCACAAACTAAGACATTTAGTTGGAGCATGGGAGGCCGCAGCGGCGAGCATAACGGTCCACTATGGCCGTCGCCTCCTGCAGGTTGGCATCAATGTCTCCGAGGGAACCCTGTGTGGCCCACAGGATGTCATCGGCGTACAGCGCATGTTTCACACCGGCGACAGCGCCCAGCTGGGCCGGTAGGTGCATCATAGCCAGATTGAATAACAGGGGAGAGAGCACCGCGCCCTGTTGTGTACCCCTGGTTCCTAAATGAAAAGGCCCATATTCCTTATCCTGGATTCGAATGTAAGATTTTCTGTCGGTCAAAAATTGCCGAATGTATTGAAACGCGCTTCTGCCGCAGTTAGTTTGAGAGAAGTGGGTGAGAATGATCGCGTGGGTAACGTTGCCGAATGCTCCCTTCAAATCCAAGGCGAGTACGACCTTGTCATTGTGAAGGCGTTCGACGAGGTCGAGAAAAGCCCGATTGAGTTGTAGCAGGACATCCTATGCAGATCTGTGTGGGAGAAACTCGAACATGGCGTCTGCGAAAAGTTGTTTGGATTCCATGAACTCGGACAACCTGTCACGTACCGTCGTCTCCATGAGTTTGCCCAGACAGGAAGTCAGAGAGATGGGGCGGGGGTTGTCCGTGTTGATGGCCTTGCCGGCTTTAGGAATGAAGGCGACCAGGGCGGTCTTCCAGTCGATGGGGAGTGGCACTTCCCCATGCCATATTGAGTTAATGTAATTCCATAAAGACGGGTATGCCGGGTCGGGGAGGTTGGCTAACAATTTTACTGTAATTTTGTCCCGACCGCCAGGACCACCCTCAGGTCATGGAGATGCAACGGTTGATCCAGCTCAACGTCCTCAGAGCCTGCATAAGAGTACGCCGGCCAGCGGGAGTCCTGGGTGGTACACAAGTACTGGTCCTAGAGCTTGGGCGCCAACTTAGTTGTGTTGCCCTGAAAGCTGTGTATTGCTCTTTGGAGGTGTTCTTGGGTTTCTGTGCGTGTTTGCGTTGGGTCAATTAAGGCGCGAAAGAGTCGCCGCGTGTTCCGGCTTGACATTTGCCGCGCGGCCGTATTGCATCGGTCCACCCATTCGGAGTCGGCGAGTTGGGTCGCATACTCAGCCGCTCGTTGAGTGAGCTCGGCGATGCGAACTTTTAAGTTTCCGGTTGTGCTTTTGCCGGCGCCACCGACGGACGAGGCAATGCCGGGCCTCCCAGAGGTGGAGGTATGGTTTGGTTAGAAAGGTGGGAGTATTAACGCCGAGGGCCGGGCAAAATGACCTGAGTAAAGCGCGCACCGTGGGAAGTTGCCAGAACAGCAGCTTGGGCTTGTTCGTTATTCATCTTTAAATAACAGCGCGAAAAACACAGATGGGACAAGGTTAAGTCAGCGCTCGTTTAGTGTTCTTGTTCTATGTGTCCCGTCTGTGGGTTTTTTGCGCTGTTACTTGAAGTGGGAAGTTGGAAGCGGGAATATAGATCGGGGATACGGGCTTCCAGATAACGGAGAGCGTTTGAAGCTGATTTTGGGAGCCCGAGGCAGAACCGTAGGGCACGCCGTTCCATTAAGACTAACGGCTGCAGCTTGTAGTTTGCGCTGCCAGAGAACAGGACGCCACTGAATTCCAGAATCGGTCTCATATAAGCCTCGTAGGGAAACAGTAACGTGTCGTGACGCAATTCCGAAGTTTTATTGCCTATTCGTGTCAACCGGCTCAGAGCGCTTTCCCTTTTAATCACATTATTCCCAATATGTAGGCGCCAGTCAAAGCTTGGGTCGTAACAACTAGGTATTTAACAAACTCCACCTGCAGAATTGGGGTGGAGCGGTAGACTAGCGAGATGTACGAAGGGATGTCTGGCGGAAATAACAGCACGCCACATGTGCTTAAATTAAAAAATAAATTAATTTGGTCCAACCAATCTTCAAGAGCCTTCAGGTATGCCTGAAAAGACTGGTAAAGAGCATGAATATCCTTTATTGATGCGAAAAAAGCTATATGGCCTGGGTATACAAAAACTATAATATTAGGATGAATGGTGATGTCCCGAATCAATACGTTAGGAAGAAGCGCTGACAGACGAGATACTTGCGGCACACCTCTTGATTGAACACAGGTATTATTAGAACAGAAAGATCCGCATGTGAAGAAGAAAAATCTATATCTTCAGTGTACCTTCAAAGCGTCCACTACTAGCTATCTTTAAAGTTCCTCTTCTTTGTCATTACTAAGATGTACGAACTAATGTTTTGTGCCTTCTACACCAGTAATGGTTTTTTACATGTTTGTAAAATTCCGTTGACCCACCGCGGTGGCTCAGTGGTTATGGCACTCGGCTGCTGGCCCGAAAGAAGCGGGTTCGATCCCGGCCGCGGCGGCTGAATTTTGATGGAGGCGAAATTCTAGAGGCCCGTGTGCTGTGCGATGTCAGTGTACGTTAAAAAAACCCAGGTGGTCGAAATTTCCGGAGCCCTTCACTACGGCGTCCCTCATAGCCTGAGTCGCTTGGGGACGTTAAACCGTAATAAACCAGTAAACCAAACCTAAAATTCCGCAGAAAGCAATTTTCCTACAGCTCCTGCTTGGCGCGTGATTGCCTTAGATGCTTATGCGCCACTACACCAGACACACAACACACAACAACGACCCTAGGCAGCTCTGTATCGTTCACGTCGGACGGTCGGCGAGGATCGCTGGCTGGGTCAAAAAATGGGAGGCTCCGAGTCACGGGTCGAACAAACATGTGATTTATATTCTACACCTTACACGACTAAAAAAAATGGCGTTCGTAGTACAGTGTAATGGCAGAAGACTTTTAGACAAGGTAAGAGACACAAAATAAATAATTGCTTCTTTGCATCCTGTCGCTGTTTGCACACAAGAAACAAACCTCAGTCCCCAGCTCACAAATGTTCTTAAGAAGTACAATGTTTCTTCTCGTAATCGGCAGCAGGCGAGAGGCTTTCGGGCGCAGTCGCCATTATAGTACAAAATGCAGTCGCAGCTCGGGAAGTACAACTTAAAACTGTATTAGAGGCTGTAGCATCCACGCTGCTTACATATAGTAAAACCATAACAGTGTGCCTCGAACCTCACCTGAAAGTGTCGTTGTTGCGACTGTAGGAAGGATGAAAAGGAAAGTACACGTGCCTGCCTACTGTCTCGAGTTGAGCCACAATCCAGCCACAGGCAGACACAGGAGATTTGAAAGATGGGAGAGGACAGATTGAATGAACAGACGCGCAACTCACAGCGAGTTAAACCTTTCAAAACAACTGCCAGAGGCTTACCTGGTAGTTGGTGACTTAATGCACATTCCTCTTTTTGGGGAAGTGAGAAAACAGATACCAGAGGTCAGGTTAGAAGATTTTATTCTCTGTAGTAATGGTTGTTTGCTCAGCTCTGGCGAATCCACATATTGCTCCCCAACCTCGGTCAAAACGAGCTGTTTAAACATGTCTTTTAGTGCACCGTTGGTTTTTGAGTGATTTTAAATGGGATGTTCGAGAGGATCCATATGGAAGCGATCATCTCCCTGTCATAATAACTCGGTCAATTTCGCCAGCAGACACCCCGACAACAGCACGGTGATGGAAGCTACATTTAGCTGACTGGGCATTTTTAGAGGAAAAGCCTGTTTGGAGAACTTAAATTTACAAAATCTTAGCATAGATTAAATCAATGAAATATACACAACATGCATCCTTACTGCTGCACATGCATCAATTCCATTCACAAGAGTGGTACGACAGAATGTGCAACACAGGCGACATTTTAGGGACCGTCAGCATACCTATATCACACGAGCACCTCTTGCTACAAAAAGCGTGATGAATTCCTGAAAAGCAACTGCACCGTAGAAGGCTCCACCAGAACTGGACCGCACTGTGACTACTTTCCTCATTTCGTGGTTTATTTATTGCAAGTACCTACAGCGCCCATGAGGCATTATTCTAGGGGGGATATTACTACATACAATAGCACATGCAAAGAAGATATTGGGAAACATGTCAGCAAGGATAACACAACATACTAAAAGAAGACTAAATGAGTTCACAAGTAGTATGAATCATAACACATCGGCAAAGCGCTGGTAAACGCATGAGACCTGGAAGAAATACATCAGATTATCATTTTAACAGCACTTTGGAAATCAGGTGCACAAACCACATCATTCGGAAGCTTATTCCAGTCCTGAATTGCGGTAGGGAAAACGAATACTTAAATACATTAATGCGGCATTGATAACTCTTAATCTTTTTCGTGTTGTCTAGTCTCTCCGAAATGTAATACGGCTGCTTTAGAAAAGTGTTTTATCAATACCGGTACAATCATTGTAAATGCTGTTATTCACTCCCTAGTAGATAACAACAAAGATCCTGCAATGTCTGTTTTTGTTATTGCTAGAACCCTTGAGAGAATGATAGGAAAAAATTACAAAAGAAAAAAAAACTTTAATCCGATGACCTTCTGGTTGAAGTTTCGCAGGAAGATCACTCTGACATCCCCTCAAGCAAAAGCAGTTTGCTCACCTTCTGGTGACAGTCACCACCAAACGGAATCTAAACATTGTACAAGGTGCCGTATCAGAATGCCATCTGTCCCGCGAAACAGAGTCTGATCTCCTGAAATGCTACCGAGATCAAGGTGTCATTGGCCTTCGCCGCATCACTACGAGGCGAAACGAAGAAGAGGTGGTGGCATCCCATATCGTCCTAACATTCGAACGGTGCCGTCTACCAGATACTGTGAAAACACCACTCTCTGAAAACATTACAGAAAACAACATTCTCTGAAGTCCGGAGACGAAGCTCTCGCTTCTCTCCGGAACATCCTACGCTGACGCAGCGTGCCGGGGCGGGCGCCGTCTGGGCACGCAATACATCATCGCCGCCGCGGTGGCTCAGTGGTTATGGTGCTCGGCTGCTGACCCGAAAGACGCGGGTTCGATCCCGGCGGCGACGGCTTAATTTCCTTGGAGGAGAAATTCTAGACGTCCGTGTACTGTGCGATGTCAGTGCACGTTAAAGAACCCCAGGTGGTCGAAATTTCCGGATCCCTTCACTACGGCGTCTCTCATAGCCTTAGTCGCTTTGGGACGTTAAACTCCATAAACCAACCAACCAACCAACCAACCAACCAACCAACCAACCAACCAACCAACCAACCAACCAACCAACCAACCAACCAACCAACCAAGCAATACATCATCGCTGATGCGCGCCGATCTCGGGCCCCCCCGCCAAGCCGCCTTCGGCTGCGCCAACATTCCCTGTCACAGAGGTCAACTTTTCACAGACCTCTGGGAAAATACAAGTACGCGAGAAGGAGTCTCTCCCTCATGACAAATCCACATCTGCTTCCGCGTCTCCAGTGGAGGTAATACCAGATAATACCAGCATGATAAAGGCGAATAACTCCGACTAGTTTTCGCGTCCTCGCTTACAACTACGGTTGTCGAAAGCATCATCTACTGGAATTGTCGAGCGCCACAAAGAAGCTGGATGGTGTATGAAATACTCGCACAGTATCAACCAAGCATAGTTTCATTAGAAAGATGGGATGCGCACATGGAACAATCACAAGAAAGAAGACAGGACGGGCGCAGTTCCGCCCCATGCCGCCGCGGTGGCTCAGTGGTTATGGTGCTCGGCTGCTGACCCAAAAGACGCGGGTTCGATCGCGGCCGTAGCGGCAGAATTTCTTTGGAGGAGAAATTCTAGAGGCCCGTGTACTGTGCGATGTCAGCGCACGTTAAGGAACCCCAGGTGGTCGAAATTTCCGGAGCCCTTCACTACGGCGTCTCTCATAACCTGAGTCGCTTTGGGACGTTAAACCCCATAAACCAAACCAAACCAGTTTCGTCCCGTCTTTTTTATTGTGATTTTTCCATGCGCGCATCCCATCTTTCTAATGCAATATGAACCAACTTGCCCAACAACGCTTCCTGCTGAACAAACATAGTTTGCCTACGGTAAACTCTACGAAACTTTCTGGAAAAAAGATGTCGTGTACCGGAAAGACAGGCAAAAGAGTACCTCCTCATCAGGTGGCGTTGCTGTTGTTTGGTTTATGGGGTTTAACGTCCCAAAGCGACTCAGGCTATGAGGGACCCCGTAGTGAAGGGCTCCGGAAATTTCGACCACCTGCGGTTATTTAATGGGCACTGACATCGAACAGTACACGGGCCTCTAGAATTTCGCCTCCACCGAAATTCAACCGCCGCGGCCGGGGTCGAAGCATTGCTGTTGTGTTTCAGAATTCAATGGCCACTCTGATTTAAAGACAGTGGCAATACAAGCACTAACATGTGGCAGAGTAATAACCGTATGTTGCCTGTATATACCACCACATCATCGACTTTCCATTGATGAACTTGAAAAACTCATTGACCAACTCCCGCAGCCGTTCCTGTTGGTTGGCGATTTTAACGCACACCATCCGTTGTGGGGAGGTATTAGAACCGATTCACGAGGTGCGCTAGTCGAAAAATTCCTAGTATTGTCAGGGTCATGCATACTCAGTAGAAGAGAGCCAACATACTTTAATGCAGCACACAGCTCACACCCAGCGGTAGACCTTGCTATTGCCACCGCGGTGGCTCAGTGGTTATGGTGCTCGGCTGCTAACCCGAAAGACGCGGGTTCGATCCCGGCCGCGGCGGTTGAATTTCTTTGGAGGAGAAATTCTAGAGGCCCGTGTAGTGTGCGATGTCAGTGCACGTTAAGGAACCGCAGGTGGTCGAAATTTCCGGAGCCCTCCACTACGGCGTCTCTCATAGCCTTAGTCGCTTTGGGACGTTAAACCCCATAAACCAAACCATACCTTGCTATTGCAGCTACTGTGTGGGCTGTTGTAGATAATCGCTGTAGAAGTAACCACTTTCCTATATCTTTAAAATGCACAAAAAATATAAACCCGAGTGTAAATAATCCTAGTAACTTTGAATTGAATTGAATTGAAAAGATTTATTTGAGCAGAGCAGTTACAGCATCTGCTGCAGGGGCAGAGGCTAAAGGCTTTGGCGCCTGACGAGGCCTTTGTCCCTCTGCAGTCGACGGAAGTGCAATACAAATTTGAGCATAACAAGAAGGTAAGTCACATAATTAAAACAAATGTAGATAAATTATGTCATTATAATCACAACATTAACCCAGTATGTAGAATAGTATGCAAGGATATTATACAGAGATTTTTTTTTTCATTATACAATGCATTGAAGGACACTTATAACAAAAATAAAGTGAAAACTATTGTACAAGAGAAGGATACATCTTGTGTATGCATGTCATAAGTACTCGTTACTCCCCGTACAAAACACCTGATATTATTAGGACATCTTTAATGTTCTTTTTGAATGTGCTAGTACTGGATGTGAAATTCAAGTTACCTTCAAGTTTACTAAGAATCGAAGCCATTTGATAAGGAACTGTTTGATTACCATAATTGGTTCTGGTTTTTGGCATGCGTCTTTTATTGTGTCGGAAAGGATAAGTAGAGTTTTCTTCCCTGCCGCAAATGTGCAGCTTCCGAAATTGTACGAACTGAAGTAGTTCATAGTAGTATACCTGGTCGGCGCTCAGCATTTTATATTTTAAACCATTTTATATTTTATATTTTAAAAAGTTCAAAGAACGAATTGCTGACCGGAAGATGCTCCATTGTCCACTTCATCAATTACATAACTAGGTATAGATGAATTTCAATTCTTGGTCGCACTGCGTATTATAGGCGCTGCACAGAAATCCATCCCAATGACACCAGGTAAACTACAAACCAAACGTAGAGCAGGGCAGGATGCGCACTGCAGAAAATCCCGTGAAAACGAAAATAATTCGTGGTAAAAGTTTCGCTATTATCCTACGTGACAACTTGAACTTTAAGCGAGCTGAAGCAAATGCGGGCGTACTCGGCGTATATCCAAACGGAAAAGTTATCAGTCGTTTCTCTTCTCTGTAACTTCTTACGCAGATACGCATAAAGTGCACTGTAAACTTCCTCTTACAATTCCTCTTGATAGCACTGCTGGCGATACATTTGAGCACCAAGCAGATGCACTAGGGAAACACTTCTAGCAAAGTGCATTATGCAGAAGAGCCGAGAGTTCGTTATATCCGTCGCAGTTGTACGTGTAAATCCAACTTGTGTTTTGAATCGGTAACAATGGAAAGTGCTCGTAGGTAGGACAAGTCCAGATCTTGCAGAGATCGTCCTTTGATTGAGATTTTCGCTTCCTACACTGAAAAGCAGATTTTAAGGATTGCTAATTAACAAAAAAGAAACCAAAACTAGCATTTAAGAGGATTTTTGCGAAGGGGTGTGCAAGAAAAAATAAAGTGTACATAGTTTCGCGAATTTGCGGAAATCAATATCGACGAAGTCAATCTCACGCACCATGTTTCATAAACGGCAAGGAATACCTGTACGACGGCAATAAAAGCCAGATCGCACCGGTGATGTGAAAGTCAGCATAATGAAGCGGTGATTTCTTTTCTCTTCTCAAAATTAATTTTCGAAGCATTAAAAAAAAGGTTTATGAAATTGGTGCATTCGTTGATATGGTTAAGCCATCTGTTAATCTGGTCACGGGATAATGGTTAGGCAGTGAAGTTGCTGATTAAGTATAGTCAGATAGCTTTCAATGTTACAGAAAGCATAGAAACTTTTATGGCAGAGGTGCGTTCAAGATGTGTTGTGGGTTACATGAAATAATGCTTTCTTGTCACTGTTGTGAAGCTGCACTCTTAAATAATTTTTTTTGTTTCCTGTATCACCACTATAATGCCTTTGGCGCTATGGGTTTCTGGAAAAAAAAAACCCTAGATGCCCTACAGGTGCGTCCACGTAGGCGTGCTGGACCAAAAGCACGTAACGAATTAAAAGAACTTACCGAGCGCAAAAATTTGTTTTACGGAATACGAAGCAAGTTTCGGCACTGATGGCATTGCATTCGTTTGTCGCTCCATTCGCACAGAGAACAACCGCGGGTGTCTAAATCGTGACGAAAAGGAATATAAATAGGACCCCTACGTCACGTAGAAAGCAAAAACAACGTATGCAGTCCACGGAGTCAGAAACCAGCCAGCTGATGTCCACGGGCGTAATGCAAAATATGCTATGTATTCTCAACAGGCGCTCTGTTATTTTTAAGCGTGGCATGCGTTGATGAGGAATTCTGTGAATGGCAGAGCATATGGAATAGTCAGATAAATAACAAGCTACACTAAATAAAACCAATATTAGGCGAATGGAAATCATGCACTCATCAGGAACGCTTTTTTGAAGTTATTTATGGCGTTTACGTATTGGACACACACACCTTACCCACAACTTCCTACTAACAAAACAAGACAAAGCTACCTGTGAAAAATGCGGAGATGAACTCACAGTAACTCGCATCTTAATCTCGTGCAGAGAACTTGAAACGCTGAGAAACAAGTTCTTTACGCCGTTTTACAACCAACACATCCCTTTTCATCCGTCATTGATTTTAGGTGAAGAAGCTCTTATTGATAAGTCAAGCGTTTTTAACTTTTTAAAAGAAGCCAATGTACTTGAGAAACTGAATTCTTACCCCGTGCTTTACAATTTATTACAATTTATTACAATTGTTGCGTACGACGGAATTCTTTTCCATCTAGCTAGTGTGGGAGGTATGAAAATGGATCTATACCTGGGGAAAATTTCAGACGCATGGTAAGACCGCATGACGTTTTCAAGACGCAGAAAGTTCTTTTGTAATATACGTATCTTGCGTAAGTTTTCCTGAGTTGTAGCGCCCGAACCAAACCGCAGCAACTAAGGCGAAAATTAAATAGGAAATGATAAATTAGGAGCATCGCACTCTTTCGGAGTATGTGCCGATTACGGTAGAGAAGACCAAGAATTTGGGATAATTTTGTAGTTATGTACAATATATGACACCCCAAGAAATATTTTGGTTAAATACAACTATTTTGAACGTTGGTACTACTTCTAAACGACAGAACTTTAAAGATACAGTATAGCTTGAGTGAACTCATTTGTTTTTAGATCAGAAAATCACAACCTTCGCATTTTTAATAATTAATTTGTAATGCGCTTTTCAGGGTCTATTGGTCTAATCATTCTAACACGCAATTTGCTTTATCTCTCAAGTAACCTAAATGAGTGCTTTCTTACGTTTACTCATTTTTAATAACATGGCTCATTGGTGCATATCTGTTCTTGCACCATAAAGGCAAGAGCACAGGGGGTACAATAACTTGTTTAATTTCATCTCAAAGAGCAAGATCATAACGCGTTGCCTTGTCAGCGAAGTTTGCTCCCGATTAGGCCAATAGACAGGATTTAAAAAAAAATCTGGCACATAAATATGAAAAGTAATTGGACGGGGAAAAAGAAGTGTTGGCGCGTCACCATGTTGCATGCTCTTGCAGGAAGCATGAATCAAAGTACATGCGCACGGAAGTCCGAAAAGTGGCGATTGCAGACTTCGCAGCCCAGGAGAAATAAGCTGGCTGCCGCTTCAAAACCTGTCCTCCAGCTTAAAATAAATATAATTTGCATATGACGTGCTTGCACTAAGTTAAATTTGGCGCTTACCTTTCGCAGCTCGAGCAGAATACGCCGACGCTTTTTCGATGTGGTGACCCGGCCAAAAACAATCGCCGCGAGAGGCGTCAATCGTCGGAAGCACGTCGTGAGCATTTAAAACGTTATATCCAGCACAAAACTATCGCAAAAGTAGACCCACACAACATATATGTATATTTAGCCGGGATATGTTGCGTGTTCAGCGAATGGAACATATGTGATCGTACACGGTGGCCAAAGAGTTGCCAAGCCATCTGACCAATGCTCGTCCTACTTAGTTGCGCTAGCATGGTATCCAATCTATTTACTATCAAGGAAGCAGGCTGCTAGCCAAGTGTGATGGCCGTCGAGAGGATTCGAAGACGTGTCCAATAATAAAACATCGGCCCCTGCAGTGTCCCCTGCGCTTCCTGCGGCAAAGGAATCAACGCTTGTTTACAGCGCTTTCGCTTGTACCCCACTAAGGGAAGAAATAACACGCACTTCTTTCCATCTGTTCTTCTGAAGCGTACTACTAGTCGCTTGAATCTTCTTGAGAACATGGAAGGCCCCGCAACAGGTTTGAAGTGCTCTTGTTTCAATGATGTTCCGAGAGTCCTCAACAGTGTGAGACTTGTCCTGTAGCCGACGTTGACGAAATGGCCCGAGCAAAGAAAGACGGTCTCGGAAAGTGGCCATGTCGATCGACACAGCTGTGCCGCACGGACCCATGCCCTCTAGAGATTGGTATCCTTTCCAAAGGCTAGCACAGTTCCTCAGCGCCACACTATAATGAACTATTGCAACAACTTTTACCCTAGCAAACACCCCGGCGTCCTGTTTCGCTGGTCACAAAAGTATACTACATACTACAGATTGCAATGCAGCAGATTGAAGTCGCAGGCTATCATATAGTACACCAAGTGACTGTGCTATCCGTGCTTCCACTACTAGAAGGAGGCATCGTAGTTGGCACCGGGCTAACCGCGTGCTGTGAAAAAGTGTGACGTCATGGCTGCCAAGAGACTGCTGTTTCAAGCCCCCGTAATGAACTTGCGCA
Source organism: Amblyomma mixtum (assembly GCF_055824585.1). Lineage (NCBI taxonomy): Eukaryota > Metazoa > Arthropoda > Arachnida > Ixodida > Ixodidae > Amblyomma > Amblyomma mixtum. The sequence goes on along the minus strand of NC_143018.1, from coordinate 13,867,088 downwards.
GGTTGCCACTGTATGCGAGCGCGGCGTTTTGTGACTGAAGGTGCTGGACGTGTTCTCCAAGTGCAGCTTCGGACAGCAGAGCTCACCGTCGCCGAGGACAGGCACACGGTGAGCAGCTCACTCATTTCAGCCCGCGCGAGAATGCCGCAGCGTCAGCTATACGGTCTAAAAACGAGCACGGACAGTTGGGCGAGTAACAGCAGGACTGCGTAGAGTGAAATTTTAGTGCGGAAACTCATACGCTTGCCAGCACCGAACGTACGTTCGTTCTTGGACCGTTTCCTAGCAACAGCGACGCCAAGTTAAATCAAACTAAGCATAAAAATGCATAGTCAGGTCAAATTTGGGCCGGGCCACCCCCGAAATTTAACCTTGGCTGCTTTGCACTAAAACCGATGTCCAACCACAATTGACCAGGCCAAACACGATGGCGACCTCCAAATTCGAATCGGGTCATTTTCAAAATATGACCCAGGGTCACCCCGAAATTTGACCTTAGCCTATTTGGACCTAAGACAAGCAGGTACAGCCAAAAGCTAGAGCTTTCGCACTGGTAAGTTTAACCAAGTTTAATCCCTGTCAATTTTTTCTGGGATGCGTTTAGTATGCACTCCCTATACTGTCACAGTTGTGCTGTAACCATACGTTTATGACCTTTCAGAACGCAGCCATTTTCGGTGTATTAATGGACCAATCATGCTTGTCAGTGTGATTTTTGCAAACGAAAAACTAATTTTCACAGAACTACGAGTACCAGGGGCAGAGAGACGACGAACAGAATGAGCGTTTTCTCTCAAGTGCTACCATATAGTGTACAAGCGACGATGCTATCCACACTTGCTTTACTGAAAAGACGCGCCGACGCAGCTGCAGTAGCTCGCACCGAGCTAACCATGTGCTGTGGAAAAGTGTGACGTCAGGGCTGCCAAGAGGCTGCTGTTTGAAGCCCTCGTAACGAATTTGCCCAGGTCACGACTGTACACGAGCGCGTAGCTCCAAGTGCTCCACGTAGCTCCAAGTGCAGCTTCGGATGGCACCGCTCACCGAAGGCAGGCACACGGACAGCAGTTCACTCATTTCAGCCCACGCGAGACTGCAGCAGCGTTTACTCAATGGTCTGTAGACGAAGCACAAACTTTGACAGTGGGGCGAGTAGCGATAGGACCGCGGAAAGCGCAGTTTTTTTATTATGTCTATAGTATGTGCTCGTCATGCATACTGTCACAGCTGTGGTGCAGCCATAATATTTATGAAGTATCACAAGGAAACCTGTTTTTGGTATAATAAGAGAGCAATCATGCTTGTGTGTGGTTCTTGCAGTGAAGCGATAACTTTGACACAAAGGCCTGGAGCAGAGAGACGACAAACAGAACGAGCGCTTGCCTTCAAACCTTTTATTTTTTAGGCGAGAAAAACTTTTGTAGGAATGGCGGAGGGTGGGCACACACCGCTATGGCTGTTGTGATATCATATAGGCGTGTTCTTTCTTGGTGAGTTTGACGGATGCGCTGCTCACATATTCATCCGTCAATGCATGTCAGTGGGACACGCACGAAGGTATACGTGTTCCAGACAGCTTTCCCCACCCCCACCCCAAAGGCCATTCAGAACCCACAGGCTCATCTCCAACCTCACGTACACCATATACCATTAACCAAAGAGTCCAACAATACATTCAGACAGAAGAATTCCACACCGAACGCATTTACGCTGGAACAAGCAACATGTACATTAAAGGGGTGATGACATGATCTCCCAACAAATTGCGGTTTCTAGCAATGACCGTTGTTATGCATACTTAAAAAAGAAGCAGGAGTGTACGTGCGCCATTTTAGCTAAAGATTGCAATTTGAAGTTATCGGCTCTAAGCCGCTTCCCCGACAGCGCCGCCGTCTGCTGGAAAACCGCTGCAAAACCACCTTCACACATTAGGGTGAAGCCGCCGAGATCGCCACTAGACAGAAAAAGGAAGGACACGGACCTTTGTTGCCTTTGTTCCCCTGTCGTGACTTCACCCCTCGGTACCCCTATCTCGAACAGCGAGCCACCCACTATCCTACGCTCGTTACGAGGAGTGCGCAGTTCACTCGGTCAGTTGAGAGAGAGCACGTGAGCGTTGGTCTACGGCGTCATGAATCGCGAGCGCGTTAGTCTTACCTGACTACCACACGGTACAGCAGAAGTTTCAAAAATTCAATTAGAAATTACTCTTTGCACCAAATGAGCTCATATTTTGTCCAGTTGTCCCGAGATGCATAGCGAACGAAATGTAATGAACAACTTGAGTCTGAAAAATGGTGTCGTAACCCATTTAAACGTTATCCAGTGAGTGCACCCACACCAAGTGTTACATGGGGCCCCACCACAGACGTTGCTTATATATGCAAGCCCACACATCTTGATCAAGCCAGGTGTCCTACCAGATTATCTCGGCAGCAACCTCCCCATCTTTAACACTACCCGTACATTCAATTCAAAATCAAAATGTTTCTCCCCACACTCTTCTCTTCCGTGATATGTCAGTGCACAGTAAAGAACCCCAGGTGGTCGAAATATCCCGAGCCCTTCACCACGGCGTCCCTACGGCGTCACAGGCAGACTCACACGTTGTACATCTCTGGGACGCCGCCAACGCCTCAACCGCTAACTTTGCCTCCGAATCTCCGTCTACACATAGGCCGCGGAAACTTACGCAGCAACCCTCTCTTGAAACAGCTGGGCTTCCTTCTGCAGTAGCGTCAAAACGCACCTGGACCACTCTCTGAGCCCTCCTAGACCCCACCACCGCCAAACCCATACTCATAACACCCAACGTTTTACCCAATTTGATCTACAAAAGACACAAAGTGAACAAGGAAGGGGAAAGTCTTAGGGTGCTTGACAACGATTCGACAAGAGGACCTGTGTTCACCTGGGCCATGCCTTCTTGTCGAAACGCTGGCAAGCACCCTGAGGCTTTTCTCTTCCTTGTTCTCTTTGTGATTGCGAGAACCGTCTCTCTACCTTGATCTACAAAAAGGGCACTGACATAAACCAAACACTACAAGACATATGCATTGCGAAAATAATTCTATCAGTTGGGGCGGAACCTCTTGCCCTGGGCCCCCTTCGCCTTAGCCGAAAACCGACAAAGACACCGCCCTTGATGAAGTCGAATGATCACTGATTACCATACGCCGCCCTACAGTCCAAGGACCAGACCACATGACATAGAGTCGTCCGCAACCTTGACGTCACCTCACTTTAGGAATTGATGGACCACTGCCCTCCACCTGGAAACATGTGCACATCACTTTTATTCCCAAACTCACCAAGACAGTCATCCTCCGAAACCTTTGCCCTATATCCCTCATCAGTTGCGTGGGAAAACTGTTTGAACATGTCGTCGTCAACAGACTGCAACCCTTTGCAGAAGCCTCACGATTCCTATCCGACAACCTGTTTGGCTTTCATCCCATTCCCTCGGCTCAAGACACATCACTATCCCATAAGGAAACTATATTCCACTCTAAGAAGCACACATGCTGTTCTCGCCCTGGATATTTAAAAGGCGTTGGACGCTTTTAGCCACGACCATATCCTTCGCACCATGGCCACCACTGGCTGTGAGTCGCGCATATGGCGCTACATCCAAGCCGGCACTATACCATCACCTTTATCATCCCTCCCCATCTAGGTGAGGTATGTTGGTGAGTTGTTTGGCCAGGATAGGGCTACGGCTATTTTCAGTAAGGTGAGAACTGCACCTTGTGAAGTGTTCTGGATGGGGAGGGTTAATAAAGGTGACACTCCGCAAGGTGCAGTTCTCTCCTCTCTCCTACTGAAAATAGCGTCAGCTCACTAACATACTGGACTTCCACGCGGCACCATACACCGACGACAAAAGGCTCCATCGGAGAGGCACAACATACTTTACAATAGACAGTTGGTATCATCACTTCGAAACTGACCAATATGGGCCTTAAGTGTTTTCCACTCAAATGATAAATTCACGTGATCAGACAACTTCCTCGGGTCCCACGCATACACCTTCGAAAGTAAGACGACGTTGTTGTGACTGAGAGAAAGATGAAAAGGAAATTGCACGGGCCTGCCTACTGGCTCGAGCCAAGCCACCACCGCTGCCACGTGCAGATAGAGGAGCGTTAGAAGATCAGAGGAAAGAGAAAAAGGAAAGAAAAAGACGCCCGTCGCAGCAACAACTGCGTCCGCCGGAGCGGACGCCGCTGAAAAAACAGGTTAAGTCGGGCGCGACACACCCCTGGCCTCTCTCCCGGCCGCGGCGGCTAGAATTTTTTTGGAGGAGAAATTCTGGAGGCCCGTGTACTGTGCGATGTCAGTGCACGTTAAAGAACCCCAGGTGGTCGAAATTTCCGGAGCCCTTCACTACGGCGTCTCTCATAGCCTGAGTCGCTTTGGGACGTTAAACCCCATAAACCAAACCAAACCCCTGGCCTCTATATATTGTGGGGGTTCTTACTATAGGCCGTGAACTCCGAGCTCCTAGTATCGCACACCACGCGCGACCGTTCTCACAGCGGCGCAGTGGAAATGCGAATAAAGACACAACACACAACAGGACGGTTTGCCCAGAGCCAAACGTTTATTGAATTCTCCCTAATCACCGGATGCTTGATCTTCGACCCTTGCCGTCTGGCTTGGCCGTGCGGCTGACGGGGCTAGATGACGACAACACAGAGGGAAAAATGCAAGGTATTCACCTGACGTCCCCTCGCTGTGTTCTCTCTCCGGCCGCAGCCGGTCCCCGCCGATCTCGGCGGACTTGTCCGTTGTCACTTTCGGCCAATCAGCGACCGCTTCGGTGGCGCGCCATTGCGACCAGTTTGGGGAAGAGCGCAGCGCTCTCGAGCGGACCATCTGGTTACTCACCCGTGAGGAGGGGGGGAAAGCGTCCGCTTTCCCCCGTCCCCACGGCGCGCCACGCCGGCCAGGGAAGGAAACGGCATTCCGAAATTCCCACAATATACAAGACACTTTGGGTGCCACCTTCATATAGAACTCCTAGACAAGAAAACCGAAATTAACGGCAGGCTTTATTCGCAGATTTCCTACATGCAACCACGGCTTGTCGAAGAGGGGAACCCCTAATCCCCAGCCGGTTGAGTTATCACCTTTCCTACCACTTGCTCATCAAAACGCAACAAGATAAAGGTGATGTCCTTATCATAAATGCGACCACCTGAGCACTCCGCCTGCGACTGTCAGTTTGGTACGTACCTCATTAGATTATGGGTTCACTGTGTACGGTTCAGCAGATCTGCCATACCCTAAAGAATTGGATCGAGTACAAAACTGAGGCCTAGGGCTCTCATGTGGCGCACACAGGACACCTCCCATAGTCAACCTCTATGCGGAAACAAATGAACCCTCTGTTGATACAGAAGAACCGCTGTAACCTGTGCATATGTCTGTAAAGGAATATCGCTACCAAAACATATCTACTATCCAGTTGTAGCGAAATGTCGTTGTTGAATATTATTCACCAGCTACCGGGCCACTGGTATTGCGATTCGAAGAGATATGCCAAAATCTCAATATACAGGACACATTACCTGACATTGCGCAAAGATGAGATGCACACCTCCATGTTACAGCTTTCCTGCAATTTGCAGTTTCACTCTGTAAAAAAGAAACTCCGCAGCAACATACTATATAAGAATTGATTGCACTCCAAGAAAAAATACAGTAGCATTTTATACTCATGGTTCAAAAATGGGCGGTTAAATAGCAAGCGCAGTGGTAAGAGGGAATTGGAGAGAAACCCTAAGACTTCCTCAGTGCGTATCCATTTTTCACTGCCGGAAAAATAGCGAACGAGAATCTCACGAACCGTATTACTTACACAGACTCCCTAAAGGTACTTGCATCTCTTCACTCGAAAAGTGCAATCACTCCGTTACTTGGTGACACACCATAGCCACAGCTCAAGGGCAAAACATAAAATTCTGCTGAGTCCCGAGTTATATCAGAATGAAAGGCAACGACAGAGCACACTTGCGCACTGCTGAAGCTCGTGGAAAAAAAAAAAAAACAATGTACACCGTTTAAGGATTGCATGAATTTAGTACAATGTAAATTAATAAAAGAAATGGCAGTCGTTTTGGAACAACGAAGTAAATAACAAAGTACATTAGGTTAGTGGAAGTCATGTGTGCACTAGGAATGTTGCAACAAAGTGGTTCTCTGTGACCTCCGCATAGGCCACACGCACATTACGGACAACTTCCTGCTAACAAAATGAGACAAGCCTGTTTCCGAAGAATTCTCACCGACTGCTTCGTTGGTTTTCTATTTGGTAAAACTCAGCCGCTTTCTCATTTCTGAGAAGAAGGCTAAGGTCTTTATTTGATTCGTTGGGAGCTTCCAGAATCTTGCCCAGCCAAGGATAGCTGCTGAGGCTACCAACCTCCTTAAAAGCTTTTACTATTAGTCATTTTTAGTAGTTGTTTCCTACGTGATCATTAGGTTGTACTAAAGTTTTAGGCCCCCTACACCACCGCTGATTCTTTACATTTCTATAAAATTCAGCGGAAAAATTTTCGTAATACCTTGTGCTTGGTGCATGATCGCCTTAGTTGCCTATGTGGAATAAAACACTACACATCAACCGTCCGATGCATTCTCGCATCAAGGTGTATGCTTACTCAGGAAGTAATCCTCACTAGCATGCCCGGATACCTGGTAAACAGCGCGCTCATGCGCTCTCCTGAGAACTCTTCTCCCATGCTTGTGAAGAGTGGACATCCAAATTCGCATAGGAAGCTATGTGGGCTCTACTCATATACCATCGAATCATCACTTGTTAAAAAAACAGACGTTTCATCCGCCCTCCACCTCAACGTACACTGGATTCAAAATACAGCGAGGCCTGATGGCAACACCAGACAAACCGCTGCATCTCCCCCTCCGTCCTTGATAGTGCTCCTTCCCAAAGCGGAAGAAGCCCCCGCCGTGCGGTCATTACAAAAGTGCTAATTATCCTTGCGAAAAGCCCGAGGAGATTTTCACGCAAGACACGTAAGCTGGGGTGTCAAGCCCAACTGCAGAAAGGAATCGCAACTCTGGACATTTATGCGAAATGGGGGCCTAACCCATTAACGATAGGCAACAGCACACGCGCAGCTAAACACCAACCCAATCCCACAGTGTCGGTGAACCAACACGTAGACCTCCCTAGGCAGCAACCACTACATCATTCAAACAACCTTCGCACTGAAGTCATTCTCCCCCTGTGTAAAAAGGCAACTAAAAATCACAGAGCGGGATAAATTCTGTAATGTGCGGAAGAAATCTCCTACTATGATAGTGAACCTTGCGCACTGGGTGAATACACTCACGTAGGACGTCGGAAGTCCCACATCCCGAGTTCCGAGCAATCGGGAAACGGAAATCGTGGAGAGCAGAACTAGAACACACGCGTATATAACTGGCTTTCTGAATAACAGGACGGCGGACACATGGTTTGGGTCCAGGGAATTCCCCTCGTTAGCCCTAGAAATCGGGGGCGCACATCAAGGCTCAGTTTTGTCCCCACTACTCTTCGACATCACCCTCATACCCATGGGGCGAAAATTAGAGCGGATCCCACTTCTACGCAGACGTCCACGGCAAATGGATGAAACCCTCCAAGCAGCAGCGGAGTGTGCGGCCTGTATAGGCCTTGCATACTCGCTGACCGAATTCCGCTGCTCCACCAGACCGCGGACCGCCACAAAAATGGAAACCCCTTGAAAATGTTATACTCACTGCCTTATTTTTCAACTCACAAAGATAGAAGAGGAAAGAGCAAACGTGCTAATACGACACGCCTACAAATCGGCTCTAAATCTCTCTGAAGGGACTTCAACCAACAGACTCCTCCGCATGGGGGTCCATAACACTCCACAAGAACTGACTGAAGCCCACCGCACAGCACAGTTGGACTGACTATCCTCCACAAACACGCGCAGACACATCCTAGCCGCATTAAAGATTCAACCAACGGCTCCCCCTCTGGACAACTCCCACAGAAGTCCTAAGCAAATCAAAGAAAACCTAATCATCCACCCAACTCACAACCGGGAAGGATGCGCAGCACGCGCCAAAGTCGTGTATAAAGAACACACGGACAACGAAGGCGCAGTGCATGCAGACGCGGCAGAATATACATGCAACCTAGCCTACGCCCTAAGCGTGGTGTCATATCACCTAAAACACAAAGCCTCGGGCTCGATAAGGGCAACCACTTCCCTCGAAGACGAAGAGGCGGCCATATCATCTTCCAATGACACACTGATAATAAGCGGCTCCAAAACCACAATCAGGAATTTTTCAAAGGGACAGATCCATTCCGCCTTTAATAAACCCGGGTCAATACAAACACGAATGCTTTCTTTGTGGGGCTCCTAGAGAAAACTTTGAACGTATACTCTACATATGCCGAGAACTCCAACCACAATCTCGCTGGAACCTCACAGACCTAGAAGGTTAGGAGATCGCGGTCTCGCAGCAGAGGCTGGTAGAATGCGCGGAGAAGGTCGCCAGAACTCACGGACTGATGACCGCCTCCCGGGATTAAGTACCAAGGCAATCAAACCTCCCCTAACGCTTTCCCTCACTCGGTTCATCAGTAAAGTGTTTGCCCACCTACCTGGCCAGTGGAAGGAACTCTCCGTGAGGCCCAGAATCATAGTGTGTTCCACAAGTAAGAGCCCATCCTTGAGGAGCATCGTTGCTTGAAAATAAAGTTGTTAGTAACGCTATGCTACAAATGCCTTTCCCGCCTGAAGAATAAAATAGCTGTAACTAAGTGTTCGTTTTGTCAAAGTTGGTGTTTCCATTTCGGAAATTCTACAGCAACGAGCCCGAATAATCGGGTCAGTCTAAGTGTCATCTCCGAACTGAATTTTCGAAAAGTGCACGGCTGTGCCTTCGGTGAAGAGTGAGTATTACGAAAAGCACAAAAGGGCTATCTTATATTTCGAGAGTTCCCTTGCCTGAGCAATTCGATTTCGAAGGCAGGATGAACTTTAGCGAAAAAAAAGAAATGGCCATTGTTCTTGCATTGACTGTTGCGGATACACACAGACCGGTATAGAGCGGAAGGTACTGCGAAACTGTTAGGCCTAAATAGGACAATCTAGCACGAAATATGCTCTCTTTGAGGAATAACTGTAGCGCCTAGTATGTGAGATGTAAAGGCAGAGATTCGTCGGTCAGCTGCTTGTTTTATCATCTACAACTGAAGTTGGTAGCTGGTGTTCCACTGTGTCCTTTCGAGCGATTTGTTCGTAGACATCGACGGGCCGTTGTACACGGTCCTTCCAGCAATCTGGTTAATGTTACATTCTCGGGTACTTACCACGGAGAAAGAAGGATTTGCTGATAGAGAGCATGTACGAGGTGAAGGAAGGTGAAGTATTAGTCCTAGGCCCCTGGTAAATGATGCAAGTGCTCTCAACAGGTGTGTGGACGACTGTACGCAGAAAACGTATTAGAAGGCTAGGCCATTAGTGTGGTGTGTGACTCTGGACTTGGAGGTGTCCCCGCCTGCACACAGGGCGTTTCACCGAAGACTTTCCAGAATTTCAAAAAAATGAAATCATTGAGTTAGAAGAGCACTTTTTTCCGCTTAGAATTGTGAGCTGAGTAGTACATCAGAATGCCGCTAATACTGGCTTATTAACAAATATTCATTGGCTACCTTAACTATTACTAGTGGGCTGGTTAATTAATGAGACGACTGTAGCCTATCGTAACCTCTATATCAGTTTTTATAATTTCGAAAATACGGTTACCCTCGACGCTGTGGGCCAACAAATTTTGGCCATTAAATTAAATAACTGCGCTCAGTGGGCAAGCGCCACTGTCCCCAGCATGAGAGCCTCACAAATGGGGTATATAAGTTGGAGCTGAAGTATGTTCTCTGGATGTACATATTGAGCTAATATATGCCACTAGTGCCTGAGTGTGCAGTGTTGCTTGTGTGTGATGTATGTGTGCGTGTTGGCTTTGATTTCTATAAAAACATGTTAATTTCAATTCCGTAGAAAATGCTGATTGGCACAGCATCTCCCTGCTGTCCTCATCAATCAGTTTTCCTTTTGCACATTACAATATGCTAAGTTGTAGAAATATTTATCCAAGATCCTAGAGCATATTATTCACAATTATTTAGCTACCCCTCTCAATGAACATAGCATATTTTGTGAATATTTTCTGGGTGAAATAACTGCCTGGCCTAATGGGTCCAATTGGTCGGGGGATAAAAACACAACTGGAACCAACTGGTTGCAATTGTTTTTTTTTTTTTGACTGGGTATGGAGATTAAAATATGCAGAAACTGCAAAATCGAAGCGGCGGAACGTCGGCGGGAGAAAAACGAGTTTCCACGGGCCAAATCAAACATACGGTGTATGCGGACGACTGCGCTGCATGAGCAGTTTCAGCGGGGAACTGCCGAACGTGCCGTGGAAGGCAGCTGCGAGCGTGCATCGACCGAACATCCGGAAACGCGACGTACGCGTCTAATTTTTGTTCCCGGATAATTTTTTGGCATGCTCTTACATCCGGTTGTCCCGTAAGAAAAAAAAGGTCTATGTGTAGTGTATTTCGGATGTATGCTCGCTGCGGTCTATTATGGTATTTGCAGTGGCAGGCCTATTAGTATAACGATATAAAATCATCTTCATAAAAGGAAAATTGTTTACAGTGACTGCGGTCCTCATCGTGTCTGTCTGCACTTTTCCCATGTTTGTGACATGCAATGTTGCTGTAGCACCGCGTAAACTCCACAATGTAGAACTACGTAGCGCACTCAAGACTGGGGTCAGTAAGTAGAGAAGACTCGCTATGTGTTAACGGTTCCACTTACCGGATTGTCGCAAACGATCATCAATTCGGCAGTTGCAACGGACTGTGATAATTGGAAGTGGTGAGCCATTCGCAATGACTGTCTGCAGGCTTCACCTTACGTTGCTCAGTTGTAGCAAGGCGATATGGACGTACTGGGAAAGCAATAACAAGAGCTAGTGAACTTTATGTTGTGCAGTGTGCGCGCTAATACAGCAACAACACAATACACGAATATGTTGACAGTGCAGAGAGAGACAATGAGGAGCGCAGCCGATGTATATGCCGTACTGTTATGAAGGTGCTAGATATTGTTATACGAAAGGGCACGCTGCTGCAGGTGCCGTAAAAGACCGCAGCAAGCAGACACTGGGCAGGCATGCGAAAGACACAGCGTAAGCGCATTTTATCTTTTTGTTATTATGGAACATCAGGATATGAGAGCGTTGTTTTAAAACAAATTATAGGAACAAAAAAAAAGCGTGTACGTTTCGTTTTCGGATGCATTTCTGTATCAATCGGCAGGCTGCTGCAGGTACCGTAGAAGTCCGCAGCCGCAACTAAACACTGACAAGAAATCCGGAAGGCACCACGTACGTTTTTTTTTTACTGGACGTTTTGGTTTTCATGAACGTTGAGAAACGAAACGTCCAGTAGAAAAAAAAAAACAAAAAAGGAGCGCGTGTACGTGGTGTCTCTCGGACGTCTCGTCAGTGTGTGGTTGCTGCGGACTTCTGCGGTGCCTGCAGCAGCGTGCGCACTCCTCCTGCGAATTGGGAACGATGAGAAAGAAAAAGAAACCTCCTCCGCAGGAGCAACGGGCATCCGCCCTCTGGATACCCGGGGGACAGCGAGAAGAAGAGCTGTGCGAAAAAGCACAGATCTTCCCCTTGTCCTCCACACACGGCGGCCGAGCTGTGACGCTGGTGGGATCACCAGGCACCGTTTTTTTCACAGAGATCCGCTGTGCCGGCGCTGGGAATCGAACCAAGGTCGGTGGGGATATGCGCCCAAGCATTGCCAACTGGCGCGCTAACCACTCGGCTACCGTGCGGCTCTGGTTTTTGGCGGCGTCCGCGAGTGCTGATAGAATGGGAGCGAAGCAGACCGAAAGTGAGCATGCGCGGGGAATGCGGCTATCTCGCGGCCGGGCGTGGCCGCACTGGCGCGGAAGATAGCGCGTGGTAGATGAAAGATAGTTGGGAATGCGAAAGCCGCAACTGGAAACACGATCGGTGAGATGTTCGGCGGTGAAAAAAGTGTCCGCGCGGCGGGGCAAGACGGCCGCGAACCTTTTGAACGGGACGGCTTTGTTGTAGGTGTAGAAGCGCAAGCCAAATATTTGTGGGATGCTTTAGCGCACGTATACGGTAGCACGCAACAGCGTTGGAGGGTTGGAGGGATTCTCGGCGCCCTGTATCGCAGAGACTGACAAGGTCGGGAAGGAACCTGTCGATAACGTCGCCCCCAAAGACGCGTTGCTTCTGTGAGCGAAACGTACGTAACCTCCTGATAGTTAATGATTCGTGCATGGCAGACATTTTCTGGCATGTGCGTGGCCTACCGCACAGAGGTGATGCCATACTAATAATCGCAGTGTCACGGGCATTGAATAAGGTATGCATCATCGGAGTTGTAACGACCATATGTAATCTCTACCGTCGCAGGCAGTGGCACGGATGGGAGCAGCGGAGAATGCAGCCCCAGGCCGAGGACAAGGAGGTGCGTGGACTCCTACATTGGTCGTGGTGGGGCAACTACCCAGCCTGCCGGGCTCTTCCACACCTGCATGAAGGGACAGCAGGATATGAGGGACTTCAAGGAACACAAGGCTGCAACGGCAGCGCCATCGCACGAGACCACTTCAAATTTGCAGGAGTGCGTAGTATTGCACGAGCTAGACAGAGTGTGATGGGTTTCATTTATTCATTATACACTGTTCACTTTCCATTTCAGACACTAGAACGTGTCATGGGTCTCATGTATTTAGTGTTACTGGTCTCTCTTGATCAGTATACACTCTTCACTTTCCATTTCAGACACTAGAACGTGTCATGGGTCTCATGTATTCAGTGTTACGGGTCTCTTTCGATCAGTATACACTCTTCACTTTCTAATTGAGGAACTAGGCAGTGTTACTGGTCTCTCTTGATCAGTATACACTCTTAACTTTCCATTTAAGACACTAGAACGTGTAATGGGTTTCATGTATTCAGTGTTACTTGTCTCTTTCGATCAGTATACACTCTTCACTTTCCAATTGAGGCATTAGACAATGTGATGGCTTTCATGTATTCAGTGTTACTGGTCTCTTTCGATCAGTGCGATACACTGTTTACTTTCCATTTCAGACACTAGACAGTGTAGTGGGTTTCATGTATTCAGTGTTGCTGGTCTCTCTCGATCAGTTCGATACACTGTTCACTTTCCATTTCAGACACTAGACAGTGTGATCGGTTTCATGTATTCAGTGTTGCTGGTCTCTCTCGATCAGTTCGATACACTGTTCACTTTCCATTTCAGACACTAGACAGTGTGATCGGTTTCATGTATTCAGTGTTGCTGGTCTCTCTCGATCAGTTCGATACACTGTTCACTTTCCATTTCAGACACTAGACAGTGTGATCGGTTTCATGTATTCAGTGTTGCTGGTCTCTCTCGATCAGTTCGATACACTGTTCACTTTCCATTTCAGACACTAGACAGTGTGATCGGTTTCATGTATTCAGTGTTGCTGGTCTCTCTCGATCAGTTCGATACACTGTTCACTTTCCATTTCAGACACTAGACAGTGTGATCGGTTTCATGTATTCAGTGTTGCTGGTCTCTCTCGATCAGTTCGATACACTGTTCACTTTCCATTTCAGACACTAGACAGTGTGATCGGTTTCATGTATTCAGTGTTGCTGGTCTCTCTCGATCAGTTCGATACACTGTTCACTTTCCATTTCAGACACTAGACAGTGTGATCGGTTTCATGTATTCAGTGTTGCTGGTCTCTCTCGATCAGTTCGATACACTGTTCACTTTCCATTTCAGACACTAGACAGTGTGATCGGTTTCATGTATTCAGTGTTGCTGGTCTCTCTCGATCAGTTCGATACACTGTTCACTTTCCATTTCAGACACTAGACAGTGTGATCGGTTTCATGTATTCAGTGTTGCTGGTCTCTCTCGATCAGTTCGATACACTGTTCACTTTCCATTTCAGACACTAGACAGTGTGATCGGTTTCATGTATTCAGTGTTGCTGGTCTCTCTCGATCAGTTCGATACACTGTTCACTTTCCATTTCAGACACTAGACAGTGTGATCGGTTTCATGTATTCAGTGTTGCTGGTCTCTCTCGATCAGTTCGATACACTGTTCACTTTCCATTTCAGACACTAGACAGTGTGATCGGTTTCATGTATTCAGTGTTGCTGGTCTCTCTCGATCAGTTCGATACACTGTTCACTTTCCATTTCAGACACTAGACAGTGTGATCGGTTTCATGTATTCAGTGTTGCTGGTCTCTCTCGATCAGTTCGATACACTGTTCACTTTCCATTTCAGACACTAGACAGTATGATCGGTTTCATGTATTCAGTGTTGCTGGTCTCTCTCGATCAGTTCGATACAGTGTGATCGGTTTCATGTATTCAGTGTTACTGGTCTCTTTCGATCAGTTCGATACACTGTTCACTTTCCATTTCAGACACTAGACAGTATGATCGGTTTCATGTATTCAGTGTTGCTGGTCTCTCTCGATCAGTTCGATACACTGTTCACTTTCCATTTCAGACACTAGACAGTGTGATCGGTTTCATGTATTCAGTGTTGCTGGTCTCTCTCGATCAGTTCGATACACTGTCCACTTTCTATTTCAGACACTAGACAGTGTAATGGGTTTCATGTATTCAGTATAAACTCTTCACCTTCCAGTTGAGACACTAGAACGAGTAATAGGTTTCATGTTATCAGTATACACTCTTCACTTTCCATTTCAGACACCACACAGTATACACTGGTCTCTTTCAACTAATTTGCCCATTTCCTGTTTCGTTGTCTCTTTGGGTTAGTGCAACACGATTCTGTCTGAGCGTTCATTTCTCGCGCTATTTTTTCCCCTTGGGTCCGGGTTTGAGGGTCAGAAATCTGTATCATATTTAATAAACAGTACACAAATACGTACACAGTGCTTCAACGCTTTGGGGGAATGTGTACAGTGATGTACTCCATGCCATGTTGGTGCCATCAGCGCTTACGTGGCACCGCTCCAGTTTCAAGTTGCGGCTTTCGCATTCCCAACTCTCTTTCATCTGCACGAACGAAATACCATGACGGGGCTGGTGCCCCACGCCAGGGGTGGGCAAGATGCTTCAAAATAGTATCTTCGATACGATACTCGATACCTTTAAAAATTGTATCTCCGATACCGATACAAGATACAGAATCGATATCGATTTTCGATACAGATACTCGATACTGTATCGTCGATACTTCGATACATCACTAAAATATCAAATATAATACAGGTTGTATTCCGACTAACGAAGTTTACATATCTGAAATCACTGTCTAATAATGCCGGTAATATAATTGGCGACCTTAGGAAATGTACGCGTGGTTTCTGTAACCTTTAGTGTATTTGTACAGAGCACTTTTCCTGAAAGGACTCATAAACGAATCCGACCGCATGGATCTGTTGAAGCTCCGCTATCTGCGCAGTTTGCCTTGTTAGAACTTTAATTTGGACTAAATCCATATATATATGTTTAAGCGATCGCTTCCGTAAGCAGCCTAGCGAAAAATCACTTAATCCAAAGTTCCTCATACGAACCAATCTGTGAGCACTTGGCTATATGAATAAACCTGACACGTTTTCTATTTTCGGTTCGATACTATAGAGTACTTACCCGATGGCCTGTGCCTTTGATCAAACTAAATGATGCAAGCTCCGTGCGCTTGGGAACCGAACAGTTAGTTTGCCAGTACTGCGATAACAAACTTCTGAAGCTGAAAACTATTCTTGAAAAGCTAGAATGAACACAACAGGTAAAATGGCTGCACGTTTTTATTAGGCAAAAAGTATTCGTTACGCTTACTTGAAGGTCTTAAGTAACAGCATTTGCTCAAACCGCCGGTCCGAAAGAACCCCGCGATGTGGGCGCGCTATAAGGGAGGCAAACGAAAAAAGCCTCTCTTGAGGAGCAGACGAGCACGTCGCAGCATTATACTTGACGAAGGCGCCTCTTATCAGTGGATAAGAATGAAGCATAGCCACATCAACTCGAGGATCTTGTAAATAATTGAGAAACTGGAGCTTCACTAACGCCTCCTGAGAGCTACGGCTGGTTATACCGCTTGTCTCTTCAAATGAAAAGAATGCGCCGATGATCCTACTGCCTTGCGTGCAGAAGAATGCGCGGCTTGTGCTGTGCTGACATAGTCGACAACAGCTTCTTCTGTCAGCTGTTTCTTTTTTCGCTTAGCTGAAATGTCCAGCGCCTAGTTTCATCACATGAGTGACAGTTAATATCTCAAATATTAAGACGTTGAAAACAGTAAAGCTATGAAAGTTTATGTACCTTAAGGTGCAGCTTTAAATTCGAAGTCGAGGAGTAGGTACCGCTGATTGTTCTTTTACAAAATGAGCACATGGCCTTGACTTTGTCCTCATCAGATGACGTGACAGTGAAATATTTTCCATCCAAGATGGCACACCGAAGTTCATCAGCCATAGCTGCTGCTTATCCGCGCGTAACGCGGCGAGGGCTACTGGCGTATACCGCACACTAGGAACACGTACGAGCAGTGGCACTGAAATGGGACGGCAGACAGTCGGACGGCGCAGAAACGCCGATCCAGAAGTGGCAGCTTGGGAGTTGGCTGAAAAGCAGCGAAGGTGATGCCGCCCCTCTTATGCTACCGCCTGAGAGAGGGCTTTTACAGCTTTTTTTTTTGTATCGAGTGTCGTAAAATACACGATACACTAAAAATGTATTTTCGATACCGCTACTCCGATACTCTACTTTTCAGCACGCGATGCCTAATACCGATACACAAAATGTATCGAAAGATAGCATCGAAGATACATGTGTCTTCGATACTGCCCATAACTGCCCCACGCGCTATCGCACTTCTGCGCCAGTGCGGCCACTCCACGGTCGACGCGTAGCACGTTTCTGCTGCCACGCCCGATCACGAGGTAACGGCATCCCCCGCGCATGCTCAGTTTCGGCCTGCTTTGCTTCCCTTCTATCAGCACTCGCGGACGCCGTCAAAAACCAGAGCCGCACGGTAGCCGAGTGGTTAGCGCGCCAGTTGGCAATGCTTGGGCGAATATCCCCACCGACGTTGGTTCGATTCCCAGCGCTGGCACAGCGGATCGCTCTAGAAAAAACGGTGCCTGGTGATCCTACCAGCGTCACAGCTCGGCCGCCGTGTGTGGAGGACAAGGGGAGGATCTGTGCTTAAAAGCACAGCTCTTCTTCTCGCTGTCCCCCGGGTATCCAGAGGGCGGATGCCCGTTGCTCCTGCGGAGGTGTCCCCGAGGGAGGAGGTTTCTTTTTTTTCCGCTCATCGTTCCGAATTCGCAGGAGGAGTGCGCACACTGCTGCAGGCACCGCAGAAGTCAGCAGCAACCACACACTGACGAGACGTCCGAGAGACACCACGTGTACATCCTTTTTTTTACTGGACGTTTGGTTTTTCATGAACGTTCATGGAAAACAAAACGTCCAGTAAAAAAAAGCGTACGTGGTGCCTTTCGGATGTCTTGTCGGTGCTTGGTTACTGTTGCGGACTTCTACGGTACCTGCAGCAGCATGCCGATTGATACTGCAAGATAAAAGCCGCTACACCGCTAACATTCCTAAGCCGAATAAGAAATTGCAGAGGACACTTGAGCTCCACCTTGAAGGTGGCGCGATAGCATATAGTTGGTTAGGCTTTCCATTCTGGGAAGTTTGGCGCCATTTGAACACATTTTGCATTTTTATTTAAATTGTTTCAACTACTTAATCGATCAATACTAATAGTAATAATAGTGAATTTATGCTGCACGAAACTCATAATCGTACGACATCGTCCGGAACATTCCGCGGCAAACGTCTGGCATGACACGATTTTTTTTTTTTACGCAACCCCCGATTTTTATTGACACGAGGTGCGGTCGGGTAGAAGCCCTCCTCTAGCTTAAAAAAAATATTCTTAAAAACTGCGTACAGTCTTAGGTGAAATACCCTTATTCACAAACTGCAAGAATGGCGGCCACACCTCCGAAGACGAGAATGGGCGATGATGATGATGGGAGGGAAACGTACCAAATGGTTTGCGCTTGCAACTAACCCCGGCGATGACCACTCTTAATGCCAACGAGAAGCTTGATTAGACAGGTATTCTACGCGACCGTTCAATATGCATTGCAGACCTACTTATACGGCACAGTCAACGAAAAACTACCGAATTGGAACATACCCGTCGCTAACCAGATCTCACGGCGACAGAAATAATTAAGCAAACGAAATTCGAAGAACTAAAGTACTTAGGAAGCCCAGGCAGGCTGGTGTCACAACAGTGCCCCGTTCCCTGCCTCCTGCTAGAAACACGTCAGCACTGAGAAGAACTGCGCGACTATTACTAGCCAGTCTTCCATTAGATTTGATAACGTGGTGCACATATCTAGCCTGCCACTCAAATCTTCGGAATGAGAATTACCCTCTACGGGTCTAACCTTCAACCCGATGACGGGAGAAATTCAGTCAGTTTCATTTATACCAGGATCCAAACAGGTTCGCGTGGAAATTACGCCTGCGTGAGTGTTTCCAGAACCGCGAAACGGACCGTGCAATGAACATACCAGGGACACCCGCAAATCATGGATTCCAAACAAACACAGAGGTAAACATTTACATATGTACATCACTGGCATTCAACAGCATATCCTATCATCATATTTAAAATCAAAACCAAAAGCAGTCCACAACAACCTCTTATCCAACAAACGCCAAACCCTGACTCTATCGTTGTTAAGGACAAGACTGCATACTTAAGAGAAGGTTTCTGACAATTCCAAAATACACATTTTTACACTGAACTCACTAGCGACCCCATAGGAGACTTCGAAATCGACGTTAACAATCAGATAAGATCTCACCTTCAAAAACAAAAGGTGTCCCAGGATATGTTTAAAATTACGAAACCGGCCAGACCAGTCCCCGGGTGGTTCTACCTCCTCGAAAGTTCACAAACCAAACCGTCCCATTGCCTCAAGTAACAGTGAAAGAAGCTCCGAGGAATATGCACCCATCCCACATGAGCAGCGCCGCAGAGCCCGTGCGAAGGCACTCCATCGAGCGTACGGCTCCGAGCCGGACGCCGTATGGGTGGACGCTGCCTGCACGGGTGATTAAGCGACAGCAGCTGTGGTGGACTCCTCTTCATCCACCCTCCAGACACGTCCCCATAGGCTGCAGAGAAAGCGTTATTGCGCTTGCTATCACCCGCACGGACTCCCGGTACATTTTACGTGATTCTAAATTTTGCTCTAGACCGAGTCGATGTCCCTGCTTTTGGCATACTGGATTCGCCCGATCCACCCCGCCAAGTGGAGCTGATATGGGTGCCTGCGCACTCTGGGAATCCCGGAAACGAGGCCGCCAACCTTTTAGCCCGGGCTCAGGTGACCTCGGATCGGGGATTCACGAAGGAGCGCAAGCACTCGTTCAGCGAGCTGACGCAGGCTTACAGGGCCTCACGCCAGCTCTGCCCCCTCCCTAGATAACAAACAAGCAACACTCTGGTACAGACTACAGACACATTCTTTCCCTATGCCCAGAGCCCTTCGCCTCTGCAGGCGGACCCTCCCCCGCGGGACCTAGAGGACCTCAAGACATGGGAGACCCTGCTGCGCTCGGAGGACCCGGCCCGGCTGCCAGAGTTATGGACCTTCGGATCATAACACTTGAGTGCAGCGGGGACCCTGGGGTGTGCCCCAAATTTATCTTACAATAAAGTTTTCTTCTTTTCTCATTTATCCCGCCCCCCTTGTCCGTGTTCGTTCTTCGTTCGTCCTGTCCACCTTTGCGCCTTGTACCAATTGGGATATTCGTTAATTGCCACTCATGATCTGAGAAAACCTGCCATAAGCGCTCCACCACATTCTTATTCTTCTAGTTATTACCCACTCATGACCCGTTTTACACTGCCTGTCTAACTCATTGATCATGCTTTTCACTTCATCTCCTGGGTGACTTAGCAAGGCAGTGACACCTGTGGATCGCAGACTACTTATGTATACTACATTTACTCTCATCCCCAACTGTTCCTAATCCAAGTCTGGGAATACCTCCTGTAAACAGGCCCTGAATAGCATTGGCGAAGTCATGTCTCCCTGCCTGACGCCCTTCCTTATTAGAGTTTTATTGCTGACTTTATGGAGGACTATGGTAGCTGTGCAGCTGCTATAGACGTCTTCCAGTCTTTACGATATATATATTATTGTATCAAAGCGCGGTGCTTGGCTTGCTGTGTGCGTCGTAAGGACGCTTGATCATCAGTCTGACTACGCCCCCTGCAGGGCAAAGGCATTTCCCATGTCTCTCCAATTAACCCTGTCCTTTGCCGGTTGCGGCCACCACATCCCCGGAAAATTCTTCATCTCATCCGCCCCTGCTACACTTGCCTCCTCTTGAAATCCACTCCATTAGCCTTAAGAACCACCGGTTATTCTGCCTTCGGATTACATGCTGTGCCCAAGCCCATTTCTTCCTTGTGCTTCCGACTAGGATGCCATTAACCCGCGTTTGTTCCCTCACCCACTCTTCCTGCTTCAGGAGTCTTAACGTTACACCTATCATTTTTCTTTCCATAGCTCGCCGCGTTTTCCTTAACTTAAGCTGAACGCTTTTCTGGTGCGGTCTCAAATGTTAAATTGCCGTTGATTATCTCAGAGGGCCTGCCATATGCGCTCCACCCCATTCTTATTTTTCTAGTTATTTCCCTTTCATGAGCAGCTACTACCTGCCCTAAGTACACGTATTTGATCGCCACTTACAGCACCCTGCTACAGATTGTGAACTCCTGTTCGCTTGCTAGACTTGAACATTACTTAGGTGTTACGCAGACGATGCGAGTAATTTCTTGATGGTCCGTTGACTTCTTCGGAAGGGCTCAGACCCTTCCAATCGTTGACGATTCGGCGATCAATAAGCAAGATGGCCAGGTGTAGAAAGGTCAAAGGAAGCATTATATCTACACGTATGTACAGAGGTAAACTGGGTTACAGAAGCAAAGTCACAAATGCACTGCACCTTAATGGAAAATTCTCACAAAGAGAAAACTCTCTACCTGACCTTACTTATCGACCGGAGGGTTCCGGTTAAAGCCTAGGTGCTTGTAGAAGCACGTGCCAAGCACGGAGTCCTTCCCAAGACTACACAAGTCTGGGACTGCTGTCCAGTGGTTTTGCATGCATTTTTATATGCTTTACAAACAAAGGACTTAGGGCGGTCAAGTTTCAAGGCCCGCCTTAGGCTTCACTAACCAATGAAAGTCTAACATACAGTAACCACAGCCCCGGAAGGTTGGACACAACCTCGAACCCAGGGCTTGGCAAAACGAAAAAAAGAAACATATAAAAAGAACATTCAGGAGACCCTCTCCACGCGGGACTCCTCAAACTATCCGCACTCTCTCCCCTTGCCACGTGTCGCTTTTCCAGGGATGACGAGTTCTAGGTGAACAACAGCGCCAGTCACTTGCATGAATCATCTCGGGAGTGACTCGTGCCAAAGGCAGGAAACGAGCCCCGCGATTATTTGGTGCTGACAGTAATGCCAGAAAACAGAAGGGTGCTTCGCAGAACTCAAGTCTCGCAAGTTTCTGCGGAATGGTACAGGAATCCGCTGGCACGCTTTCTTGGTGCCCCGGTGGTACCGGTGGACACCCGCGGTCGACAATGCTAGCAGTCGGCAGTCATGGCGACGCTGCTAAGCGTGCAGTCACTTCCGGCCTTTTGTGTGTGTTTGCAGGGGACACGTGGGTGCGGAGCACGTGGCTTTACAGAGAAATCTTAGCGTAGACCGGAGGCGCCCAGCGGCCTCAAACTAAAGAAAGATGGGGGCGTCAATGAAGTGCGGCCTTACAATACGGTTTCCTCTTCTCAGACGCAAGCTCCCAAATGCAATTAGTGTAAACGTCTCTAACACAGTTTATCTGTTTCCACAATCATTTGAAAAAAGTATAACTCTTCCACTACTGTTTAACTCGCTCGCCCGTTCCATATGGCTCATCTGTTAAATACCCGGATGTCTTACTTGACACAGAGTTCGCCTGGAATTCCCACCTGACTTCTGTATGCTCATGACTTACGATTCTCGAATTTTAACGTCCTGCTCAAATAAACGTACTCCGAGCCATTTTTGGTCTCATACATCCCCATCATCAACCTGACTACGCCTACTGCAAGGCAAAGGCCTCTGCCATGTCCCTCAAATTAACCCTGTCTTATCCCCAACTGTTCCCAAATCAGGCATCGGAATGTGAATAGCATTTGAGGGAATCGTGTCTCCCTGCCTGACACTCTTCCTTATTGGAATTTTATTGCTGACTTTATTTACGACTATGGTAGCTGTGCACCCGTTATAGATATCTTGCAATATTTTCACATAACACCCTTCAACACTCTGATTCCACAATTGCTGCGTGGCAGCTGAGGTTTCCACGGAGTCAAATGCTTTCACGTAATCAATTAACGCGATATATAGGGTTTGGTTGTATTCTGCTCATTTCTCTATCACCTGATCGATATTATGAATAAAATCTGTGTGTAGAGTATTCTTTTCGAAAGCCTGCTTGCTCATTTGGTTGACTGAATTCTAAGGTTGTGCGACTATTAGCGACTACTTTAGTAAATACCTTATAGGCAATGAGCAGTAAGCTGATCGGCCTGTAATTTTTCAAGTCCTTGACGTCTCCTTTTCTATGAAATAATGTTCGCGTTCTTTCAGGGCTCTGGTGTGACGTTACCCTATTTTTCTTGCCATTGTTGGGAGTTTTCGTACCATGTGCCACGTTGCACACACACTAATGCATTTATATACATTACCGACTTGCCTAACAATGTAACATCTTCAATAGGACTCTTTGCAGACGACTGTGTGGTCTACAGTGTATTAAAAAATACTAATGACGTTTCACCACTCCAGGCAAAGCTAATAACTATCTCTAATTGGTGTTCGCAATGGCAAATGACTCTTAACGTGGCTATGTATAATGTAATGCACTTTTGCGTCCCAGAAATTCATGCTACGTTTCCCATTTTATTTCTTTTTCTCTTCTGACACCCCTAGCATCTTACAAACATCTCGGCGTCAGGACAACCTTGGACTTACATCAACCAAATTGTTGGTTTTAATTATTGGGGTTTGACGTCCCAAAACGACTCAGGCTATGAGAGACGCCGTAGTGAAGGGCTCCGGAAATCTCGATCACCTGGGATTCTTTAACGTGCCCTGACATCTCACAGTACACGGGCCTCTAGAATTTCGCCTTCATTGAAATTCAACCGCCGCTGCCGGGATCGAACCCGCGTCTTTCGAGTCAGCAGCCGAGCGCCGTAACCACTGAGCCATCGCGGCGGGGCCAATCAACCAAATGATCAGGCAGGCTTTCGTAAAGGATACTCGACGATAGACCATATTCACGCTATCAATCAGGTGATAGAGAAATGCGCAGAATATAACCAGCCCCTATATATAGCGTTCATCGATTACGAGAACGCATTCGACTCGGCGGAAAACTCAGCTGTCATTCAGGCATTGCGGAATAAGGGTGTGGAAGAGTTATTGTGAAAATATAGGAAGATATTTATAACGATTGCACAGCTACCATATTCCTCCATAAAGTCAGCAATAAAATTCCAATACGGAAAGGTGTCAGGCAGGGAGACACGATCTCGCCAATACTATTCAGCACCTGTTTACAGGAAGTATTCCGGGGCCTGAAGTGGGAACAGTTGGGGATAAGAGTTAATGGAGAATACCTAAGTAATCTGCGATTCTTTGAATTAATTGGAGAGACATGGGAGAGGCCTTTTCCCTGCAGTGGCAGTAGTCAGGCTGATGATGTTATTGATGACCTGGGAGCAGTAAAGAGCCGAGCTGCACGTCTTATCACCCGTAACTATGACGGCCTGTCGAGGGTCTATGAAATAAAAAAATCACTGTCCCTAACCCCTCTTTTCCTTCGCAGGAAAGTATCACGCATGTGTCTCTTTCTTCAAAATTTACAGCATGAATTTAATTCTTAGAGATGCACTGACGACGCACATATGGCTCATCCCGCATCGATCACACATGAAAAGTTGGCGTTCTCCGGTTGCGTACAACATTATGCACTAATTCTTTCAATACAAATACATAGTCGGCGTAGAACCACCTTAAACGACAAGTTGCACTCGGAAATGACATTGAAGAATTCAAAAAGAAGTCAGTACATTATTGCTTACCTTAGCCATTTTTCAATTTTTTTTTCTGCCTTTCTTTCGGTTCTGCCCATGCATTCTTTATATTATAGCATTCTATAACATGCCCATCTGAGTGTTCAACATTTCTACTGATGGCAGTATTATATTAAGGCGGAAGCCTTTAATGCCTCATCGTTGTAAGCAGGAGTTGTCGACAGAAAATGTCACGCTTTTCAATTGGTCGAAATGCTCGTGACGTCACAGTGCGCGATTTTCAAATGGGGCCAATTGTACTTTGGCTAGTAACCAATCAAAGGGATCGTATAGTGATGCTCCAAGTGGGACTGAGTTCAGTTAATTGCTTAATTAATCAATTACCCTAATTAAGAGAGAGGAAAATGAAGAGGTCAGAAGAAAGAGGAAAAGAAAAGAAGGACGCGCGTCGCAGCGACAACAGCGTCCGCGGAAGGAGGCGCTGCTGAAAAAACAGATAAGTACGAAGCCGCGTTCGCTCCACCACCACGCACTTCCCCACTCAGTTCGACGTTGCTCGTTTCGTATAAATTGTGTCGAACATCCTAGACAGTTCCAACATTTGACAGGTGAATGACAGAACACGATGGATAGAAATACAATAATATAAATATGAAATAGCCTAATTAACCTTTCTAGTTAGACAGCATAAATCAATAAAACCGAGAACGAAATTGGTCGCGTTAGGGAATCGAACCAGGGTCTCCGGAGTGCGATACGAGCACGTTAGCCACTCCGTAATGCCAGCTGAATGGTTTTGGAATGAACAAAGGCGCGTCTAGCTAATACGGCGTCTTCGTTCACTCCCATCTTCCCCCTTTCCCTTACGGCGAGGTGCAGGTGTCCACCCAGATATGCGAGAGGGATACATTTCCTTTCCTCAAAAAATAAATTTACCTTCCAGCAAGGCGTACAGCCGAATTGGCCATGGCGTTCTGTGGACTCCCTGGCAGCGCTGCAAGACGCTGCCGCGTTCCACTCTTACAGGCGAAGCTTAACATGTTAACCACACATCAGTAACACACGCAGACAGCTAATGGACGCGTCATTCGCTGGCAGCACTTTAATCATCATTCACAACCACATTCGTGGCAGAATGCTGTACTCAGGCTTTCGCCTTGCACCACTTTAGTCGCCAAAGTGACTCCTAATTTTTTCTCATATCAATTTGCCTCCTTGTTTTCTGTGTGAATTTTCTCTTTTTGGCATATGTATTTATTCTCGTTCTTCGGTTTTTCGACTGACATATTTCCGCTTGTTATTATCTGTCATTGTGTCGCAGTAGTGTGTATTTTTTTTTTCTGCTGTATGCGTTATGCCCTCCTGTAACCAATTATTTTTTTGTTTCTACGTACCGCTCACCTCCTTAATGCCCTGTAGTCCATGAGGGTATCGGAACTAATAATAATAATTGCACGCCGCCCGTTTTTCTCAAAATTGAGCTAGTAAGGCTTTGGCTTGAAAGGTTTCCTGTTCAAAGCTTGCCGGCTTAGCGCATTAATCAGCTTTGGCTGAGCGGTCTGGAGTGGCAGGCCCATTGTGACGTTTCCCAGGCGGTTGCCTCACTGGGCATTTCACGTTCCCATTTTGTCCTCTTTGCGCTCAAGTGCACACTCGGCCTTCTACCGCTCGCGGAGTTCCCGGCACACTTCACGGACTCAAGGGCCAGCTTACACGATAAAAACTGTCGCCACGCGCTCCCTATACTCCTCTCAGCGGGCGACAGAATTAAAAACCAGAAAGAACAAGTCAAGATCCCACACAAACTTCTGTGGGTACCGCGGGGCACACGGGGATGGCAGGGAACCAAGAGGCCTCCGACAGGATAGCTCGAGAATACATTACTTTCCGAGCAACCGACGAGACCGCGGAACTCGCGCCAGCACCCAGGGAATACTCGGCCATACTACAAAACTATAGAGGCAGAAGAATGGGATATCCCCCACCGCACAAACCACTCAGCAGAGAGGACGCTGTTACTTGGAGACAATTACAAACAGGCTCTTTCCCAAGCCTACATATACTAAACAAAATGCACCCTACGATATACGCGGACAAATGTTCCTGGTGCGACGAAAAACCTACTTTATATCACATCACCTGGGCCAGCCAAAACATAGACGTGGTCCCCGAAACACAAAACCCGAGTGCGGAGCAACGGGAGACTCTGCTGTCCAGCGACCGCTGTGAAGACCAACAAGGTCTGGTACAGCGAGCTCAACGGGCGGCAGTGGCCAGCGGAGCCCTGGACTGAGGGCAACCGACCATTGATTACAGGCGGACGACTTCGACAGAGAAGGCTCCCGGGGGTAGAACCAAGACGTCTCTGAAGATGCCCCCGAACCGCAGGAAAAACCATTAGTGTAAATAAAGTTTTTCCTTCTAGTTTCCAGTGTTACCATATTCGCAGCATAACAAAAAAAATCGTTTCTGAGGAAAGGAAACGGCGCTGTAACTGCCCGACATCTCGATGGACACCCAAACCGCGCCGCAAAGGAAGGAATAAAGGAGGGAGTGAAAGAGCTAAGGGAAGGGATGTGCACTCTGTTAAGGTAATACGTCTACCTAGGGCTGGTAGTGACCGCTAATGCGGATCATGAAAGGGAAAGAAATTTTTCTCTGTCGACTTGCTATCTATTCTCAAAACAAATCCGACCAAATTCTGGTGTATCTTCTCCCTAAACATAAGTCTAATCGGATCGACCATGTAGTACCGGACGGCGAACCAGCTGATACTAATCAATGCGCAAAAGGGCTGTGACTACTTTTCATCTTTGTTTTCCGATGTCAGTGCACGTTAAAGAACCCCAGGTGGTCGAAATTTCCGGAGCCCTCCACTACGGCGTCTCTCATAGCCTTAGTCGCTTTGGGACGTTAAACCCCATAAACCAAACTAACCAAACCATCATCTTTGTTTTCATCCGTCAGCAATTCTACACCCACACTTTTGCAAACCAATAGTCAAAAAGAAATGCCGGAAATTTAAATTAGGCCCGAAGGAATCTCCAAAGCAATCAGTTCACTCAAGCTCCCGTCATCTGCAGGATGTGAGCAAATAAGCAGTAAGCTCCTTATAAACACTACGATTATTAAGTCAGATATTACGTCTTATGATTGGAAGATAACCCAAATTATTGTTCCCATCTTCAAAACAGGTGATCGCGCATGCCCAGCTATCATCTAATACTAGCATAACTACTAAACTTCTCAATGTCCCACCTTAATTGAAATGACTTTTTGTCCTCATCAGCATGGCTTCAGGACATCACTTTCATGCGAAACACAGCTGGCAGAGTTCACCCAAGGCATACTTAAGGACGATAACCTCCAGATAGATGCAATCCTTTTAGACGTTTTCAAAGGCATTCAATCGCGTATCTCATAATCGTCTGCTTGCGAAACTTTCGTACCTCGGGATTCTTACTAATCTACTATGCTTGCCTGAATATTTTTTAAAAGGGCGCTCGCAGTTCACATCCGCAAATGACATTCAGTCACCTTTATAAGATGCAACACCAGGTGTCCCTCAAGGGGCCGGCTTATACATTAACGACCTACCCTCTAACATTCAATGCAAATTACGACTCGTCGCGGATGACTCGCCATTTATAATGCAATAAATATCCCTACTGATAACCTTGTTTTGCAACAGGACCTTGACGTTATTGCAACATGGTGCGAAAAATGGCAGGCGCCATTAAATCTTACTAAATGCAAATCATTGTCCTTCACTCACAAATCCACCATATCGCATCACCCTAACAGTGTCTCATCAGTTCCGATCGCCGCTGCAATATTTTATAATTACCTAGGTGTACATCTCACACCATCATTTTCATGGGTCACCCACATTACAACTGTTTGCTCCGATGCTTCACTCACACTTGGCTACCAGAGAAGAAATCTGAAATCTGCATGTCCTAACATAAAACAGCTGGCGTACGAAACATTTCTACGGCCAAATTAGAGTATGCATCATCCATCTGGCACCCATGGCAATCATATCTCAACGTTGATTTGGAATCGATCCAAAATAGTGCAGCTCAGTTCAATACTTCGTGTTACTAAAGAGAGACCAGCGTCACCGCCCTCAAGCACTCCCTCCGTCTCTCATAGCTAGAATCCCGCCCTGTCGTTTCCCGCCTATGATTACTTCATACATTTTGTCATAACACAAGAACACGCCACTACGAACGACCTTACGGCTCAGTCACGGAAACCCGATTGCATGCATGGGATGCCCGCATGTATGCTTACAACAACCGATTCTTTTGCAACGCGGGAGCACTCTGGAATTCACTGCCTAACGACATCGCTTCATGCACCGATCACAAAACATTCCGCAAGAAAATAAAAATTCATCTCATACAGATCCTGGTCGCTTAAGCGCACTTTGCAGCACTTATTGTTTAATCTGTCTTTCAAGAGTGGTGTATCAAATGCTGTCCAATCCTGCCATGGTTGGAGCCCTTGCCATGTGAGTTTGCACGTTTGATTTTCTGTTATGCATGTTCACACCGTCTTACGCCGTTGCAACAATACGTCCCCCCTTATGTAATGCCTTCGGGCCTTTAAGAAAACAACAAATAAAATGAAATAACTAAAAGACTAACAATGGGGTGGACCGCATATGACAGGCTCTCTCAGATATCATGAATGGTAGTTTACCAATATTTCTCAAAATAAAAGTATACAACGGATGTATATTGCAAGTACTCACCTATGGGCAGAAACATGGAGGCTAACGAAAAGGGTTCAGCTTAAGCTAAGGACGACGAATCAAGCTATGGAAAGAAAAATGGTGGGTGTAACGTTAAGAGATCAGAAGCGGGCGGAGTAGGGGAGGGAACAAACGGTTGTTAATGATATCCTAGCCGAAATCAAGAAGAAGGAATGGGCATGGGCAGGGCATGTAATGCGAAGGCAAGATAACTTTAAGGGTAACGGAGTGCATTCCGAGAGAAGGCAAGCGCAGCAGGGGCGGCAGAAAGTTAAGTGGGCGGATGAGATTAAGAAGCTTGCGGGGATACGGTGGCTGCAACCGGCAAAGGACATCGTAGACGAACTCAAGAGGAATAAATGGGCCTGGGCGGGGCCGCGGTGACTCAGTGGGTGAGGAGCTCGTCTACTTTCTAACACGTCCTTTGACGGCGCGTGCCAGCTCTGTGGGGAGGTGGCTGACACCTCCCGCATGTTTTGGGAGTGTCACTCAAACCCATCTATCCCC
Source organism: Amblyomma mixtum (assembly GCF_055824585.1). NCBI lineage: Eukaryota > Metazoa > Arthropoda > Arachnida > Ixodida > Ixodidae > Amblyomma > Amblyomma mixtum. Next base: position 13,837,526 of record NC_143018.1, on the reverse strand, counting down.
CCCAACCCCACCAGAGAGGACTGGGAGGCGGTCCTGTTCGGCTGTCAAGACCTCAAGACCCAAAAGGCCTCGGTTCAACGGACGAGGGCGGCGTTGCTTGCCAATGCCATGCTGGTATAGGGGCTTCACCTAGTATTGTGAGGGGAAGGTGCCATTAGGGCCGTACACCAATCACATCTCTGTAATTGTTTAATTGTTGAAAAATGTTTTTCGCCACCACGACGGCACCTCTTTTTTCCTTCCTTCAGCCAAATTCTTCCAACTCATCGCTCAATCATATGGGTCCCCGGCCACCAAGGCATGCCATGTAACGAAGCCACCCATGAGGCAGCCCGCTCACTCACTCACCGGGCACCAGGCATCCTTTAGGAGGATCTTAACCCGGATCACAGCCCTCGATTTCTTTTCAGGATTTTACTGAGCACTATCGTGCCGCACGCCGGCGCTACTCGGTTCCTATGAAGGGAATGGGCAAAGCAGGCTCCTTACAAACACCCTGCTGTGGCCGACACCTTTCACATGGTTTGTGCATGCATGAAAAATCCTTCTCTCCCTTCCCCTACCCAAGAGGACTGGGAGGCGGCCCAGCTCGGCTGCCAGGAACTATCGGCCCAACAGGGTCTGGTTCTGAAGACCTGCGCAGCGGTCATGACCAACGGGATCCCAAAATGGGGGACTCCGTCTAGTATTTTAAGGGACGAGACCCACTAGGGGCCTCTTCTGAGCACCTCTCTATAAAATACCACATAAATGCTTTTCACCACCACCACCACTTCCCTTTTTTCACTTCCTCCTTTATCCCTTTCCCTACCGCGCTGTTAGGGTGTCCACCGAGATATGCGAGACAATTACTGCGTCATTTCCTTTGCGAAGGCGAGATAACCACTGGTCTTTAAGGGGAATGGAGCGGATTACAAAGGAAGCCAAACTATATTTATATTATTTAGGCTATATTTACACTTACAAAACCAGGACATCCGCATTATTACCCGTAGCCCTTTCACAACTAATGCTCGTTCTTTATTACAGGAGCACAATATTTTACCAGTCCACCAGCTTTTCCAGTATCACCTTGCAATCATGTTCTTTAGATTACTACATGGCACCCAACATTTTCAGTTTGTAGACCCCATTCAGCTCATTAATCACAACCCTACCAGATTTGCCGCAAGAAACAATTTTCTGCTCCCCAAAGTCCATACCAATTATGGTAAATCTACGTCGTCTTTTGAAGCCATTTCAATTTGGAACACTTTGCCACCCAATCTAAAAACATCAATTTCCTTGCCTGAATTCAAAAACAAGCTCAATGTATCTTTATTGGAATGCTGATGTGTTATTCTCTTTTTGTGTATATTACCTGCGTTATTGTGATTTTTGACCTTGTTTTTGTGAAGTATTGATTTGATATTTTCTACATTTTGTATTTATCCGCTAACTATGCTGTAACCATTTCTTGTATTATTGATTTACCGAGGGTCCCGGTGCAGTCTTTGACTTTGGGACCCTCGTCTGAACATTTATGATGTTTTGTATATTTTTTGGGAACCAATAAAGCCTAACTTTCTTCCAAAAAAAAAACGCAGCACGGGGGGGCAGAAATTTAGGTGAGCGGATAAGATTAAGAAGTTGGCGGGGATACAGTGGCCGCAACTAGCTAAGGACAGGGTTAATTACCTTATAGTAAATACCTTGGAGGCAATGGACAGTAAGCTGATCGGCCTGTAATTTTTCAAGTCCTTGACGTCGCCTTTTCTATGAAATAATGTTCGCGTTTTTTCAGGGTTCTGGTGTGACGTTACCGTATTTTTCTTGCCATTGTTGGGAGTTTTCGTACCATGTGCCACTGCACACACACTAATGCATTTATATTAATTACCGACTTGCCTAAAAATGTAACATCTTCAATAGGACTCTTTGCAGACGGCTGTGTGGTCTACGGTGGATTAAAAATTCAGGGGGCACTTTGACTGTCTAAAGTGGGTAGAGGCGGAAGCGTTTTCCGCACCACCTTCGCTGTTTCTGTGGCACCGGTGGCGTCAGATATAATTGAGTACTAATTACTAATTGATGACAAATCACTGATTAATGGTTAATTACTGATTAATGCCTGAATACTAATTAACTGCTAATTAATGAGGCTTAAGCTTCGCCTTTAGGAGTGGAACGGGACAGCGCGTTGTAGCGCTGCCAGGGAGTCCACGGAAGACCACCCGTTCAGCGCGATGCCTTGCCCTTTGAACGCAACGCTTTTTGAGGAAAGGAAATGGCGCAGTAATTCTCTGTCATCTCTGTGGACACCTGAACCGCACCGTAGAGGAAGGGAGGAAGTGCGAGTGGGAGAAGATAGATAAAGAGGAGCCGTAATGAAGAAAATGAAAATTGTATTTGAGGAAAGGAAATTAGTAACTGTCTCACAAAATTCAGGGGGCACTTTTTGGACCTAAAGTGTGGTCACTGATGCCCCTAAGAGTGGAACGCGACAGCGTCTTGCAACGCTGCCAAGGAGTCCATAGAACGCCATCGCCCATTCGGTTCTACGCCTCGCTCGTCAGTAAATTGGTTTTTGAGGAAAGGAAATGTATCTGTCTCTCATTTGTCGGTGGACACCTAAACCTCGCGGGAAGGGAATGGAGGAGGATGAGAGTGAGTGAAGACACCATATTCACTAGACGCGCCTTTGTTCATTCCAAACCATCGAGCAGGCATGGCGGAGTGGGTAGCATGCTCGTCTCTCACGCCGAAGACCGGGGTTCGATTCCTGAGCTCGACCAATTTCTTAATTGGTTTTATTTATTTATATGGCTTGACTAGCAAAGCTAATTAGGCTAATTGGGTAATTACGCAATTAACTAAGCTCAGTCCCACTTACTCGGAGCATCACTATACGATCCCTTCAATTGGTTGCATGGTTACTAGCCAAAGTACAATTGGCCCGGTTTGAAATTCGCGCACTGTGACGTCACGACCGTTTCCACCAATTGAAAAGCGTGACATTTTCTGTCGACAACTGCTGCTTACAACGACGAGACATTAAAGGCTTCCGCCTTAAAAATACTAATGACGTTCCATCACTCCAGGCAAAGCTAATATCTATCTCTAATTGCTGTTCGCAATGGCAAATGACGCTTAACGTGGCTATGTGTAATGTAATGCACTTTTGCGTCCCAGAAATTCATGCTACGTTTCCTATTTTATTTCTTTTTCTCTTCTGACACCCCTAGCATCTTACAAACATCTCGGCGTCAGGACAAGCTTAGACTTACATCAACCAAATTGTTGGTTTGGATTATTGGAGTTTGACGTCCCAAAGCGACTCAGGCTATGGAAGACGCCGTAGTGGAGGGCTCCGGAAATCTCGATCACCTGGGGTTCTTTAACGTGCACTCACATCGCACAGTACACGGGCCTCTAGAATTTCGCCTTCATCGAAATTCGACTGCCATGGCCGGGATCGAACCCGTGCCTTTCGGCTCAGCAGCTGAGTGCCGTAACCGCTCAGCCACCGCGGCGGGGCCAATCAACCAAATGATCAGGCAGGCTTTCGTAAAGGATACTCGACGATAGACCATATTCATGCTATCAATCAGGTGATAGAGAAATGCGCAGAATATAACCAGCCCCTATATATAGCGTTCATCGATTACGAGAAAGCATTCGACTCGGTAGAAAACTCAGCTGTCATTCAGGCATTGCGGAATAAGGGTGTAGAAGAGTGTTATGTGAAAATATTGGAAGATATTTATAACCTTTGCACAGCTACCATAGTCCTCCATAAAGTCAGCTATAAAATTATAATACGACACGATCTTATTATAATGCGACACGATCTCGCCAATACTATTCAGCACCTCTTTACAGGAAGTATTCCGGTGCCTGAAGTGGGAACAGTTGGGGATAAGAGTTAATGGAGAATACCTAAGTAATCTGCGATTCTTTGAATTAATTGGAGAGACATGGGAGAGGCCTTTTCCCTGCAGTGGCCGTAGTCAGGCTGATGACGCTATTGATGACCTAGGAGCAGTACAGAGCCGAGCTGCACGTCTTATCACCCGTAACTATGACGGCCTGTCGAGGGTCTATAAAATAAAAAAATCATTGTCCCTAACCCCTCTTTTCCTTCGCAGGAAAGTATCACGCATGTGTCTCTTTTTTCAATATTTACAGCATGAAGTGAATTCTTAGAGACGCACTGACGACGCACATATGGCTCATCCCTCATCGATCACACATGAAAAGTTGGCGTTCCCCGGTGCCGTACAACATTATGCATTAATTATCTCAATACAAATATATAGTCGGCGTGGAACCAGCTTCCGCCCCAAGTTGCACTCGGAAATGACATTGAAGAATTCAAAAAGAAGTTGTCAGTACGTTATTGCTTACCATAGTTATTTTTCAGTTTTTTTTTTCTGCGTTTATTTCGGTTCTGCTCATGCATTCTTTATATTATAGCATTCTATAACATGCCCATCTGAGTGTTCAACATTTGTACTAATGGCATTATTATATTTCTCATATCAATTTGCCTCCTTATTTTTTCTTCTTGGCATATGTATTTATTCTCGTGCTTCGGTTTTTCTACTGACATATTTCCGCTAGTTATTATCTTTCATTGTGTCGCTGTACTGTGTATCTTTTTCTGCTGTATGCGTTATGCCCTCCTGTAACCAATTAATTTTTTTGTTTCTATGTACCGCTCACATCATTAATGCCCTGTGGTCCATGAGGGTATCGGAACTATTAATAATAAATGCACGCCGCCCGTTTTTCTCGAAATTGAGCTAGTAAGGCTTTCCCTTAAAAGGTTTCTTGTTCAAAGCTTGCCGGCTTAGCGCATTAATCAGCTTTGACTGAGCGGTCTAGAGCGGCAGACCCATTTTGACGTTTACCAGGCGCTGGCCTGGCAGGGCATCTCACATGCCCGTTTTGGCTTCTTTGCGCTCAAGTGCACACTTCACGGACTCAAAGACCAGCTTACACGAAAAAACTGTCTAGTTTCCAGTGTTACCTTATTCGCAGCATAAAAAAATTGGCTGAAGGCTTAGCTTGGTTAAGCCTGGCTGATTGCGAAAGCAATAACACCTGGCTGCGCTCGGTTCTGCTGGTAGTTTCGTTTCTCGAATTCACGCGTAGCAGACTCGAACTCGCCAACTCTTATCTCTTGTTCTTCACGTCGCTGAGCCACGATGTCACCGTCTCGAATCACCACAATGCTCTGCTCTTTCTTCTTGGCTGTATACTGCACTCTTCTTTCTGTTCGGGCGTTTCTTCCGCACGGCGTATTCTTCTCTTGTGATTATATCGCTCCGCACTACTCATAGATTCTTCTTTGGCATGAAGTAAAATTAATTAATTAATTGAATTGATTTAATTAATGATTAACCCTCTCCTAGCGAGCGCCCTCACGCGGCGGGCCGAGGAGGCCGTCACGTGGTAGCCGCCGCGCCTAGCAAAGGAACGACTACGGCCGAAGAGACGAGTTGGGGCCCCTGCTCTGCTCTAGTCGTGACGTCACGTGGTCGTGCGCCGGAGCGAAGGAACGACCTCCACCGACGGCAGAAAAGTGCTAGCAGTATTGCTTTCGCAACAAAAAAAAAATCGTTTTTGAGGAAAGGAAATAGCGCTGTAACTGCCGGACGTCTCGATGGACACCCGAACCGCGCCGCAATGTAAAGAGGAGGGAGTGAAAGAGCTAAGGGAAGGAATGTGCATTATGTTAAGGTAATACGTCTACCTAGGGCAGGTAGTGACCGCTAATCCGGATCATGAAAGGGAAAACGAAGTTTTCTCTGTTGACTTGCTACCTGTTCTCAAAACAAATCCGACCACATTCTGGTATATCTTCTCCCCTAAACATAAGTCTAATCGAATCGACCATGTAGGACCTGACGGCGAATCAGCTGATACCAATCAATGCGCAAAAGTGCTATGACTACTTTTCATCTTTGTTTTCATCCGTCAGCAATTCTACACCCACAGTTTTGCAAACCAATAGTCAAAAAGAAATGCCGGAAATTTAAATAAGGTCCGAAGGATACTCCAAATTAATCAGTTCACCCAAGCTCCCGTCATCTGCAGGATATGAGCAAATAAACAGTAAACTCATGATAAACACTATGATTGGAAGATAATCCAAATTATTGTTCCCATCTTTAAAACAGGTGATTGCGCATGCCCAGCTATCATCTAATACTAGCATAACTACTAAACTTCTCAATGTCCCACCTTAATTGAAATGACTTTTTGTCCTCATCAGCATGGCTTCAGGACATCACTTTCATGCGAAACACAGCTGGCAGAGTTCACCCAAGGCATACTTAAGGACGATAACCCCCAGATAGATGCAATCCTTTTAGACTTTTTCAAAGGCATTCAGTCGCGTATCTCATAATCATCTGCTTGCGAAACTTTCGTACCTCGGGATTCTTACTAATCTAATATGCTCGCCTGAACATTTTTTAAAAGGGCGTTCGCAGTTCACATCCGCAAATGACATTCAGTCACCCTTATGAGATGCAACACCAGGTGTCCCTCAAGGGGACACCTACCCTCTAACATTCAATGCAAATTACGACTCTTTGCGGATGATTCCCCATTTATAATGCAATAAATATCCCCACTGATAACCTTGTTTTGCAGCGGGACCTTGACGTTATTGCAACATGGTGCGAAAAATGGCAGGCACCATTAAATCTTACTAAATGCAAATCATTGTCCTTCACTCACAAATCCACCATATCGCATCACACAAACAGTATCTCATCAGTTCCGATCACCGCTGCAATATCTTATAATTACCAAGGTGTACATCTCACACCATCATTTTCATGTGTCACCCATATTACAACTGTTTGCTCCGATGCTTCACTCACACTTGGCTACCAGAGAAGAAATCTGAAATCTGCATGTCCTAACATAAAACAGCTGGCGTACGAAACATTTCTACGGCCAAATTAGAGTATGCATCATCCATCTGGCACCCATGGCAATCATATCTCAACGTTGATTTGGAATCGATCCAAAATCGTGCAGCTAGGTTCATTACTTCATGTTACTCAAGAGAAACCAGCGTCACCACCCACAAGCAGTCCCTCCGTCTCTCAGCACTAGAATCACGCCCTGTCGTTTCCCGCCTGTGATTACTTCATTCATTTTGTCATAACACAAGAACACGCCACCCTCTATTAACCACGCCACTACGAACGACCTTACGACTCAGTCACGGAAACCCGATAGCATGCATGGGATGCCCGCATGTATGCTTACAACAACCCATTCTTTCCCAACGCGGGAGCACTCTGGAATTCACTGCCTAACGACATCGCTCCATGCACTGATCACAAAACATTCCGCAAGAAAATAAAAATTCATCTCTTACAGATCCTGGTCGCTTAGGCGCACTTTGCAGCAAATATTGTTTAATCTGTCTTTCAAGAGTGGTGTATCACCTGCTGCCAATCCTGTCATGGTTGGAGCCCTTGCCATATGAGTTTGCACGTTTGATTTTCAGTTATGCATGTTCACATCGCCTTACGCCGTTGCAACAATACGTCCCCCCCCTTATGTAATGCCTTCGGGCCTTTAAGAAAACAATAAATAAAATGAAATAACTAAAAGAATAAGAATGGGGTGGACCGCATATGACAGGCTCTCTCAGATATCATGAATAGTAGTTTACCAATATTCGTCAAAAGAAAAGTACACAACGGATGTATATTACAAGTACTCACCTATGGGCAGAAACATGGAGGCTAACGAAAAGGGTTTAGCTTAAGCTAAGGACGACGAATCGAGCTATGGAAAGAAAAATGATGGGTGTAACGTTAAGAGTCGGAAGCGGGCGGAGTGGGTGAGGCAACAAACGCGGGTTAATGATATCCTAGCCGAAATCAAGAAGAAGGAATGGGCATGGGCAGGGCATGTAATGCGAAGGCAAGATAACTGCTGGTCCTTAAGGGTAACGGAGTGGATTCCGAGAGAAGGCAAGCGCAGCAGGGGCGGCAGAAAGTTAAGTGGGCGGATGAGATCAAGAAGTTTGCGGGGATACGGTGGCCGCAACTGGCAAAGGACATCGTAGACGAAATCAAGAGGAATAAATGGGCCTGGGCGGGGCCGCGGTGGCTCAGTGGGTGAGGAGCTCGTCTACTTTCTAACACATCCTTTGACGGCGCGTGCCAGCTCTGTGGGGAGGTGGCTGACACCTCCCGCATGGTTTGGGATGTGCCACTCAAACCCATCTATCCCCCCCAACCCCACCAGAGAGGACTGGGAGGCGGTCCTGTTCGGCTGTCAAGACCCAAAAGGCCTCGGTTCAACGGACGAGGGCGGCGTTGCTTGCCAATGCCATGCTGGTATAGGGGCTTCACCTAGTATTGTGAGGGGAAGGTGCCATTAGGGCCGTACCCCAATCACATCTCTGTAATTGTTTAATTGTTGAAGAATCTTTTCCACCACCACGACGGCGCCTTTCTTTCTTCCTTCTAACAAATTCTTCACCACAGTACTCGCGACGGCGATCCAACTCATCGCTCAATCACATGGGTCCCCGGCCACCAAGGCATGCCATGTAACGAAGCTGCCCATGAGGCAGCCCGCGCACTCACTCACCGGGCACCAGGCATCCGTTGGGAGGACCTTAACCCAGATCACAGCCGTCTTCTTTCTTTTAAAGACATTACTGAGCCCTATCATGCCGTACGCCGGCGCTGCCCGGTTCCTATGAAGGGACTGGGTAAAGCTGGCGAACGAACTCTCCTCAGGCTCTTTACAAACACCCTGCTGTGCCCGGTGGTTCTCAGGCACTTTAATCCTTCTTTTGACGGCCGCTGCTCATTCTGTGGGGAGGCGGCAGACACTTTCCACATGGTTTGGGCATGCAGAAAAAATCCTTCTCTCCCCCCATCACCCCTTCCCCTACCCGAGAGGACTTGGAAGCGGTCCTGCTCGGCAGTCGAACTATCGGCCCAAAAGGCCCTGTTTCGGCGGACCTGCGCAGCTGTCGTGGCCAACGGGATCCCGGAATGATGGAGTCCGCCTAGTATTGTAAGGGGCGCGACCCACTAGGCGCCTCTCCCCGAGCACCTCTGTGTTACTAAAGCCGAATAAATGCTTTTCACCACCACCACCACTTTTCTTTTTCCACTCCCTCCTTTTCCCCTTTCTCTACCGCGCGGTTAGCGTGTCCACTGAGATATGTGAGACAATTACTGCGTCATTTCCTTTCCTCAAAACCAATTTTCATTTTCAGGGAATGTAATGCGAAGGCATGATAACCACTGATCTTTCAGGGTAACGGAGCGGATTCCAAACGAAGCCAAACGCAGCAAGGGAGGGGGGGGGGGGGGGGGGCAGGAAGTTAGGTGAGCGGATGCGATTAAGAAGTTTGCGGGGATACGGGTCCCGCGGCTGGAAAAAATTCGCTGTGGCCGTACCTACGCCATGGTACAGCTGGTAGTGCAGCTGGTGGTGGTGCTTGTGGTTAGACTTGTGGTGATGCATCGATTATACAATCCAATCCAAACCAATGCAATCCAATCCAATCCAATGCAATCCACTCCTATCCAATCCAATCTAATGTAATCTAATCCAATACCAATCCAATCTAATCCAATCGAATGCAATCAAGGTCAAATGAAGGTCAATGGTGGTCACCGCCGCGGCACGGCAAAGGCGTGAAAGTGCAAGTAGTATTGCTTTCGCAAAAAAAGACAGGGTTATTAGAGAGGCACGGGAGAGGTCTTTGCCCAGCAGTTGGCGTAGTCAGGCTGATGATGATCAGGAGGAGGTACGTTGCTACAAAAAAACTGAATCGATTCGTTGTCAACATTGTCTACAAACTTAACAGAACGCACGTGCCTCTAAAGTGAGTATGAAGAAATTTGCTTAATTAATTCTGTTCTTAACTAATTAAACAGAATTTTAAAGATACACTGAGGAGCGACACACGACGGGAAGCAATATGTCTTTGGTTGCAACCAGATCCGATACACCACTTTTTTTAATCCTTGGTTCAAGTTACGTGAAAGACCCTACAGAGCAAGCTTGCAAAAGTGGAAATAGTCGAGGAGGGAGAGTATAGTCCGGGAAGTGGTCATAAATGTATTATTCTGCAGATGAGTGCCCCGATCAAAAGAGAAATGTATAAAACACAAAAAACGAACGCAAAATCAAACGTCCAACAATTAGCGCTAATAGCAGCAGGCGTTGAGGAAGCATAAGAGAAACGCCCCATGGAAAAGTGGGATTATAATTTGAACTACTCAGCAGCGTGGAAATGAAATAAGCAAAGTTGCAAACCACTGGGAAGGAAAGAGGAAGCCACGAAGCTGATGGAATAAGGAAATTAAGGAGGTCATTGAACAACGACGGGTGGCTTCAGAGAAATAGAGAGAGGAAAAAAGGCGGTGCTATCTCAACAGGAAATAGACCGAAAATGGGAATCTTATCGATAATAGAAACTGCATGTATAGGTCCTCCTCCAAAGTAAAATAAAGCAATCCTCTGATCGCTCGGTGGCTGAAGATCGCGCAGCTAAAGGTGGGCCAAGGAAATTCTGGAACCATGCATATAAGTTGTTTGGGCAAAAATAAACAAAGTGCGGGAGGAGTGCGCACGCTGCTGCAGGTACCGCAGAAGCCCGGAGCAACCACTCACGCTCTTTTTATTGCGAAAGCAATACTACTTGCACTTTCACGCCTTTGCCGTGCCGCGGCGGTGACCACCATTGACGTTCATTTGACCTTGATTGCATTAGAATGGATTAGCTTAGATTAGATTACATTGGATTGGAGTGGATTGGATTGGATTGGATTGTATAACCGATGCATCACCATAAGTCTAACCACAAGCACCACCACCAGCTACACTACCAGCTGTACCATGGCGTAGGTACGGATATTGCTTTCGCAATTACCGGGCTTAACCAAGCTACGAAACAGCGAATTTTTTTTTTCCTACTGGACGTTTTGTTTCATGAACTGGGATGGACAAGACATCCGAAAGACACCACACACGCTTTTTTTTTACTGGACGTTTTGTTTCATGAACGCTCATGAAACAAAACGTCCAGTAAAAAAAAAGCGTGTGGTGTCTTTCGGATGTCTTGTCCATGCGTACTAGCTGCGGCCTTTCCCGGTACCTGCAGCAGTATGCCGATCGATATAGAAATATAAAGATACCTTCATTAAACAAAGTGGTAAGTCGGAGTCCCTCTTGTCTTCATGTTCACGATATGGGCTACGCCTTAATGTCTCCGGAGGTTTCAACCTCCTGAGGTTCTTTAACGTGCACTGACATCGCACAGCACATGGGCCTCTGGAATGTCTCCTCCGTGGAAACGTGATCGCCACGGGATCGAACCAGCGTCTTTTAAGGCGGAAGCCTTTAATGCCTCATCGTTGTGAGCAGGGGTTGTCGACAGAAATGTCACGCTTTTCAATAGGTCGAAACGGTCGTGACGTCACAGTGCGCGAATTTCAAACGGGGCCAACTGTACTTTGGATAGTAACCACGCAACCAATTAAAGGGATCGTATAGTGATGCGCCAAGTATGCAAGAATGAGCTTAGTTCATTGCTTAATTATCCAATTAGTCTAATTAACCTTTCCAGTCAGGCCAGATAAATAAATAAAACCGAGTAGGAAATTGGTCGAGCTCGGGAATCGAACCCCGGTCGCCGGAGTGCGAGACGAGCATGCGGCAGAAGAAACCGCCATCGCGCTGGCCATCGCTGGCCCACGTACGCGCACAGTCCTCAGCGACTCCAAAAGAGCGATACAAAATTACTCGGCAGGTTTTATCTGCCCCCCCCCCCCCCCCCCCCCCCCGCCCGCTGCACGCATCCTTCGCGCTGCACTCCCGACCATAAGATCAACCTGGTCTGGGTACCCGCCCACGCGGGAAACTCTGGAAACGAAGGGGTCGACCGACTAGCCCGAGGACTAACCAACCGGGCGGCCGGCCCCACGGACCCAGACGCTCTTGCCGAGGCTCCCCAGACCTTTGCCGAAATTACCAACCTCTACAGAGAGATGAGACGCCAGTTCCCGCCTCCACACCCCGACTTGAATCGAGCGCAAGCCACCTTGCTCCGCAGGTTGCAGACACACTCCATCCTTAGCCATTCTAGACTTTCACTCATCACAGACGGGGAATACGACCCCGTATGCCAAAAGTTGTTACCAGGGAGAAATCGCCACCCAGGCTCACATCCTCTGGGGTTGCGAGGGAAATCCGCCCCCTCGAACCTTACTGCCAGCTTCCTCCGAAGAAGGATGTAACCAACTCCTCAGAAGGCCAGACAAGTGCATCCAACTGGCACTCGTTTCGTGGGCCCAGGAAGTCGCCCCCACCTGGCGGCCACACCAAGCCCACCTGCCCTAAATCCCGCCAATCTATGGCAATAAAGTTGTTTCTCTCTCTCTCTTTCTCCGCCATGCCAGCTCGATAATTTGGAATGAACAGAGGCGCGTCTAGTGAATACGTGTCTTCGTTCACTCCCATCTTCCTCCCTTCCCGTTACGGCGAGGTTCAGGTGTCCACCGAGATATGCGAGACAGATACAATTCCTTTCCTCAAAAACCAATTTACGGCCTACCAAGGCGCAGAACGAACGGGCGATGGCGTTCTATGGACTCCCTGGCAGCGTTGCAAGACTCTGTCGCGTTCCACTCTTAGAGGCGAAGCTTAAGATCTTAACGCATCAGTGACACAAGGAGCAACACTGCGCTTAAGGCTTTCGCTTCACCGCACATTAGGTCAACAAAGTGACCCCCTGAATTTTTGGGCTCAGCGGCCAGAGCGCCGGCTTTCGTTATGTTGATATCTTGTAATTTTGCAGTAGAAGCGCGTGAACTAAACAGTGCAGAACGAGTTGGTGGTAATTGCTGCTTTGCTAGCCAGTTAAACATTACTGCGGGCACTTCGTTTTCGCAGTTTGTACGTGTCTTCCTCTATGGTACCCAAAGCGAATAATTTGTTCTAGTGAACCGTGCCGGCAGCCGCCGGACAACGGGCAAAACCCGACCGAGAAGGCGGGGAGAACACGATACCAGGAACCACGCAGTACCCTGATGGCCACCATTGGACGCTAGGGCCTAACCTTCTTGTAAGCTTCCCGTGTATAATGTGGCCACTACATTCATTCACTTCATAAGCGGTTACTAAACCCCAGTATTTTTTTGCCTCCAGCATCAAGGAATTCCTGTTCCGCGGAAACAACGCAAGGATGAGCCCCGATTGCAAGGGAAAACGTTTCCGTAGGGCCGTCGCTATCTCCAAATGATTCTCTGCAATGTCTCTGCGCGTCGTCAACAGTCAGCGCGAAATCCGCGCTCCTTATTTTTCTCCCCCTTTGCGATTATGATGTTCATCCTGTCTTACAAAAGGAACTGCTCGGGCACTGTCACCCTCGAAAGAGAAGCTAGGCCTCTTTCTCCTCACATCATGGCACCGTGTGTTTCCATAATGCTCACAGTTCAGCAGTCATAGAAAATTCAGACCGAAACTCACACTGACGGTCATGATTGGTCCGTTCATATACCGAACATCGTTGCCTTCAGATAGATTATAAACACCCTGGCTACAACACAACTGTGGGAGTGTGGGAAGCGCACGTGCTTTGTGCAGCCAAGTCAAGTTTGCAATTTCCACAGTCCTGCCCTATTGAAAAATCCGGTATCGCGGCAAACCGGATTTTACCCGAACATATCGGTTTCATACCGGTCCGGTATCACTCTCATACCGGCGAGACCCGTCCGGTTTGATGGCTATACCGGTTCATACCGGTCCGGTATCGATCCCAAACCGGACAGACCGCTCCGGTACGGAGCTCATACCGGACAGTCCATTCCCGGTTCGAAGCTCAAACTGGACAGACCAGTCCGGTACGGAGCTCAAACCGGACAGACTAGTCCGGTACGGAGCTCTAACCGGACATACGAGCCTGTATTCAGAGCGATATGTGCCGCGGTTTTGGTGCTTGGTCTGCAGATTGACTGTTGTACGCCAGCAGATATTTTTTAGGGGAAAGGTGGGGGGCAGCGCGCGCATAAGTGCGATAATCAACACATGCACGGTTTTGTTGAAAGGGCTAGGAAAAGAAAAGGGCTAAGCGTGAGCTTCGCAGTGGCAAAACATGCAGTTTGTGCATGATTTGGTGATTTGAGGGCAACCGCCATATTGGCTTCCCGTGCAGCACCCTGACAAAGTCAAGGCGGCTGTGTGCGGGCACACGGCTAGTATATATCCGCCAGCAGCCTTCGTAAGTCCTGCGCAGATTACTCTGGATTTCACAGTGCAGAACTTCACGACTGGCTGATAAACATGGCGAGCCTCCGGTGACTGCGCCAGAGGCTCCAAAAGGTTTGTTACTGTCGCGTTCATTGCAGCAGCTGTTCGCTAGCGGCAGTCTGTAGCGACGCATCGATGAAGAAAATTCTTGGTTTTCGTGCAGGAATTCTTTGCACTTCTTCTTCGTCAAGTGATTGCCCATTGATAACGCAACTTGTCCAAGTGCCATCCCGAGCGGCCCCACCCTTCACTTTATCAGGAAGGCATACTAATCACAAATCGCCCGGAACATTTCTATCGACGAACAAGATATCAACGGAGCCGGCAGCTTGCGGTGTTCCCTTAAGGGCGACGCTTCGTGCTAGCTAGAAGATACAGCGCTCGAGAGAACAAAATAAAAACAAAAACCACCTGTAGAAACCTTACACGAGTAACCCGTCTTTACGCAAATTTTTTAAAGCTTTTTTTTTTCTCTCATCACCGCCTTCTCTGCTTTTCCTGGGTCCGTCACAACAAAAAAAACCTGCGCATTCCTGGTTTTTCTATCGGGCTTTGTTCCTTCCCCTTCGGCTCCTCTGTGTCTGTCAACCCACGACCGAACATTTTAAGCCGCCCTCCCGACCTCGCTCCCCGCGACTTCCATGAAGTGGCGAGGAGCTGCTTGTTCACTGTCCCCGGCCGCTTCGCGGTGACTTTTTGCAAAAGCGCCCCCCCCCCCCCCCCCCCCGCCTTTCCTGCGTTTGCAACAGGTTTTTACTTCTCTCCTGCGGCTGGGTTGAGTGTCAAGCGATGAAGGTAGCTGGGAAAACACGCTGGCACTCGCTCGTTGGCGTTGAATTTGTGTTATACAATTTTTTGCGACTTTCTTCGTGTTGCCTTGATCAATCCATGATCAAAGATGACATCGCCTTTCATGCGTACGTCCAGTGCAAATATGGTGGAACCCTATCATCCTTGTCTCAGTGATGAATGACTTCGCTCCGAAAGACGTGAGTGGTGAACATTTGACCGGTGGAGCGCGGTGGTGAACATTTGACCGGTGGAAGGCGGATTTTATGACGGCGACGTCGTGCTGCTAGGACGTAAGTACGCATTTTAAATCACTCTGTTCTTTAAGTACTGCCTCCGTCTCGGTTATATGCTCGGCGTCAACAGAAACGTTCTAACTGTTCAGTGTCTTTTTAACTAAAACTTTGTAGACTGCACAGCGTAGAGGGACGAAATAGCGCAAAATTTTCTTTCACTTACATACCGAAATTGCTTGTCCTTCATGATAGCACGACTAAAATTAGTTTTATAGTTTGAATTATTTCTTTACAGAGGCACATGGTGTATACGTGCGAGAGCAATCATTGATAAGCGTCCGGGAGCGGCTCAAGACCTTGAACAAACATCACGCATCGCATCAATGCTGCGGTATGTGCCGTAAATAATGGAGGATGACCACGCAAGCATCGCAATCGTCTGAGCAACCTGTTTACACACCAACATTGTTACGACGCAGATTTGCAATACATTATTGATTCAAATATGGAAGGCGGTAGGTGCATTCACGATGCTGAGCATTGCCAATGCTCAGGGCCTGGCGTCTTGAGACGCCTGGCTTGTCTGTGGCTTGTCTGGGCCCACGGGGGCCCGCAATTCAGAGCCCCGTTTGTGCTACTGGGGGTATGCATTTGTTATTGCATACAGGTCCACCTCGGGAATGGAATTTTTATTCCTTCGGCAACGTGCGCAGCAGTTATGGTGGCACCCAAAGATTCGCGTTTCTGTAAAGACGCAGCCTTTGGACGACTCCACAACTCCTGGAAAGGGGCGTTACAGGGCAAGCTTGCCATCGGAACCTGAAGTCAGAAGCCTCCACAGTGGGCAGAAAGCCAATGACCCCTGAAAAGCTACAAGCCATTGGCCGTAAGTTGCATGTCACAGTGCTCAATGCATTATGTTGTGTGTCAGTGCGCAATTAAATGATAAGCTGGGGGCATTATGTACTACCAATCATATTTTCTTTTCTGCAGGTGCTTTTGACTACTTCATTGGCCAGCACCCTGTAGAGACCCCAGCGCCGGTAGATCGTCGCAAAGAGTTAAATTATTACGTTAGTGAGCTGGTTCAAGACATGCGGAAAAAATAAACATCTTTTGGAGTTTTTGATGCATTATAATACTCACCAAGCTACCAATACTTTGGTAAAAGGTGGGAGCAAATAACACAATGGCACATCGACTGGAATGCGAGTTGCTGATAATCGCAGATTACCAGTTTCTGAGGCTCTGTATATTTCAGCATTTGGCATGTACACTTATGGCCCCAGTTTTTGGGCAGATTTAGTCCAAGTGGGATATATTTGAAGCATTTTAGTCTGCCTTTGTCCTGTGATACAGGGCCCTCCTGTATAATACGGGCCTAGCCTGTTTAATACAGGACTGTCCTGTATTCCGGTATGAATTTTAAACCGGAACCGCATACCGGGTTATTGTACAGGATTTGCGATACCGGAGTATCCTGTACAAAACAGGAGAGTCCTGTATTATACAGGACTGTCCTGTTTTATACAGGATATTCCAGTAATCCGGTATCGCAAATCCTGTACAATAACCCGGTATGCGGTTCCGGTTTAAAATTCATACCGGATTTTTCAGTAGGGTGCTGCTTCTATGCAGACCATTTCGTTGACGCTGCGGTATTGTCGCACGGAATGCAATAAGTGACGTGCTCACCGTGTGCCGGTCCTCGGAGACGGAGAGGTCTGCCGCCCAAAGATTCACGTGTAGCTACGTGGAAAACGTGTCCTGAACCTCCAGTCATCCAACCGCGTGTCTGCCTACAGTCGTGACCTGCGCAAATTCGTTACGGGGGTTTGAAACTGTAGCCCATTGTCATCTGTCGTCACGGTTAGCCCGGTGCCTGCTACGGTTCTCTTCAGGTACTTTATTTGTTCTTTTCCGTTTCAGGCTTTTTTTCTCTCTTTATTCATGCATTTAATCAGCATGCCACTATAGGGACCTTAGAAGACAGGAATACTGCAGTATTTAGGGAAATCCCCCAAGGTGAAGTAGATTTCTAATAAGGTAGTAATTACTAAATCGCATCCATCCAAGCGCAGCCATACGACAACAAAGTAGAACGAGGCAGTGCAAATTACTGCTTTCCTAGGGGTTCTTCACACTGCTGAATTGCTGCGACGCCCGACACCGCACCCAATCCCTGAATAATTCTCAGCATTTTCGCAGGGTATCCGTGACTCACGCATCATTCCAATGTGTCATCACTAATTTCACCTGCCACTAGTTCAGCAGGCCCCGGGGCTCCAAATACTCACACAGCGCCCAGTTGCTCGCATACTTCATGCATACGTAGTTTTGCACACGGATTCTCGATTTTTTTTTACCCCACTGACGTGTCACCGCTTTGCTTTTGCACTGCGCGTATATCTTCTACTATAGTGCGCAATGCGTTCGAGTGAAGTGTGCTAGCAGCAGTGCACAGGTGCCAAACAACGTGTACAGCAAGACTGAGGAGGACCTGTACAGGCCGCAAAACCCCGAACACTACGAGCATTCCACTAGCCTAAACAACCACCGTAGGACATTCAGCGTTAGCCTCGTCGTGAGCTTCCCATGAGCAGAGCCGAGAGGGAACTTAACCAACGCAGGTTATCGCTGATGGAGGCTGCGTAATAGAACGGCTCCTTCTCACTAGCTAAATAAATTGCGTAAGCAGTTAACAGCCGCAATTTTTCAGCCTCCATTAGCAGCAAAAGACTATTTCTTTCAGGAAAGAACCTGAGAACATAGATGCGCCTGAGTTTCGTTGGGAAGAGCGTTTCTATCGGACAGTCCATGTCAGCGCAAAGAAAAGGAACTGAAAAGACAGGGCGCAGCACCAACTACGCACATTAGAGGATAAAACAAGGAGTTGAACTGACGAACCTCGACGGCATTGTATCGCACCAACTAGGCGTTGCAGTTACCCTCCAAGAAAGTACACAGGCATGCCGGTATCGGATTTGTATCAGGTTCACCACATTCTGGTGTGAGCCAATCTCTTAAGTGATATTGCGCGTGTCATCAGTAGTAGACGCGAAACCCGCGATTCCTTTTATTTTTAATTATGAGGTTCATCGTATTCTTTAAAAAAATGATCGCACAGGGAAGACAAAACACTCGAAACAGAAGCAAAGCCGACTATGAGTGCTTTGAGTGAATATTACATGATCACTTGTGTCCAGCGATAAATGTCTGTGTGGTAAACTTTTTCATACTGTTTGATTTGAACTGTGATAATTTGTGATAGTTTTGTATTTTCCAAATTCTGTTTTGCATTTTTGATTGCTACTTCATATTGCTATGTTGAATTGTATAGTAAACTATTAAAGCATTATTATTGTAACATATCTTAATCACTTGTATTCCAAATTGACTTTCTTAATAACCCTCATTGCTACTTCATACTCCTATGTCGAATTGAATACTAAACTATGTTTTTTAAAGGTGATCTTTGTACCATTTCCTAATCGTTGCTGTTGTCAAATTGTGTTCGTTACCAGAATTCATAACATATGTAGCCTTTATTAATAGGGAACATGGGCCCTGTGAAGCCGCGCTTTTTCCGGCTTTTTTGCCCATGTTCCCGACATTGTGCACACATGATGTCAAATAAATCTGTCTATCTGTCTCTTTTTCGTATCTCTTAGCATCGTGGCACTGTGAGCTACCATAATGTTCATCCTTCACCAATGACACTGCTCAGCAGTCAGACAAAATTCGGTTTGGGACTCACACTCATCAGCATGACCAGTCCGTTAACATATCGAAAGCGACTGCCGTATTACAGTTCATGTACGTCATGGCCACAATACAACTGCGACAGTAAGGGGAGTTCATATACTCTAGACATCCAAGAAAGTTCGCTTTCCACAGTTGGGCCCCTGCAGACTATGCATTTAGATGATTCCGCAGCAGTTTAACTTAGGCTGAATTGCGCGATGTGCTCACCGTGTGCAGGTTCTCGGAGACGGTGAGCTCTGCCGTCCAAGGTTTCAGGCGCCGCGGCGTGGAGAACTTCTCCTGCTCCTCCGGTCATCCAACCCCGCGCTCGCATACAGCAGTGACCTGCACAAATTTGTTACCGGAGGCGGGGGGGGGGGGGGGGGGGGGGTAGTAAGGGAATTAAGAGCATGCAGGACGGCAAGACCCAGCCAATCCCTGGATCAGCTTCAGCTTTAATAAGGTGACAGTGCTGCATACTGTGTGCAGTTTGACGTCCCCAAACTGCTCATGAGCTATGAAATACGCCGCAGTGAAAATCTGCACAATAATCTGGACCACCCGACGTTTTAACGCGCCCCTACAGTGCACGGACTGTGGCTGATATTGCATTTTGCCTTAGTTCCATGGTAAGAGTGTTCGGCTATTGAGCCGGAGGACTGGGGTTCAATGACGAAGAATACCACTGCGTTCACACTAGAACAGCCTATGAAGGGAATATTGGATGGATTACTCTAATGAAAAGCATGGTGGAGAGTAGAGCAGCACGATCTTGGGAGCGCACCCAGGGCTACTTAGTCAGCCAGCTGTGCCGATCCCAGCCAGGCACGCTAGGTGGATTTTGGGAGAATTGTAGGGATTGGGAGCGCCATAAGACAATGGAAGTGGCAGTGTCCTAGGTCGGCGTATGGAAGGGGGCAGTTCCCATAGGACGAGTCGGAACGCGCCCGAAAAGACTGTAACCTGACTGGAGAGAGCAGTGTGTTCAGATTAATTTTTAGGGAGATGGGGATGCGAGTAATGGAGGGGATGAGGTCGAGAGAAAGAAGTGTGTGCAAGGATTCATGCAAGCAAGAGTACCACATGTTGCGTGATTTGTTTATTTTAGAGGAGGGCTTCACCCTCCGAGGGTGCACTTGACTAGGGGATCGCAGGTGCCCGGTGTTGAGTCTCACGGCTACGCTTATGTACCAGCTGATCGCCTATAATCCCACCGCGGCCAGGTATCGACTAAATGGTTACTAAGACGGGTCTGAAGGAGAGGAAGGCGTCAGCGAGTTCATCGTAGAGGTCCACGGTGTGGGTGTAAAATGTAAAGCGCGAACTGATGGAGTAAGTGTATATGATGAAGAAGAGTGAAGAACAAAGTTCGATGAATGAGATGATGGCATGAGCAACTAGTTGATGTTCAAGGGTCCTGGTAGAGCGATGGGTAGCGTATGGGCCCATCATGTGGGTGGTGGGAGTAGGGGAGCGAGATTCTAAGATGCAATAGGCAGATGCGCCTCTCCGGGCGCTGGAGGATAGGGTGGCATCCAGGCTAGCAGCGGGCCAGTAAGCGGCTCGAGAGTAGAGAAACGGATCGGGCAGAGATTCCATAGGAGAGATTGTTTGGAATATTTCGAGAGAGGTCGATCGTGGGGTGGGGAATGCTATAGCCTGCGGCAGGAGCCATCGGCCCTTCTGGCTGCCGGGCAGTCTTGCGGTCCTTATGAAGTTTGATGAAGTCCGAAATGGGAAGGAAGAAAACTGGCCGTCGCACAAGGATTTTGGGTGCAGGTATGCAGAGCAAGATGAACAGCAGCCTTCTAGACGATGTGGAGAAAACTGTTTTCCAGTAAAGACGCATTCAGTTCCCCGTGGACGCCCCAACCGCGCCATGAGGGAAGCCATAAAGGTGGGTGTGAAAGAAGAGAGAAAGAAATGACTGAATCTGGGAAGAACGCTAGCATAATCTTAGTTCATAAGAAAGGAGAAGTAAAGGACTTGAAAACTTATGCGGTTACTGATGTTGCTGCAAGGTGGTTACGAAGGTAATCACTAATAGATTCAGGACAACCTAAGACTTCAATGAACCAAATGACTAGGCATGCTTTCGTAAATGCTGCCCTACAATAGACCATATGCACACTATGAATAAGGTGATCAGGAAGGCGCTGAGTAAAACCAGCCTATACATATGTCCTTCATAAATTACGAAAAACCATATGACTCAGCCGAGACCTCAGCAGTCATGCAGGCATTACGAAATCCGTGTGAAGAACAGCCTTACGTAAAGGTACTGAAAACGACTTCCTCATCACCATTGTCCTCCATAAAGACAGCAATAAAATTGCAATACGGAAGGATGTCAGGCAGGGAGGCACTATCTTTCCAATGCTATTCACCGCCTAGTTACTGTAGGTATTCGGAGACCTAGTTTGGGAATGGTTGGGGATAATAGTTGCGGGCATCCAGTTCACCCTTCGACCGCCCTAGGCGGCGCATATCCTGTCGAACTCTCTCTAGTGGCCTACAGCGACCCTTACCCTCCCGGCTCTCTTAGAGTGGCAGAGAAGAAAGCTGGAAGAAGCGTACGCGTCGTCACGAGGGCGACCCTCCTTTTCCCCTCGAGTATTCGGTGGCCCCGCGGGGCAGCCCACCACGGGGAGAGAATTGAAGGAACGACGTGACGGGATGGACGGAGCAATAGACACCTTCAACATACCGTGTACCGTGTTTCCGTTACCGCTACCGGAGTACAGGGAGCCCGCCTACCACCGGTGAGCATGCACTGATTGGTCCCAATGCTGCAGGAGCGCGCGTATCTGCCGGGTACGTGGCGCCATCTGGCGACGTTAAAGCGATTTGCGCATGCTCATTGGCTGCGCGCGGGCTCCCGGTACTCCGGTACCGGGAGCCCGCGCGCTTCCGGTACCGGTATGCGAAACACACGGTACACGGTATGCGAAAGGTGTATAATGAGACAAAAAACGCGGCCTTTCCAGGTGACATCGAGCTTTCCCTGTGCCCGTTGCCTGCCTGCGCGCGACCGAGGGAGGCCATCGTGTTTTGGGAGACCCCAAATAAACGATTTGCCTGCGGGCTATACCTCGGTGTGTTGTTCTTCTCGACCTCCACAGAGGGTCGGGTCTAGCGGAGTGGCATTGGTCTTGAGAGCTCGCTTCGCTGTCGTTAGCCTCTTCGTTTGTGCCCCGTAGGTTAGTACCGGTAAGATACAGCTGTTGTACGGTTTTCTCTTGAGGAATAATAATGGTTGGCAAATGATCCTTTCCGCGTGGGTTATGCATAACATCCGTTTTAATATCAGTAAAAGCTGATGGTGAACTAAACGATAAATATAAACCGCTATTTTTGCAGTGCTTTGGCAGCAGTACATGGGCTTTCCTGAATTCAGTAGGCACACATTATTGCACAGAATAAAATCTTCTGAAATGCGACTCCTGGGGTTAGCTTCTTCACTTCCCCAGAAAGAGGAGTTCTCCGACTAACAGATGTGGCTCTGGTAGCTGTTCTAGAAGTGTTTCTAAGCAGAGGTGGGCATTTGACCCCAACTCAACCTCAAACAAAATTTGGTGACCTCACTCAACCTCGTCATCTGAGGTTGAGGTGTCCTCTGCCACCCTCACTACATTTTGCAGAGGCCACTAGCGACATCACTATACACCTCAGCTCTACCTCATATTGTGAGGTTAAGGTCGGTTGCCGAACTCCCAAAAATCAAAAATAAAAAAAAAACAAATTTGAGCAAGCAAATAAAAATCTATCCACCGAAAATCATGTGAGAAGCTTGGTAACAACTAGTTACGGCATATTAGATATGCGGCGTACTGTGACCTAAGGAGACGGTTGTGATCCAGAGGTAAGTCATTTCGCTCGTTTCAATGAGCGCCGCTCCAGCTTGGCCTAAATGTCTAAAGGCGCCGCAGAAGCAGCGATCCATGCAGCCTCTAATGCTGCGTACCACTTTTTGCACCCGACACTGCATACACTACCCAAAGTATAAGCAAGAAGAAATGCCGGTATTCTGGCATGAGAGCTCGAAGAGTTTATGTATGGCTTCTACGCGGACAGCAACTAATCCCCTGTTGGGAGGAAAAGCTTTGGAGGGACATTCGATCAGGCGTGTTATATGAACGGTTTGGTAAGAAACACAATCATGAGAAATCATACAAATTTTGCAGGACACACGCGACATGAATAAGGCTCATTCAGGCACGACAGAACCGAGTTGTATTCATTTATATGTATTAGTAAGCGGCTTCTTTGTATATCTGGCAGCTATTTCTTTTATTATTGATCACGAATGTCTACTTTTTTAAATCACACTTGTGAAAACAGGTAGGCCATAATGGCGCATAGGTTGAAATGCGCGTTTTTTTACATCGGCTCGCCCGGCTCGCCGCGCGCTCTCCATCGCCTCTCTCTCTCTCTCTCTCTCCTCGTTGCTCACCAACATCTGCATGTTGCAGCCGCGGAGCATTTGGACCTCGAGTTTTGTTGTGCATGGCCTGTGCCGTTGTGAGTTGGAATGCGTGTGCATTCTTTTTGTGTTGTTCGCCCTCCCACCGGTGAGTCATTGTGTCCCGACGCACCGCTAAGTTCGCCCTTAGTGTAGCGTTCAGCTGACCATTGACCCATGGAATGAAATCATTCTCAAAGGTGCCATTAGGGCCCTCGTCGAATCTTTGAAGGAACATGTAGGGGTTGATGAGTCAGCATGAAACACGCTTGACGTTCGAAGAATATACAGCGCTCCGTCGCAGTAACTGCTTATGTAGGAAGGGCGGCTGGTGGCAGGGAACTATACTTTACCCTCCCCCTCATCCATCGCTCACGGTGCCGGAGGCTCGCCTTCTTCGGCACATACAAATGAATGCAGACATCACACCGTCTCACCTCTTTCTCTATCGCTATCGATCAGACCCTTCCTGCCCCAACTGCCCCTGTATCTATGCGGACCTGGCCCATCGCCTCTTCGATTTCCCGGCTGCTCAGCAGTCGGGTTCCTACCCCCCACTTTCTTTATCCATCACCACCTGGCTCGACTGGCTTGGCGCTGAAGGGGAGGAAGAACAGCGACTTCTGGTCGCCCAGGCGGTCGACATGCTCGGCCTGTAAATTATGGCCGAATAAAGGTCTTGTACTACTACTACGGTGGCGCCGGGTTGTCGGACAACACCGGCCGGCGTAGACAGGCATCATCGTGTGGCCGGTTTTTGAACGGTTCGTCAGAAGGTCAGGGTCATTTAGCGTAGCGGAGATGTATACCGATTTATCAGACGTCAGCTGCGCAAGCGCAGTGGCTCCACCTGGCCGCACCCTTGCCACTGCGCATGCGCAGTCGGCGTCCGGTAAACCAGTACACGTCTACGCTTGTGTGACTCCGTTGCTCTAAATCTCTGTTACCTTTGTGCATGCAAACCGAAGAGCTTCCCTCGTCCCGACACCGTCTCCTCAGGGAGCCGCCGGTGACAGCAGAGGCCGCCGCGGGGCGCAACAAAGACCCCCCCCCCAGGGAGGGAAGATTGTACGAGTGACGCTTCCGTTGTACAGCAACGTCCTAAGCGTCGGAAACGCTAGGGGGGTGTCACGACTCAGCTTGAGACCCTCGTTGATCACGGTGGCGGATTCAGCAGCGGAAATTTCGAAAGGTCGTTTGACCCTCAGATGACCCCACCAAAAAAAGGATGCTTAGCTGGGAAGTGGCCGATGCAGCTCTTCTCACGCTCGGCTCGGTGCGAACGACCTTCCCTTCGGTACCCCGCAAGAAGCGACCGTCGATGGACAGATGACAGGAAAGAAGGGATTCACCACGCCTGAGAGGAACCGGAACGAATCGGAGGAAGCCGGCGCAGATGCGGCCGCGGCGCCAGCATGCCTGCGCCACACCTGTGTTCGATAGACACGTGCTGCTTGCAGTGATGTTGCACCGCAGTGCGAAGGAGTTGCAGACTTGCGTTTCCTCCTCACCAGTTCCCACGCGTCGACTCTGCAACAGGTGTCTTCGATTGCTGTGCTGTGCCGATCTGTGCGTCGTGTCGAATTGGCCACCGCCTGGTGAAAGGGCGGAGCCTTAGGGTATTTAACCAGCACCCTAAGTGAGAACGAACGCTCTGGGCCTTGGCGACAAGGCTCATCCAGTCGGTCAACGCTATGAACTCTTAACTTTTCATTCTTTGCTCTCTGCATTTCAGTATGTAAATAAGTTTGAAAAGTGCCATTAAACCTGCTTGTTTTTCGTTTCTCACAACTTCGAAGCTTCAGACCGTTTCCTCATCCCGGACGAGCCCCGAAGGAGGCGCAACAACTGGTCGCGCTACCCGACTTATGACAGGGGTCATAAATGAATGTGTTCTAGAAAGGCGCCGGATCATGCAGTGAGGGAGGGACTCCGGGGTCAGTTTAGTTAGTTTCTGATTTTTTTTTTTTACTTTCAGTGAGGGTTTGGTGTGCGCTATCAAAGTTGTAGGGTGTAAAGCCCGATTCGGAGAGCCAATCGCTTTTGTGGAGATCGCTCTGTGCATCGTATTTTGGAACTAGTTTGATTACTTTTTTTAACGTGTTCTGAGGAAGAGTTATTAATACTGTCAATGTTGAAGGGGGCAGCTCGCGGCAAGGAATCAATCATGTTGAGGCTTGCTGCTATTGGATGCTTCCTGTACGTGAGACGGACTCCCGCGGTTTAAAACAGAGCCCTGAAGAAAACCAAATTGGTTTGTGGATTGGTTCTGAGAGGAAATGACGCAGTAACTGTCTCGCACATCTCGGTGGACAACCCGAAATGCGCCGTAAGGGAAGGGATAAAGGTAGGAGTAAAACGAAGGCAGCCTAAAAGCAGTGAAGAAAACCCTAAGCATAGGTTAAGTATTAGATGTATGCGCTAAGAGATCAAGAGGGAAATGTCACTAGCAATATGGATAAGATAGTTAAAGTAACCAGAGACAATACCAGCCACGAACATGACCTTCGCAACATGGCCACCACGGGCTGTGGGTCGCAAATATGGCGCAACATCCAAGCCTTCTTAACACAATGAACGGCCCAGATCCCACTCGGCACTATATCATCACCTCCATTCTCCCTCCCCAACCGCGGCACTCCTTAAGGACCTCTTCTCTCCCTTCCTCCTATTAACTCTAGCCCCACTGGCCAAACAAGTGACCAACAGTACACCTTACCTCCACGCGACAATATACGCCGACATCGAATTATGGACGACTAAAGGCTCCATAGGAGAGGCGCAAGACACTTTACAATTAGAGTTACAGTGAGTGCTAACAACATTTTGATCTTAGAAAGCAGAAGAAAGATTTCCAGGCTGCAGTTTCTGTATCGGCTCTGCAATCACCAACTTGGTATCAACGCGCGATTGTTCATTCATCCACGTGAGGGTCGTCAAACTCGGCACTCCCATCTTTACAACCTGGAACCAATCTTTGCGCGTACTAACAGGTTTAAGAACTCATTTTTTCCACGCACTGCCTCCCAATGGAATGCACTCCCAATAGAAGTTTTTTCCGCGCATGATGTAAATGTTTTCGAAGAACGTGTACGAAAAGCTCTGGGTTGATGTTACTCTTCGCTTTTGCTGATTCATTTCTTTTCCTTCTTTTTCTGTGTTTGCACTGCATGCTGTGCGTTTTATACCCTTTGATTGCTTATGATTGCTTGTGTTGTTTTTTTTTTATTGCTTGCTAATGGTGGCGCTGAATTGCATTTACTTATGACCTGTATTGCCCTCCTGCTTGGTCTTCAATGACTGCAACAAGTTTTAAATAATAAAAAATAAAAATAAATACAACTGGCAGTTGATATCATCACCTTGAACCTGACCAATATAAGCCTTAGGTACTCCCCGCTCAAATCGGAACTGCTGATGATCAGTCCACTTCCCCGGGATCCATGCATACACCTCCGAATGTACGACGACCACACACCCCTGGTTTCCTGGAGTTGGTCAACAGACTTCTTGGACTCCAACGTCCTTGACTCCATAGGTCCTTAGACTGCATATACAGGACACTTTGGATGCAACCTTAACTATACAACTCCGAAAGAAGCAAACCAAACAAATCGAGGGCCTTGACCGCAGTGTGACCACATGCAACCAGGGCCTGTCGGAAAGAAAAACCCTTAATATGACAGACGCCCTCATCACCAGGTACTTGACTTTTCACGTCCCTTACAGCTTTCTCACAAGACAAAGCTGATGTTTTTATTAGAAAGGCGATCACCTCAACGCTCCGCCTACTGCAGTCGCTTAGCACAATGGAGTGCATATTGCAACCGCGCAAAACGACCAGGAAAGAAGAGAGGAAAGCGCAGCACAAGACGCGGAATATGGTGCAGGGAAGTGGAAAAAAGAATGAGTGCCGCACTAAGCACGTAGACAGGTTCGTTCCCTGCAAAACTGGGGTGGTGTACAAAATACCCCTCACATGTGGGAATTGCTACATAGGGCAAACTGGACGTTGCCTGAATGTTAGACTTGAGGAGCATCGCGCCGCCGTTGAATCATTGGCGGGGGCGGGGAACTGGCAAAACATTGTCTCGATTGTCGTAACTACACGCCCAGGTTCCGCGACACAATTGTCTTTAAAAAATTAACGACCCAGCTTAGCAGGGAAATTTTTGAAGCCTACTGTATAAAAAAAGAAAATGACCGTTGCATCAGCTCCACTTCAGTATCTTTATCCAAGAAAGAATTCAACTACCTAGATGCTAACTTGTGCCACGCGCGCCCACGTGCCTGTATGATGTGATGGTGTCGGCTGTTTATCAGGTGTGATTAGGGATCTTGTATAAGTGTGATTTTCCTTGTAGTACACCTTAGTTGAAGTTCCGCGTCTTGTCCTGTGCTTTCCTCTCTTCGTCCCTCGTCGTTTTGCGCCGTTGCAATATGCACTCCATTGCAACCACCAACTAGCTCGCCTTGACTTGCTACTTAGCACAAATCACTACTCGCAACGGGCATCTACAAAACTATCTCGGAACTACGCGAAGCCCAACGAAGCGACCAGATATTTCAACTAACCCGCACAGAAACCGGCCAACATCTCTTACGACATCTTCGCCAGGCCTCAGTTTGCTTGCTCACCTGCCACCAGCTATCAAATCATTACACCTCACATCCAGGACCAATTGCGCATACAACCTCTACCCAGAAATGTGAACCCCGAGCGACACAGGCAGGCCCGAGCTTAGTATAACAACAAGCACTACAGAGGCATCTATGTAGGCGCGGCACAACACACCCTACCAGGCTATTATACCGCGGTCCCCGCCTACTATCGGGGATGGCACCATCGGGGCTGCAGCCACCCTCCCCAACAACAACCCTACAGAGGCTGAAGGCGCGGCCATGGGCTTGGTGCTTATACACTATGCACAAGACCCCGAAATCACGGATATCTCCACCGTCTCCAAAGCTGTGTACCGTCCCTCAGCAAAGCATTACCACATCAATCGCCCGACGCATTCTCGCATCAGGCCACACATTTACCCAAGAGATAGCCCTCAAGTCGGTTCCTGGGTATGCTTCGATCCCCGGTAACCAGCGTGTTCATGCGCTAACTCGAGAACTATCCCCTGGCCCACGATAGATCGGACACCGCAAACCCCCGCAGGAAGCCTCTCGGGCTCTTCTCACATACCATTAAAATCTGCACTTATTACAAAAACAGCCGCTTACCCTCCCACCTCACCGTACACGAGATTCAAAATACAGTGCAGTTTGGCGGCAACTGCAGCCAAAGTGCTACATTCATCGTACCTCCTTCATCGCCACCACCCCACCTTGACCTTCCTACTCTGCTTAACATATGGCGCGGCCAAGGCACCCTCATACACCTGTGGGATGGTTTATGGGGGTTTAACGTCCCAAAGCGCCTCGGGCTATGAAGGACGCTGTAGTGAAGTGCTATAGAAACTTCGACCACCTGGGGTTTTTTAACATGCACTGACATCGCACACAGTACATGTGAAAATGCCCCCAACCGATGGCAGTTCCCCCATACCCAACCCGTCCACCTCCTCATGGGATGACATTCTGCTAGTTGCTCAACCAGCTAGCCAAACATGGTAAGCGTACAGACTTCTCAGTGAACCCCAGGCGCCTGGACTCTTGGTCAAGAACAGAAGGTTCTTTTCGTTAAAATAAAGCTGTCCCTACCCCATCCCCACACTATCAAAGGCGATATGCTGGCCACGCCCAGGTAGCACCGAACATTAGAACATAATCTTATGAAAATTTTATGCAAGTTCAGTAACATTGTTACATTGAAACGTTCCATTAACGGTTAGAAATTAACACTTAAGTTTATATGTTACACATAAATATTAGTTTAACACTGAAAGTAAGTTAAGAACAACGCAGCGAGCTATGGAAAGGAAGATTATAGGTGTAACGTTAAGAGATCGTAAGAAGGCGGAGTGGGTGAGGGAAGTGAGGGAACAAACGCGAGTTAATGACATCTTGGTTGAAATCAAGAGGAAGAAATGGGCTTGAGCAGGGCATGTAATGCGAAGGCAAGATAACCGCTGGTCCTTAAGGGTAACGGAGTGGATTCGACGAAGGAAGGGAAAACTTTATTTACAGTAATGGTTTTTCCTGCGGTTTGGGGGCTTCTTCAGAGACGTCTTGGTTCTACCCCCAGGAGCCTTCTCTGTCGAAGTCGTCCGCCTCTAATCAGTGGTCGGTTGCCCTCAGTCCAGGGCTCCGCTGGCCACTGCCGCCCGTTGAGCTCGCTGTACCAGACCTTGTTGGTCTTCGCAGCGGTCGCTGGACAGCAGTCTCCCACTGCTCCGCACTCGGGTTTTGTATTTTGGGGACCACGTCTATGTTTTGGCAGGCCCATGTGATGTGGTATAGTGTAGGTTTTTCGTCGCACCAGGGACATTTGTTCGTGTATATCGTAGGGTGCATTTTGTTTAGTATGAAAGCAAACGTAGCAGGGGACGGCAGAAAGTTAGGTGGGCGGATGAGATTAAGAAGTTTGCGGGACACAGTGGCGGCAACTGACAAAGGTCAGGGTTAATTGGAGAGGCATGGGAGAGGCCTTTGCCCTGCAGTGGGTGTAGTCAGGCTGATGATGATGATGATGGTAAATGTCGCAGCATAAACATTTCTTTAACGTTCCAAGTCAGCAATGTTTCATTACTGTTTTTTAAACATTGTTGTGTTTGAATCATAACTATAAAAAACTGCAAATACATTTCTAGCAGTGGGTCCCAAAACACTCTCCACTAATTTTACAGTAAACATGTTTTTCAACTACCAGTGCTTCGCAACTAAATCTCTTAGATTGTGCCCTTCATGGGTAACGTGCTCAAGCAGATTATTTTGTTAGAAAACTGCTTATTACCCCTTCGCCACTATCGCTCATGGGACACCCCTCAGTAATGGGCGTATAAGCTTGACTCCACTGCATGCTTTCGGAGGTAAGTGCATACTAGTCGCATGTTGGGCTCTACTGTGGAGATGAAGTGTCGCCTTCGTTGCTGGTCCATGCAAAGCGTTGATAAAATGGCCACATTGGTGGGCCTGAATACTAGTGCAGGGCTGCTTCATTATTTTCTACAATGTTAAATTTGCGTTGCTAAAATGTTTAATTAATGTTAGTAAAAGTTTATTAGGACGTTCATCTGTAACGTACGTAACGCCGTACGGAACGGCGTTACGTACGTAGGAACGTTGCGGGCCGCGAGTGCGCATGGGCAGAACGTTCCGTACCGCTGGGCCGCTTGCGTACGTACGCACGCATCGTGTTGTTGCGTGCGTACGCTACGGGCACGTTACGGGTTGCATTGACAAGATGGCGGCGCCCAGCTCGCCCGCTTCAAAATAAATACATGTCGCTGCTGCATTCTCCGACGGGATAGCTCGCTCAAATGGTAGCGGTTCGCTTTTATTTCGCACACTCTCGCCAACACGCAGAAGAATAAGCGATAACTAGCCCCTGTTTTTAAGATAATTTGGCGGTTTTCAAGCTGTAGGCCTAACCGTGCTTACCTCGTAGCAACGACACCTGGCGGAGCACTTCTCTGGCTTTTAGTCAATTATTTCGTTTTCTTCTGCTTGCATAGTTTTTCTTGGAACAAAAAAAAAAAAGACTCGCGATGCAGCCAGCTTCACTGCCAGTAATTAAATGCTTCTCGGCATTTCGATAGCTGCTGTGGTAGTCGCGGAGCACACGAGAATCACAACCTGATCACAACCACGAGCAAACTAAACAGCGAGAACGGCTAGAGGAGCATTGGCGAAAGGCTTGGCTTGGCTGATGTCAAGAACTTTTCAAACATCAGTTGTCGTTTCTTGCGCCAGATGGCGCGGAGAAGCACAGCGGACAATTTTAGGATGCGCTTGGTACGTCCACTCGGAAGGACGCTAACGTACGGCTAACTAAAAGTGTCATGGACGCGCCATTCGTACCGTACGCAACGTAGTGAGCGTTGCGTACGTAAGCCCGTTACGTAGGGCCAACTAAAAGTGTCTAATGTTAGAAAAAAGGACATTAAGAACACTTAATTAACGTTTGTCCAGAACAAAAATGTAACATTGTTGTAATGTTTCCGTGCTACCTGGCCGACAGAGGGAAAAGAGTGTGTTTTTAATACGCCACAGGTAATGACGATCAAGTGCCTCAGTACTGATCTGTCTACTGCCGAAGCACTCATAAAAACTGACTTTGCGGTAAAGAGAAAACGTCATGGTCATTCACCAGAACTGACAAGCCCCTGCACGCAAGAAAACGTAGTAAAGTTTGCAATGTGGCTCAGCATAGAGTTACGTAACGATTACAAAATGCAGGCAGGACTGTAAATGTGACTTCCAAAGCAAGCCATTTCTTGGGTGAATTAACTTTTTCCTGGAATCATTGAAAGAACGTCGGCATAGCAGCGACAGTGACTCATGTACCAGACAGTCGTGGGGATCGAAGTGGCCGAGGCTTGCGATGTCAGTGCACGTTAAAAAACCCTAGGTGGTCGAAATTTCCGGAACCCTCCACTACGGTGTCTCTCATAGCCTCAGTCGCTTTGGGACGTTAAACCCCATAAACCAATCAACCAGCTCTCGATTCCACGCTGTTCAAGCGAAACTTTGAACACTGTGACCACACAAGGGCGTCCGCAGAATTTTTTTCAGGGGGGGGCCCATTGGTTGTTGGCGCCGGAGGGGGGGGGGTATATTCGTAGCGAAAAGGCACTATTTGCGGAGTAAATTTATTTATTTATATATAAATAAAAAATAAGTAAAATACACACATGAAAGAAAATTACAAGCAGCAAATTAAAGCGCGGATTGTAGAGATACATTGGAGTTTATCAACAAAGAAACAATTAAAATTAATAAAAATGCAAAAAGATACTATCAATACTCGAAGTGCTCAGTCTTACTGCATACGGGTTCTCGACTCACCCGAATTGATGACCAGCACACAGCGCAATATGTTCACAAACACGCAACTACAGTCACTCAGTCAGTCTTCCTTGAACAGCAGCTGTAGGCGCCTCGGATTTTTCTGGGCGAATTGCGTAGTTACACGGGTGATAAATTCATTTCTGTGCTTCATTACACGCTCTCAGTGCACAGTCATCTTATATATTGATTGGAAAAATGGTTGAACGAGTACGTTGAAAACAAAAGATGACTATATACAACGAAAACTTATTTACAAGATAAATGCACGCTCGCAGCTTCATACACCTCGCTCCATCTTGCTCGCGCATCCGCACAGTCGAGCAACCGCACACACACTGCTCGTCGCTCGTCGTTTTCTCGTCCGCTGTCTTGGTTGTTCTCACCTTCGTTGACAACCCGCCACTAAAAACACCGAAGCACAAACACAGAGGCGCGCACATGTGCAAGGGCTTACTTGCCACAATATCCACGAATGCGCACTTTTGGGGTGTAAGGAACGCCGCGCGACTTCCGAGGGGAAGGGACACCCGCAACTAATTCGGTCGGAAAATTTGTTTTTGTGCTTTTATGGGGTTCAGAGCCCCAAAACGACTCAGGCTATAAGGGACGGAGTAGTACAGAGTTTCGGATAATGTCGACCACCTGGGTCTCTTTACCATGCACTGACACGCACAGTACATGGGCGCTGTTGTGATTTGAGGCCCAGCCAGAGGTGACAGGCGAGCCAGGCAGGCGCCATCGGGCTGCGTTCACCAAAGGCGCTGGTTTTCGGAGAAGACGCAAGGAACGCTGGTGTGGGGGCGCCTCTGGAGACTGCGTCGCCGTGAACAAAAGCAGCTAATCCCCTTTGCCGAAGGTTCTGAAAGCGGCGCTTCTACCGCACTGAGCTCTCCCGTGGATCGGAGGAGACAGCGAGCGGCGGCGGCGCCAACTCGTCGCCCGCTTGCCCCTGAGCAGCCCGACAAAGCGGGGGTGGACACGGCTGATTTGTCCTTCCCCCCTCAAGTATTCATCGGTGGCCGGCGTACGAACGTATCCTGATTCTAGCGAGCGACCTGTGCCCTCTTAGCGCGCGATCGGCGCGAACTTGATTACTTTTGTATTTTGTAAATAGTGTACAAAGCTCTCCCCTGTCCTTTCTCGCTGTCGCTCCCCTCTATACTTCTCCTCACTATCCTCTCCCTTTCCCTTTCGTTTCCGCCGGCTGCAGCTCGGGTGCTTAAGATATTAGATAGCAATTGCCGTGGCCGGCAACACTCTTTTGCTTCACTTTTTATTTTTATTTTTTTTTTAAATAAACCACTACCACCACCACCACCTGTGCCCTGTGCACTGTCTGCCTCCGCGTCGCTATCTCTCTAGAGATCAAAGAAACAGACACCCATCTCGAAACACATGCTCGCCGGTGCCGCTGCATGTCTGCAACAGGTCGTCCTTCAGCAGAGCTGGCGGTGGCGTGGTTTGAAAACGGCGGAACGACGCGGCATTTCGCAGATGTGACCAAGCGTCGAAGCGGGGCTGCTTTTACCCTTTTGGCTGAGCGCACCACCGCCCCTGGCGTGCGGCCATCACTCACGGTTCGAGTGAGTGATTTTCCAGGGGGGTGCAGCCGCCCCCCCTTGCCCCCCCCCCCCCCCCCCCCCTCCGGACGCCCATGTGACCACAGACGCCATGAACGGACACTATGGCGCTCACTGTGACTTGATTAAAATTAAAAAACAAATTAAAAATCCCCTGTGCCCCTTGGTTTCTGTGGCTGTTGGCTTCTCTCATATTTATAACGAGCCCCTCATTCCCCTTTCCTTGTCTGCTTAATTGCTTAACGAGGGCCTCGGTTCTGGCTGCCTTGATGCCTTAAGAAGCATAAGAGGGTTCTCACACAGCTTCCACCCTCGCCGTTCGATGGCGTTCTACGTCACATCAGCGGTAACAGGACGTGCTACGTCCGCCGCTTAAGAACGTGGGTGGCGCTGATGAACACTCCCAAGGTTAGGTTATTTGTAAACATAAATACCCCGAAAGCAGAAGGTGTGACAGCCGTCGCCGTAGCTCAGCGGTAGAGCCCCGGACGCGTAATTCGGAGGTCGTGGGTTCGGATCCCACCGGCGGCATGTGGTTGTTTTTTCTTCTGCTTTTCTAATCAATTAGCTTTAAGCGATAACATATTCAGTAATATTAAAAATTGATCAACGCCACAAAATAAGTAAACAAAAATCCCCTGTGCCCCTTGGTTTCTGTGGCTGTTGGCTTCTCTCATTGAAATACTCAAGTTATATAGGCGCTCCAATCACAAAGCAGCGGTCGTCCAGCTGTGTCGGAAAGTTATGCACGCAGCCGGCAACAGAAAGTGCATTGTCTTTCTGCAGTGTCCAGCACGACACATTCAAGCGATGTCTATCAATCAAAAGGTAAAAACAGGGCTAATTTAACACAAACCACTCAAACTCGGACAGGATGGACGCTGTCGGTCAGCGCGCGTCCTGTCCGTGTTTCTGAGTGGTGTGTGTTAAATTAGAGCTATGTTTACCTTTTCTCATACAATGCTCCGCCAACTAACCTTGTACTGTTAAACATTCGAGGGACCGCGTAGCGCATACCGCTGCATAGTCGACGCCGAATGCAGGCGCTGAACTGAATGCTGAGCATGATAGTACGAGGGGGTACCCAAAAGAAACCAAACTTATTTTTGTTTGAACTTATTTGTTCACATTTTAAGCACAGACCTTCAATCTCCTTCAAAGTATTCCCCACTTGCAATGATACGCTTGTCGAATCTTTCATTCCATCTTTCAAAACATTGTTTAAATTCATCTTTTGTGATGCTTGACAGTGCCTCCGTCGTTTTTTTCTTCACCTGAGCAACGCCAGCGAAACGCTTTCCATTCACCTATTTTTTCATTCTAGGAAACAAAGAAAGTAGCACGGGGCAAGGTCGGGAGAGCATGAGGGTTGAGGAACAGGCGTCATGCCATTTTTGGTCAAAAATTGTCGTAGAGACAGGGCTGTGTGAGCAGGGGCATTGCCATGATGGAAAAAAACAGTCACCCGACCGCCACAATTCAGGCCGCTTCCACCGCACACTGTTGCCCAATCTTTTCAAAACATCCAAGTAGAAAGCCTGGCTAACTGTCTGGCCCTGCGGAACAAATTCTCAATGGACGACTCCTCTCACGTCGAAAAAACAAATCAGCATTTTTTTGAGGCTTGGTTTCACCTGACGAGCTTTCTTGAGGCGAGGTGAATTTGAAGTTTTCCATTGGCATGATTGTTGCTTTGATTCAGGAACACTTGAGTTGTCCTTATAGCATCGTCCTTGTACGTCTTTCTTAATATTTCAAGAGTTTCCATTCAACTTTTTCCGTGCAAAAATAAGAATTTCACCGGCGCTTCACGAAAATCAGCCATTGCAAAAACGACATTCACACAAAACAGTTGTCACTCCAAATCTCTGCCTGAACTAGTCTGACCTCCTTCAACTACGCGGCACTCGGCTTACTGACTCTGGAATGTTCGTTCTATGCGCTCCTAGTGGCAAAATGCGGTACCACAGAAGCTTTGTCGACCAAAAAATTTAGTTCGGATTCTTTTGGGTACCCCCTCGTATAGTCTGGCGATTTGCAAGTGATCACTTCGGGCCTAATTCACCCACAATAAAGTACTCTAACGCTGTACAACACCGCAAGAAGGCTGAGTACAGCACACATCAGCACAGCTAGTCATTAGGCTTCTCAACACTGTACGCCATTTTTATTATTGGCGAACCTTACACCAGTGAAAAGTGATTGGTGGCTTTCGGCCTAAGCGACAGTGAACCTTTAGTTGCGTTGGACTATGCAACCGCTGTAGGAAAACAGCCAAAAAAAAAAAGATTGTTTACATGTCGTGCAGGTAAAGAACGACAGTTCGTCTCACAGCCGAGAGATTTGGACCGCCAAAGCGAGCCACGGTGCATGGCCCGGATTCAAACCCGGTAGGCTGTATACATACCGAATGTTTCATCTAAGAGCTGCGAGTTTTGAAAATGGCCTTTTTGATCTATAAGAGCGCTTTTTCAGCATAGCATTGCCAGCAGTGTAGCGCGACAGAATGCAGTTAAGACCTACTAACCAGTAGGATGGTAACGGATATAAGTAGTTAACTTTTAATTATTATGTTAGTCTCCTTATTTCCTGATAGGCATGTAGCCCAGCGTAAATAATATGAATATCAGTCTTTAGAATTTCGAAAATGCTGTTGCCTCAGCGCTCTGGCCCAACATATTTTGGCTATATATGTTACGAGCACTGGAGGGGTTGCTTCGCCTGCAAGCTTTTCGAGAGCGCGTGCATTTTGGCGCGATGTAGGTAAAATTGTTGGGTCACGCGCCGAAAGTAATTGCGTTTTCGAAATTCTAAAAAACTTGTCTTGATATTACTCACGAAGGATTTCACGCATCTCTCTAAATAAGAAGACTGAGCAATAATTACAAAATTTAGTTAACCAGCCTACTAGTTAGCATCTTTTAGCTGTACTCTGATGAGCTATACCGCTGGCAATGCTATGCAGAAAAAAAGCACTCTTTAAAGGGCAAATGCAGTACTTTTTTGAAAATTTCGCGATATTCAAGGATTTAAATATATGTAGGCTGTAGGTAAAGCATGGCAAGTGCTTTTGCACTAGCATTTAAAATAGTGACGTAATCGACGATTGAATTTTGCGCTTCTCCTCAATGCACCGGAGGACTGCAGAAAAGTTCAGCGTGACGTCATGGAAGGTATGATTTCAAATTACCGCTGTCGTCAGCCACACTTTGCCCTTACTCGTTAGACGCTGCCAAACAACTCTCGGCAGGGTTTGCCTTCGGTGGCATTGCTTTTTTCCTTCAAAGCAGGCGTTTGTGCGTTGGAAATGTATATCGATACCTTCGATGACGTCATCATGCGCCCCTCACTTGGCGTTTTGCGCTGCGGAGAAGCTTGAAGGGCGTCCGGATTTTAATCGGCGACAACTTCACTATTTCAAGTGCTAGCCCAAAAAGACTTCGCATGCTTTACCTGCAAGTTTCACACTTTCGACCCTCTTAAGCTCGTTGATTTCTAAAACCTATGCAGTTTCCCTTTAACTCAAAAAGCCTATTTTAAAAAATTGCAGAACATCTTAGGTGAAACACATAAGGTGTCTTTGACAAAGCCCGTATGCAAACATCTTCGCGAACAGTTGCGAACATTGCGAAATCATAAGTGAAAAACAGCGACATTTCGCCAGCCTTCTAATCACGTCTGGCGCGCATACGCCAGTCGTGGCGAAAGACGATGCTAAGGCCTTTGCGTCGGCGGTGATGAACAAGATAGCTGAGGGGAAAGCTAATCGGAACAAAGCGCTAAATAGATAGCCGAATGATTCCCGATAGCGTCAGGAACTTCGCAGCGCCTCGTGACTGCGGCAGCTTGCATGAATGTGGTCCTACTTCTTGCCGTGGCCGAACAAAAGGTATCAAAAATAAAAAGAACGCGACGAGTTAATGCAGACCGGTGCGACACGGTTTTGTATGCCAGAGCCGAATAGTTGCGAATTTCACGCCAAGGGCTCTTTGCGACAACGTTGCGAAGGCTCTCTCCTTCTGCGTACAGCTGCAACGGAAAAAGATTAGCACAAGTGACTCATGACCGGAGCGGAAAAATTGCGAGACGCGGCGCTATTGTAGCCGTATGCGCAGATAGCGAGAGTGCCTGGCACATTCCACTTACCAAAGGGGGGGTAAGTGGGGGTAAGGGCCGATAGAAAGCAGCCCATCCGAAAGCAGGCACTGCCACACATTACTTTTGACAGTGCATCCCCAGCACATTTTTAAAGGAAAACGGTGGTAAAGATAACATTAATCGCCATGCCAGCGCAAAAAAATAAATAAAACGAGATTATGTGCTCAGCCACCTTGGCACATGGTTTGGATGATAAGAGATCTACAGGCGTTCGTTTAAGATGTTACATTTCAGATGGGCGAATGTCTAGGTGGGCTGCTTTCTGCCGGCCACCCCCGCTTTAGGAAATGGAATGTTCCTGGCACTCTAGCTATCGGTGTACTCGGCAACAATAGCGCCGCGTGTCGCGATTTTTTCGCTCCGGTCATGATTCACTTGTGCCATTCTTTTTCCGTTGCAGCTGTACAAATTGTGGCTAATTAAAGGGGCGCGTGCCCAGTTGTGCGAACGTAGAACGGCACATCAAGCTGAGGCAGGCCGCGGGCAGCCAGCAGCAAAATGCCCTCCACACAGTTCAGCAAAATGCCCCCCCCCCCCCCCCCCCCACGTTCTCCTCCACACAGTGCAACAAAATGCCTTCCACATAGTTAATGTTAGTGCAAAAGTGTTAGTGCAACTTGAGTGGACTCAAGTCTCGGCGAAACTTGGAGCCCCCTGGCCAATGTGTGCGTGCCAGTGCAATCGATGCGAAAGACGGAGCAGTCGGGCCGATGCGAGCCAATCGCGTGCCTTTCTATGACCTAAAAAGTGAAGGATTCTACAGTGTTACGAAGGGGAACGGCTTTTCATTCTTTAGAGAACAGTGCTCTACCGTTCCTCGTGCACCTTGATGCATCCTCTAATCCATTTCCCGCAGTGCAGGGTATTGATCCGGTATCCTCTTCCAGCTAATCTCCCCACATTTCCTTCCCTCTCTCTTAAAGAAGAACGTTTTAACCCACTGGTACGAAGGTTCAATCCCTGCGGTACCGGGAAGAACAGCGCTTCTGATTCCTAAACCTGCAGTACTCGCTGAGCGACAACTTCGGTGCTTACATCCCTCCCTGCTTTCCAGAACAAACGATCCCGTCGGGGCGTGCCTTTAACTTCTATAGATCACCGATCACCCCTCAGCTACACATCACTGCGTGCTGCCTATCAGTGATTGAAAACTGCGTCTCCGCGACTGGCGCAAGAAATCACATGGGTAAATACAGGTCGTTACGGTATCTTCGTATGTGCGTTCAACGCATTTTCCACACTAGCAAAACCTCGAGTCGCGCAAAACTCGCGAATTCAGCAGTGCGAGTAGCAGAACTGACCGATTGTAATTGCACTTACCGTTCTTGCGGCCGCATGTGAAGCTTTGGGAAGGCATCGTCCATGCAAGCCGAGTTCACCCTTTGAAGAGGCGACGCCGAAAACATCGCACTTCGTTGACAGGCTGGCAGCAGTGGCACATTTGCAGAAGTTCGTTGTTTCGCGATTGAAGAGGCTATCCGCCGTGTTTAGCGATGGACAGGCAAACAGCTGGCACGAACACGACGTTATCGGGCGCCGGTGATAGCTGGGTTCTTCAATTCCTGTCCGGCTATAACTTGACCATAGTTTCAAGGCCCTAGTTAATGCAGGGTCACCTGGCATCACAGTTTGACGAGGGAGGCACGAAGTGTTTCATTAGTTCACTCAGTCAAGGTCAGTTTCCAACGACGTCACCAATAATTAAGATAATTACACCCGAGCATCACTGAAAGGGCGCGGCCATGCTGCCGCCCCATCGGCACTGCCCGGTAGGCTTAGGCCTAATCTCGCTAATTCTCGCCAATTCTCGCCCGCCGTGCCGAGAAAAAGTGGGTGGCCTTATCTTTTGTCTTCCTTCGCACGTGTACCATCTGACGCTACAGCAAAAACCTTTGTTTCTTTTCTTTTTTTTTTTTAGGCGGCGATCGCATTGTTTCACCTAGGTTTTAGGCTCTCGCTCGACTGACTTTTTTCAGGCTGCTGCATGCAAATGCAATGTCACCTGTTCACCCCGATAGGAGATACGGCAACGGAATAAGGCTGGCTACCGACAAAATCGCTTCACTTGACCGGGTGCCCTGGATCGTTACCGTAATATCACAAGAGCATGAACAGCGAAGGAAAGCACATAGCGGATACTGCGAATATCGCGAATATTGCCAGAGCACCCCCCCCCCCCCCCCCCAATTTTCTGAGCGCCGCGTCTCCCCTCTCTCCCTCACTCCTTTCGCCTTTTTTTTCGCCGATGCTATTCCTATCGCATTCATATCGCTGTGGCTTAGCTTGGTTAAGCCCGGTAATTGCGAAAGCTATATCCGTACCTACGACGTGGTTCAGCTGGTAGTGTAGCTGGTGGTGGTGCTTGTGGTTAGACTTGTGGTGATGTATCGGTTATGCAATCCAATCCAATGCAATCCAATCTAATCTTATCTAATCCAATACCATGCAATCCAATCCACGCCGCACGCGGCGGGCGCAGGAGTTAGGCAGCAGCTACCAAGCGCGGCCTCGCCTCGCGACGGCACAAGTTGGAGCCCTGCTCTTGCAGCTGTGACGTCACAACGCTAGGCGCGCCGCTCAAGGTAGGTAGGTAGGAAAGACTTTAATTGCTCTAGAAAGGTGCTAGTAGCAGACGAGAAAGAAGAGGTCCATCTTGGTCAGTGGTAGCTACCACGGCCTAATAGTACGCGGAACTTATTGTTGAGAAGAATCACACCTCTTCGCTACCGCACGAAGTATGGCACTCCTTTTAACTGTAGGCACAGTTCGTACCTTTTCACGTCAGCCTACTTTTTCATCCTTTGCGTTGTCCTCATATGATCATAAACTATTACGAAAATAAAGAGTGTTTTTTTAAGCGCCTCTGCGGCCGGGCGCAGGTTCACACGCAAGAAGTATTTTTGACAAATGCCATTCATTCGCAGTTACTGACTGTTATTGAGCAGAAGCTCTTGTGTTGTTGTAAATCACATGAAAGTATTTAAAACTGCCACGACTTTTCGATCTTTACGCATGTTCTTTATGAATCAAGACCTCGCAATCCTGTGTACACTCGTATTTTTATGTAGATATTAGAGTGAACGAAACGACGGACCGTCCGGCTTTATTAGAGCAATTAAAAGTATTTTAACTCTACGGACTACGATACTGTTTGGGCGCAGGCTTTCTTTCACTTTTTTTACCGGCGGCGAATAACACCCCCGAAAAATATTTCTGGCTACCTCTTGCACTCTTGCCACGGCCTTGGACTGCACGCTTCCCATGCTTTTGAGGGAGCTATAACCAGGTCTGCTGGAGGCAGATCTTCCGCGCAATACCAAATTATGTGATCCAGCGTTGCTAGTTCGCTGCAACGCTGGCAGTAAGAATTTACCAGATCAGAAATATATTTGCACTGACCCACGAATTTGGCAGCGACCGCGTCTGCAGTCGCCTCCCCGCGGTGGCTTGACCTCGGCCTAGCGACGAATGCGGGGGAGGCAGACTCGCCCCAAGATCTCTGTAATAACCCGCAATGGCCTGGCAGCTGTCCAGCGTCTCACTTTGCAAGGCCCGCGCGTCGGAGTCCTCCTCACCAGCACGGTTGACAAAACCTCGAGCGTATTGGTGAGCGACCCCGTTCACGGGGACCACTGCATGAGCCGGGACCTAAACCAGGCCAATTACTTTCTTGCCTTTTGACATCGTGGTACTCGGTGGCGGAGATTCGCCCTCGCGCTAAGTTGCGGAGGACCGTCTTGGAATCGCAAAGAATGGTGCTGGCGCCTTCCTGAGTAATTCCCAGCGTTGTAGTATCCTCTTCAGCCATCCAAACTCTGCTCGCGTAACTGCCGAGGCTGCTACCTTTGGGGAAGCGCTCACAGCGGAGTCGTTTTAAAACCTCTTGGTAGTCTACATTACGCTGCATCCACAAACACGGTGCTTCCATCCCCCGAGTATTTTTTTCTGAGCAGCTGTGCCTTGGGCCTCTCCGTCCATCGTGACGAGCCACCAGCACATTCTTACCCGATGGGCACTAAACCTCCCTTGAATGTCCTGAGGACATCCTAAAAATCCGCAGGACGTCCCTGCGACTTTCAGTGCCCACTGGGCAGGGAGTGGTCCGACTCTAATGCATTGACGGATTTCTACCGGCAAAACTACCCGGTCGAGGGACTTTCCGCCCCTAATACCCTCAGGCTTCGTGGAGTCCCGCTTACGTCGTCCGGAGCCTCTGCTCCTGCGACGTCAGCTGATGGTTTGGTTTGGTTTATTGGGGTTTAACGTCCCAAAGCGACTGAGGCTATGAGGGACGCCGTAGTGGAGGGCTCCGGAAATTTCGACCACCTGGGGTTCTTTAACGTGCACTGACATCGCACAGCACACGGGCCTCTAGAATTTCACTTTCGCTTCCATGAGTTACTCAATGGTATTGTGCACCCGCGGTGCCGCAGTGGAGGTCTCCGGAATAATTTCGATCAACTATGGATTTTTAACGTGCACTAACATCGCACAGCACTCGGGCGCCTTCGCATTTCGCTTACATTGAGACGCGGCCGCAGCGGTCGGGTTCGCACTCGGGTACTGCGGCTCAGTGGCGGGCGCCTAACAACCGAGTCACCGCGGCGGGTGTAAACCATTCACTGACAAAGGCGTTCCAAACAGAGAACACGTAAACTGCGCTCGGCCTTCCTGCGCATGTGCAGCTCCTCGGCACTTCATAGCAGCATGTATCAGATTTAATGCAAAGGCGCAGGTTTGCGCAATTGGCGCAGCATTCCCACCACTGACTTTTATGCGTAGCATATTGCAATCACTCAGTTCAGCCCTTGGGCGCGGCCTAGCAGCCACCAAACCACGTGACGTGACGTCACGACAGCCGGAGGAAAAGCTGGGCCCCAATTCGCGCGGTCGCGCGCGGCCGCAGCCACCACCTGACTCCCACTGAAACAAAAAAACAAAAGAAAAAAGACCACAAAAAAGAAGAGAGAAAATAAAAAAATAGAAAGTAAAAAGAAAAAATATAAAAATTTAAAAAAAGAAAAAATTAAAAAAGAAAAAAAAGCGGCTAAGCATGGTGGCGGTTGCCACCGCCCCGTTTCAAAGGGGGCGCTCCTATCCATCCATCCATACGTCACGGAGGAAAAGGGTAGCGGCTAAAAACCGCCCGCAATAACCTCGAGTCTAGTTCACTGTACCTCGAGTAACCCCCAGAGAGCACAGTGTTGCTTGGATTTTTGCACTTCAGCCGAGCTGAATCCCTAGACTTCCCTAGTTCGGATCGTCCCCATGTGTCGGTGGCGCGGGGGCCGGGGCGGCCGCGGCAGAACGGTGGACCATGGGTGGAAGGCGGCTGCATTTCGCATTCACGGTGCTCACGTGCTCCGCTTATCTGTGCGACCACGAGCGTCATGGAACAGCTTCACCACATAAAGGTACGCATAATTGTCCGCTCTGTCCAATGCGGTATGCTTCTAATACTGCTAAGAATTTTCGTTTGAAAGGAAAGCATCCTAACGTGTGTGGACCCTTTGTGAAAAATGCTGCAACGCCGTTTTCGTGTGACGTTTGTGGAAATGCAACTTTTACTAATCGGTCCCATTTGATGCAGGACTACCAGTGCCTGCACGGTTTTGTGCCGACGTACAGCACGCACCAGTTAGCACGACTTAAGGTGAGCACTACACGACGCATGTCAGCGCAGTCTGTGTCCCCTCTCGTTCTCCCTCCGCCCTGAAGCGCTGTTGGGAAATTATGAATACCAGCTCGCCCAGTCTGCAGTTGTTCACCATAATTAGCTGTGCATGAAAGATTTTTTGTCCTCTTTTGCGGCGCGTATTGTGTTAATTGCATCCAGTCCTTTGTGCCTTTTTCCCCATGCTTGCAGGATGTTGTGAAATCTCGCATGTTGGCTTTGAACGCATATGACAATG
The DNA here is from genome assembly GCF_055824585.1 of Amblyomma mixtum. Lineage (NCBI taxonomy): Eukaryota > Metazoa > Arthropoda > Arachnida > Ixodida > Ixodidae > Amblyomma > Amblyomma mixtum. The sequence goes on along the minus strand of NC_143018.1, from coordinate 13,793,392 downwards.
CCCCACTTCAGCCGCGTGGCATGTTTGCATTCTTACCTCTCACTCAACCTCTCATAATTTGTGAACTGGTCTAACCGCTATCTTGAATTGCCGACTATACCTGTGACCCCACGCACCTGTCAAACAGTAGCGTGCATGTTAAGCACTTAGTACTCGTTTTACTGATTGCTAGTTATGTGTTTACTAGAGCAAAGTGGAATAAGCGGTAACAAACGAAACGAATTATGGAAACAGTACACTGCATTGTGTATGACAAATAGGTACAGGATGCATGCACGCTTGTGCTTCCCACCTTTGAACTGCTCATCCACTGTCCCCTTGACTGTTTTGAACAGGAATCTGTTCAGTGCTTAAATGTGATAAAAAGAAACTATTTCCTGGTCTGCGCCCTTCAATGCACAAAAAAAAAAGCCATGAAGTATTCATTATGTAGCTATAGCATGCAAATGTGCAGTCCAGTAGCTAGCTGACAATTGACACATAAGGAATGAACATTCTGAGTAAGAAATATCTTGCCGGGTGCATTTTTCATTTCTTCTGTCACATTAGTCATTTTTCAGACAGGCAGACAGATTGAGGTTGTAGTGCGATCCAGGTCATATATAGGGTTGACGAAAAGGTTTCGATGACCATCGCATCCCCCAAGTAGAATATACAGCAGCTTTTCTTCCATGTCGTGCGTTTCTGCTGCAGCTGTCATCCTTAGTTTTCTAAGAACTGAAGTATGTGAGCAGGTGTAACACAGAAATGAATGTGACAAAAATATAACATTGTGAGTACATTTGTTACAGCTGGCAAAATGAAATAATAAATCAGACTAATAGTGCCTTGCCTGCAAGAAGTGTGTTTGGTATGCTAAGTGTCAGTAAACAAAATATTAAAAACGGTGAAATGGTGAAGTGTAGAAGCATACCTTGGCATTCCTTTAAACGGCGTAGTAGATTGGGTTACTGCTGCTATGGGCTGCTTACAGAGATTTCAGTGCCCACTGAACATCACGCTCATTGAAATTTCAGGCGTGCATTTGTTGCATCCTTGTTCTCTTTTTGTGTGCATGCGTGTGTGCAAATATTTTTGTGGTAAGGTGCCTCCTGTGCTTTAAGTTTCAGAAGAATATGACTGAATGTTATAACATACCACTTGCTTGTTCTATGCATGTACCATATACACTTGACTAAGGGCCCTGCACTCGTCTATGGGCCACTATGCCCGGCTTGGGAGCCACTAATTACGGGGGGGGGGGGGGGGGGGAATTTGCAAAAAGCAACTGCACTTCACGCATGTGTAGCCTTCCTTGTGTGGCACGCTACCCAAGGAGCTACCAGTAATGACAGCTGTCTGCTGCTATCATTGTTGTCATCTTTAAGCATGCATGTGCTCAGAGCCAATGGAAACGGCCGACCATGAAATGATGCCGACTGGACAGCTAAGTTGTCTGCTTGTAGATTTTAAATTCTTAGTGTGTGGCGTCCCCAGACATTGTTTTAAAATTACAGGAATTTGAAATGCAATGAATACAACAGAAATGACTCCATCTACTATGGTAGCAAGGATTTGGGCCCAAGCATCCGTGACAGCAGTACCGACGAAGCATAAAGGTGCCTGCGACTGGACAGCAGATATAGCATCAGGCTGTATAGACCTTTTTCAGTTTTAGCCTCGCTCCCAATGCGCCGAACACCGCCATATTGCTTTCCTCCTCTCTCACTGGTTCGGAAAGGTGGTGTCCGTGCGTTCTCTGCGGTTCTCCGTGTTTACTGTATGCGGTTGCTTAGCTGTAGTAGCTCGATTTGGGTGTATGTGCGATTAAAGCTGAAACTAGGTCTTCGGGAAACCACTGCACAGTCGTCTGCTGTTCGAACAACTACAGTAAGCGAAGGCAGCTTGAATCGTAGCAGTGTGAAGAACACAGTGAGCCTCAGCGGCAGTGCAGTTGCGGGCTGTTTCAGCTACACATACCTTACACGCGAGCACCTACTGCTGATGTCGCTACGGTATGTGTCGTCTATGACCCTTGCAAAATCAAAACATAAGCAATAATTTGGGTAAACGATGCAGCAGCAATTGCGGGTTATGTGAAACATTTCTGTTATAACTGCCGACACTGGTGACTGATTATTAACGGCACTGTAAACATAGCTACCTGACAGTACTTGAAAGCCATGATGCATTGCACAAATGCCACAGCTGTTTGCTTGCAGTAAATATCCAATAAACCAGCAGGACTTAAAAAACTGAAGGCCGCAGCTTTGACGTGTCTACCTTGCATCGTGACACATCATCGACCAAATACTATTTTCAACTGATGCCATAATGCAAAGTGCCGATTGTTTAAAAAAAAATGTGCCTTTTAGGGACATGTAATCAGCAGGCACGCAGTGCCCACCCGACCACACGCACGCGCTTTCTCGCTCTATCGGCATTAATCAGCAGCCGCACCCGAGACGGACCAAGCAGATGTGCCCCTCAGAAACTGTCACAGCAGGTGCACCAGCTTCGAGTGTATAAATTACATCACGTTTGAAGGCCAGATGCCTCTCTACTACATCTTTTTCCGAGTTTAGCGAAATATCACACGGCGCGAAGCTCCAAATCCAATTTCCTCTGTTCCTCCAACACTTTGCTTCGACGCGCGACGCCGTCGGATGCACTGGTACTCCGAAGAGCGCTGCCACACACTCGCATGTTCACGCTAAGAATGGACCACCCTACAGCTGCACACTTCACCAGTTATTTTACCGTTAGTACGAAGTAATCAAGAAATTTATGCAAAGCCAAAAGCTGCAACAGAACTCTGCGCTTATGCACTCCAGCGGTGCCTTCTCCATGTAGCACTGCAGAAAGTACTGTTTTTTAGGACAGTGCGGAGGGAAAATGTAGTGAAAGACGCGGTCGAACGCAGTTGCAACCTGTTCGTGTCACCGGCGCAATGCAGAGCAGACCGCTTGAGTGCTTGACAGCAACACTGCTGTTAGCTCGGAACGGAGCGGTTTTTCTTTTATAATTATAACTACTACATAGAAGCGCTCAGCAAGTTTCATGCTCACATTAATAAATGTCTCGATTATTGATACCAGAAAGCCGTTAAATGAATTGCGCACACTTGCGTAAAGTGCACCTCCAATGTCTATTTTCAGCACAACTTGCAGGGAAACATCCGCGTCGCCGCTCGCCGAAGCATGGGCCATTTTGTTCACAGTTGCTCAGTGCATACAGTGCAATACTTTGCAGGTCAAAAATCGTGCAAAAATCAACACTGGGATAAGGCTGAACAGCGCGGCGAGTACTCGCTGCGTGTATTGCAGCGGCGGCCACCCAAGCCAACATGGCGAAGAAATCGGCCAGACGCAAGACGGCGCTGCTGTCGAAAGATGGCCACGTGCACCTGAAAAAGGTCTATAGTACAGTAAAGTAGTTTTCCCGTAATATGGTTGGGAGATTGAACAATAAGTGTCGCTTTCGTGTAAGGGCTGCACCTTGCCAAAATTGCGAAATAAAAATGCAGACTTTACTATAGTAGAGTTTATGCAGCATTTCTTTATTCGTTGTTTCTGAGGTTTTATTTTTTAATGCAAGAGTATTAAAAGCCTGACTGGGGGAAAAAAAATGTCAGTCGTAAGATTCGCCACTTGGCTAGAGGGAAGCAAGGTCACTTGTGGTAAAGGCACCAGCGGCATCTAACGCTATTCAATTGCTAACACACGTGGTAATCGGGTGTCCCTGCAATTTTTTTTTTGTATGCATCTGTGGTTTGCCTTTCTTAGTGCAGTTTGTGTGGTTGCCTGAAGCAAACCACATCTTGAAATGTTGGCATGCCAAAACCTTAAATGGGGCACATGCATTCTGAGGCATGTATCCTTGGCTGAGTTTGTTTCGGTATGCATTCTCACGTATTATATTCTCTGTTTATAGGTTTCAGCGTGAACATCATCGCGTTTCTGGTCCATCTACATTTTGCCTGCCCGCAGTTTTATCACAACGCTTGGATATTGCACCGTTGCTCTTGAGGAAACCTGCAAACTGCCTGCATTTTAGCACTAGAATTCTTTGCTCATGTTTATGCTAGTGTTCTATCCTGAAGCACTGCCAGTAGTTAAAGTGTGTGCAGCAGCGCATATTTACTTTTTAAAATTGTGCATGATCCTGAACTGCCTTGTGATGGCATGTGCACCGCTTGGGGAGCAGCGTTTTTTCTTTCCCCATCCAGCATGCTCCTTCCTTTGATATCAGTTTTGCAGACATGCCATGATCTACAATGTGAACTTCTGCATGTTTTTTTTATTTTTTTTCTCTTGTTCCTATCTCTTGATTCCTTATGCATACTCTGAGAAGGTTGCTGGTCAGAACCGGTCAGTGATGCTAACTAAAATACAGTTAGAGGGCCCGCCGTAATGGCTCTGGTTGCTGTCTGCAAGGTGGTGCAGTCAAATCCTGGCCACAGTTCGATAAAGGTGTAAAAACTCCCGTGTGTTGTGAGATGTCAGTGCATGTCAAGGAATGCTGTGCATTCCTCACATGCACAGCACTGTTTGCGAGCACCTTGAAGTATTGATATTTTTATGTTCCTTTATTTTGCTGTTTTTCAATGTCTGTATGACTTGCCCTGCCTTGTATGCTGGGCCCTGGGCCTCGTCAAGCTGACAAAAGCAGCTTTTAGCCCAGGTGTCCCACCAGAATTTTTTTTCTGGAAATAAACTGAAACTGAACTGAACTGAACTGAACACGTACATTCAGTCTAAATTAATCCACAGCCCTCCACTAGGGCGTTCCTTGTTGCCACTGTGCAACTTTCGGGCATGAAACCCTGCGTGCCATACCACAGCAGTATGGCTGAGGGTCCAGTTATGTCAGAACATTGATGTTTGTTTTGAAAATATTTAAAATTGGTTACTAGCTCTATGAGTACAGCTGTGCACAATACCAGTGATGGCCAGTGTGCCATGCCTCTTGTTACCATGGCACTGGGCTGAAGCTACTAATATAAAAACATTTCAGCGCAGACACATCCAGCTGACAGTTTAGGACTATGGTTCTTGCATGCGATGCCTTGAAGGTGCACTAAACAGGATTTCTTGTCTCAGTGTACATGCTGCGAACATTCCAACAAATGCCCTGGATCCCACATTTTTTTTTTTAAGTTACCATGGAGAGTAGGAGGAGTCAGCCAACATGGTTGGTATGGTAAAAAGCGTGTGGAGTGGCTTTCAGCCAATTGTGTTTCAGCTCCGCTGTGCCGTTGGCTGAGTAATATGCATGCAGAGTAATCTTGGAAAATGTGTGGGCTGCTGTTTGGACTACGTACAGCTGTAACAGACGGCCGGGCACATCACTACTGTAGCTGCAGATGAGGAAACATTGTCAAATTGCTTCGGATTTACTTCAGTGATATATTCTCTGAACAACAAATATGTACCAGTTTTATCAGATTACTACTCACACAATGTCCAAAAACAGTAGTGAAAATTACTTTGGGTATCTTAACAGATGATAGTATTTTCATTGGCCATCGCAGATTGACGAGGTCGAGTCTCTCAAAGCCAAATATAGTCCATGCGTATTTGGCTTCCGCGGGCTTAATTAGTGGCTATGTTCTCTGCATTTGAAAATATTCATTCAAAGAAAACATAATACCCCCCCCCCCCTCCCCTTCCCAGTGCACCTTTATGCTCGTGTTGGTTTTTTAAAATCAATGCAGGCCTTGCTCGTCTGCCGGAAGCTGCTCGCGACTTTGCTGTAGCTCATTTGAGCATGTGCACATGCTGTTGAATAAAGAATTTTCAGATATTTTGTGTTTTGATGAATGAGCTCCAACATGAGATTCCTCACATGCACAGCACTGTTTGCGAGCACCTTGAACACAGAATGTTTCCAAAGAAGGGGCCATGCAGAGCACACACTAGAGGGTCTGATGTTGGTCTCGTATCGAGGTCGTTATTGCTTTTGTGGGTGCAGAGAGGAAGTTACGTGATATAGAGCTCGGCACCTCATTATGTTTGAACAAGACGAGAAATTCTTTGTCACAAACTTTATTTCAATGAAGGCATAGTCGACACATTGCTCGGAGATGCTGGCTGTTTGCTTTCACAAGGAACAAAAAGGAAGTGAACGCTAGCGTAGGCAATTTCAATAGAGCTGCAGTGCAAAAGTGCCCGTGTGTTGTGGAAGTGAATCGGATATCTGCAGGGCGTCCAATCTAACCACACAGTTCCACAATGCAGGTTCTTTTAGCTTGTGTGCAGTTTTGGGATCAAGCAGGCTTCCAGTGAAACTTGGTCAGGCGAAGTACATGTGGCCAAAGCCCAGCCCTCCCGCAGCCTGTGCTGCCTCTAGGGCACACTCTAGGGTGTAGTGAAAAGTGCCTCTTTGCAACAAACTTATGTTAGCTGCATGTACCGGGTGTTTCAGTGAACATTTTCAAAATTTTATTTTTGAGGGAAAACTATGGCTTTTGTGGCATAGTATTATCAGTATTGATGGACATCAGAAAATGGGTGAATCATCTTAACTAGTAGGCTGGTTCTAATTTTTTATAGACTTTTTAACTAGTAGAGCTATGTACCTAGTAGCAATTAGCGATTTGTAGTTGGTCGTTAGTAATAGCCATATATTTTTAGAATTTCGAAAACAATTACCCTCGGCACTGTGGCTCGACAAAATTTGGCTTTTTTTCGACTAGTTACGTACACTAGAGGGGTTGCTTTGCCTGCATGCTTTTGAAAGCACATGTATTAGGTTTTTTTGCGATGCAGCCAAATTTTGTCGAGCCACAGCGGCGAGGGTAATCGCATTTTCGAAATTCTTAAAACTTGTGTGGCGATTACAGAGCAGGCTTCAATGACTGCAACTAACTGTCTAACTCTACTAGTAATTATTAAATATTAGTTAATGAGCTTGCTAATTAAGAAATTTCAGAGGTTTTCTGGCGTCCATCAACACTAGCCGCCGTGGTAGCTCAGCGGTTGTGCTCGGCTGCTGCCCCGAAAGATGCGGGTTTGATCCCGGCCGCGGCGGTCGAATTTCGATGGAGGCGAAATTCTACAGGCCCGTGTACTGTGCGATGTCAGTGCATGTAAAAGAACCCCAGGTGGTTGAAATTTACGGAGACCTTCACTACGGCATCTCTCATAGCCTGAGTCGCCTTGGGACGTTAAACCCCATAAACCAAACCACTAACACTAGTAATACTATGCCAAAAAGCTATATTTTCACCCCGAAAAGCCTATTTTTGAAAATTCTTGAAAGTGTTCGCTGAAACACTCAGTATATTTGTATGCACACAGCTGGAAAAACCATCAGGTTAAGCAAAATATCACCTTGACAAAATTACTTCGCCTTGCTGTTGCATGCAGAGAAGCCACAAAGCCCGAATTCATGTATATTGCCGAAACTAAAGTTTAGCCTACTCACAAAGCTGCGTGTGCAAAGAAACTGTCGTGCCTCTGTGCACAACCTTGAGGCTTTGTTTGCCTGCAGAACTTGAAAAGCACACCTTAAGTCCGGCTTGCCCACAAAGCTCTGCACAAAGACACAATTCTAGCCCAGCCCAAAATCCAGATAGCTTGCACAACCTTCATAAGCAAGCTGTCCTGTTGAAAGCAAAATTCAGGTTTTTTGGCTCGCCTCCTGGTGAGGAATTGTAATAATGCTTGCAACCTGTTCAATCAGCTGGGTGCCTAATCCCTAATGACTGCAGGAAACAAGACGACCTTTTTCACACTGACACTTGACAGCATCTCTAGAAACTATTTACAATGTTCATTTGAGCCAGCAGGCCAGTGTGAAGTGTGCAGCACAAACCCAATGTGTTTTACCCTGAGATTACACCTTGGCACACGCATAGAATGACACTGATGATAAAGCAAATTTGGCCTGTATGGACGGGCCAATCCCTGACCGCCGTCCTGCTCATCCGTGAACATCCGAGAGAGTGTGGCCAAGACAGCTGTGACAGGAAATCATCTTTTTAAGTGAACACAAGAAGCAACTACAACACGAGTCATAGAAGCTTGCAATAATGCCAATGATGATGGTGACTTCTTTGTCCCAAAGTTCTCAAAATGAGTATTTGATTATTCAAGTTAAGTTAGGCATTGACCTAAGCGCACACATTGTGTTGGATGCTAAATGTCCAATGCATCTTATTACACCTGTCCTTGCAGAGATGCTTTCTGCATTAGGAAGAGTAACTGTTGGTCAAATGTGCAGGGAAACCCCAAGGTGGAGTAGATTTGTAATAAGGGAGGAGTTACTCATTTGCATCCACCCAAGTGCAGGCATACGGCTACAAAGGAAGGCTATACAGCTTTCTCAGAAACTTCGTAGTTAAAGAAAAATTCGTCTTGGTCCGGGGTTCGAACCTGGGACCACCGCTTCACCGGAGCAGTCACTCTACCAGTTGAGCTAACCGAGAAGGTTAGCATAAGCCAAGGCTCTTAACTGGGCTAGTTGGTTGCTATAATTCGACATAATGGCTAGCACTCACGGAAAAAATCCTGTCACTAACGCCACTAGACAGGACACTAGCGTTTGTCCTGTCTGGATTCCTTCTGTGTGCGTCTCCCTTGTGCGCTACCCATTATGTCGAAGTTAGCATATGGTAGCGCAAGAGCGAATTGATAAATAACTTGAAATGGGAACATTGTTGGTCAAACACTTGACCAGCGATGACCCCTAAACATTTCACCAACACGAGTTATTGATTAATTTGCTCTCGTCTTGGTTAGCTCGGTTAATAGAGTAACTGCTCTGATGAAGCAGTGGCCCCGGGTTCGAACCCCGGACCAGGATGAATTTTTCTTTACCTACGAAGTTTCTGAGGAAGCTTTACAGCTTTCCTCTGTAGCTGTATGCCTGCACTTGGGCGGATGCGAATGAGTAATTACTCCCTTTTTAGGAAAGTAACTCCTTTCTAGGAAAGTAACTGTGATTCATACTGTCGTGTCCGGTCGCTGTGTTGAATGCAGCGAAAGACGCACACGGTACTTTAAGACTTCGTTTATTTAAAGCCGATGAGGGTGCGACCAGCGTCGACCGAGGCAGGAGCCGAACTGGCCGCCCGAAGAAAGGAGGGAGCGGAGAAGCGTCCACGGGAGGGAGTGGCTTCCCAAAACAGGAGGAGGATGCGGGGGCGCACCATGGGGGGGCATCTGGCGACAGCGTGCGACGAGGGGCAAGTGGTCGTTAGGAGGAGGATGCGAGTGGTCGTTAGGAGGAGGATGCGAGTGGTCGTTAGGAGGAGGATGCGGGGGCGCACACACACAAAAGCAATAAGGGGACACAACACTTCCTTCCCCCTTAGAAAGTTGCCTGGTATCGTGCAGGGGGTCGGCGCTCACGCGTGGAGGCGCGCTGGCTTTGTGCGCTCGGGGGAGAAACACTTGTAGCCTGGCTGTTGTTCGCTGTGTCTCCTAGGTCTGTCCTGGGCGAAGTCTCTTCTTCCGGGAAGAGGTGCCAGGCTATGTGGGAAGATGGTGCACGTGTTCTCTCCGCTGGCGGACAGCTCTCAGACGGCGTCGTAAATCTACGCAGCTGGTTGAGATGTCGGCGTGCTACTGTGCCATGTATGTTGACGAGCCAAGAGCGCAGGCCTATGCGTCTGACAATTGTAGCTTCCTCCCAGCGTGGCTTTTTCAGAAACTGTCGGGCGAGGACGCGCTGCCCCTCATTAAGCGCGCCGCAGCGCGGAATTGCTTTTTCTTCCCGGAACGTCTCTGCCTTTGGCTCGGGGAGGATGGCTGTGAGCTGGGTTCGCATTTCACGCTCGAACATCATTTTCGAGGGGGTCTCGCCTGTTGTGCTCTGAACCGTCGTGTGCTGCTTGAAGAGAAAGCGCGCAAGGCGGCGCTGCAGCGAGCCTGTCTGATCTCTTTCAAGGGCGCGTTTTAGCTCGGCTACGTAGCGCTCGGCTTGTCCGTTTGTCGCTGGGTGGTAGGGGGCCGATGTAACTGATGAGATCCCGTTGTCGCGATAAAACTTGAGGATCTCCGCAGACACAAACGGTGTTCCGTTGTCCGACACTACCTTGCGCGGCAGGCCGAACGTTGCAAATAGTGATCGGAGGTTGTCAATGACTGCTGCCGAAGTCGTCTGTCCCATTTGCCTTATCTCAAGCCACTTTGTGTAGGCATCTACGACCACAAGGAAAGTGCAGCCCTCCATTGGTCCTGCAAAATCAATGTGCAGTGTGTGCCATGGTGTGTCTGGCTTTTCCCATTCTGGGACAGGAGCTTTCGGCGGGGCGCTCCGGCTGCTCTGGCAAGGCTTGCATTCTCGCACCACTGTTTCGATGTCGTTGTCAATGCCAGGCCACCACATGTAGCTTCTGGCACACTTTTTCATTGCAACGATGCCCCGATGTCCGGCGTGGATGAGAGACATAGCTTGTGCGCGTAGTTCTCTCGGCATCACAACTCGGGACCCAAATATGATGCAGCCGCGATGGGTGCTCAACTCTGTAGCTCGCCTGCGGTAAGCGTCGAAGTTGTCCCCTTTGAGTTTATGCACGTTGCCTTGTTGAACAGCTGTGTAAACTAGCCGGAGAGCTGCGCACTTCTGCGTAGATGCTGCAACTGTGCCTGCTGTAAGCGGAGGTTCTGGCAGTGCTTCGAACATCAGAACGTCTCCTGGTGGAAATGGTTCGTCAACAGTTGCGTCTAGTGGCAGACGGCTTAGCGCATCGGCGTTTTGATGTTTACTCCCATTGCGGTAGACCAGAGCGTAGTCGTACGCTGAGAGTTTGATGCACCAACGTGTCATTCGCGGAGACAAAGTTGGTGGCATAGGCCTTTGTGGTCCCAGAATGCCCAATAGCGGTCGGTGATCGGTTATAAAGGTCACCTTCCGGCCGGCAATGTACTGGTGAAAATGTGTCGCCGCGTAGACGATGGCTAGCCCTTCTTTGTCAAGTTGCGCGTAGTTGCGTTCTGCTTGCGACAACGTACGTGAGGCGAAGGCGATGGGAGCTTCCCTTCCTTGCTCGTCAGTTTGCGATAGAACCGCGCCGACTCCGTACGGTGATGCGTCGCAAGCCAAAAGCAGAGGCTTCCTTTCGTCGTAGTGGCGGAGGACTGTACATCTTCGAATCAGGTCTTTCAGGGCATCGAATGACTGCTGATGGCGTGGCGACCATGTCCATGTCACATCTTTCCGAAGGAGTTGGTATAAGTCGTTGGCCACGGTAGCTCTTTGTTCCAAGAACCGGTCGTAGAACGTCAAGAGTCCGAGAAAAGCTTGTAGCTCCTGCTTGTTTGTTGGAGCTCGTGCTTCTGTGATCGCTCGCACTTTGTCCTCGGTAGGGTGAATGCCTTCCGCATCAATTCGGTGTCCCAGAAATTGCACCTCTGGCACCGCAAAACAGCACTTCGATTTGCTTATGCACAAATTAGCGTTTGCTAGCCTTTCGAGAACGAGCTCTAGGCGCACTGCATGCTCTTCAGTGGAAGTGCCACTGATGATGACATCGTCAAGGTAGACACAAACTCCTGGGATGCCCTGAAGCACTGTCTCCATGAATTTTTGAAATATGGCCGGGGCTGCAGCTACGCCAAAAGGCAGTCGCTTGACTTTGTACAAGCCTTTCAGTGTGTTAATTGCCAATAATTCAGCAGTTGACTCGCTCACCTTCAGCTGCTGATACGCCTGGGTGAGGTCCAATGTGCTGAAGACTCTTGCGCCACGTAGTACACTGAATACTTCTTCAGGTGTCGGTAGCGGGTAAGAGGACGCTTTAGTCGCAAGATTGACGGTGCTCCGGTAGTCTCCGCAGAGGCGTATGGTTCCGTTCTTCTTGCGAACTACGACAAGTGGTGTGGCCCATTCTGAATGCTGCGTCGGCTCGATGACACCTTGCTGCTCCAGTTTGTCCAACTCTTTTTCAACTGAATCTCGGAGAGCAAACGGCACCGGCCTGGCCTTCAGAAATTTGGGTTGCGCGTTGTCCAACAACTCCAGTGTGACCGGGGGCCCTTCGTTTCCTGGAATCTCTTCCGAGAATACTCTTTCGTATTTCTCTTGCAGTTGCTCAACCATGTTCTGGCTCGGCGTCTGGTGTATGCCGCATATCATCACGCCTAGTGGAGAAAACCAGTTTCTCCCTAGAAGGCTTGATCCTGTGCCCTTCACAACAAGCAGAGGTAGCGTATGGGTCTGGCCGTTGTAGTTAACCTGCACGTTGGCAGAGCCCAATAGTGGCAGATTCTGTCCTGACCACGTTCGCAGGTGCGTGTCGTCTTGTTGCAGGGCGGGTGCGTCAGATGGCCATGAAGTTCGGAACGTGTCCTCACTGATCAGAGTACAGGCTGCGCCGGAGTCCACCTCGAACTTAATCAGCTGGTGATGTACGCTTACTTCTGTAAAAATCTTCGGTCGCGTGCCGAGATTCATGGTGTTCAGGTCGTACAACACAGATGGTGTTGCTGATGTTGCTCCATGGAGATCAGATAGCGGCGTATTCTCTGAGGCGTTGACGCTGTGATTAGGCTGGGAAGGTGACTTTATCTTGGCAAGTCTCCGTTTCGTAATGCATGCTCTTTCGATATGCCCTCGCTTGTGGCAAAAATTACACGTGGCTGACTGGAATCGACATCCCTGGGGGTTGTGTTGGTCGTCACACCGCCAGCAGCGTTGTGCCTTTTTGACCGATTTTACAACAACAGAAGGCTTGCGCACCTGGTTGCTTGTCTGGTGTACCGGCTCGGTGTTCCGGCGAATCCCTCTCTGCTGGTGACCGGCGCTCTCCGCTCGAACGGCGATGTCGTAAGCTTTGCTGAATGTGAGGTCCTTCTCAGCGAACAGGCGCTGCTGCAGTGACTCGTCACTCAGTCCGCACACAAATCTGTCGCGTAACATCACGTCCAAGGGAAGCATGGTGGTGTTAGCAGAAGAAGCTGCGTCTCCCTCCTGCCCGGTAGCTGTTGTCGACAGCGTTCCAAAATTGCAGTCGGCAGCGAGCTTCTTGAGCGCGGCTACGTAGGCGCTCACAGTTTCTCCTCCCAGTTGATCTCGTCGTTGGAAGCGAGCCCGGCTGTAGACCTCGGATGGCCTTGGGTCGTAGTGCTTTTGCAGCGCTTTTACGATGTCGTCGTAAGACACTGCCGCTGGTGTGCTTGGCTGAATAAGGGCGCAGACAGTATCGTAGGTCTGCTCCCCGCACAGCGTCAGCAGGTTGGCCCTCTTCAAGGCTGGGTCTGTGATGTTGTTAGCTTCAAAGTAGAACTGAAGGCGTCCAACCCACGATGACCACGATGAGCCGTTGAACTCTGGTATCTGATTGGGAAACCCTCGCGTAGCCATGGCTTGTCAATAGCGTTGCGTAGCGCGGGTCGAATCCACTTTCTCGTCGCCACTGTCGTGTCCGGTCGCTGTGTTGAATGCAGCGAAAGACGCACACGGTACTTTAAGACTTCGTTTATTTAAAGCCGATGAGGGTGCGACCAGCGTCGACCGAGGCAGGAGCCGAACTGGCCGCCCGAAGAAAGGAGGGAGCGGAGAAGCGTCCACGGGAGGGAGTGGCTTCCCAAAACAGGAGGAGGATGCGGGGGCGCACCATGGGGGGGGGCATCTGGCGACAGCGTGCGACGAGGGGCAAGTGGTCGTTAGGAGGAGGATGCGAGTGGTCGTTAGGAGGAGGATGCGGGGGCGCACACACACAAAAGCAATAAGGGGACACAACACATACTGAAAAAATTGCGCAGAAAGAACGAGGACAAAGCAAAGGCACGACAAGGACGAGCGCTATCCTATGATAGCGCTCGTCCTTGTCATGTCTTTGCTTTGTCCTCATTTTTTCTGCGCAATTTTTTCAGTATGCATATCAACCAACTTTGCAACTGGAAGTTTACTTCTAAAAACTGGGTTGTGATGCTGCTGTTGGGCTGTTGCACTGGGCTGAGTGAAAGGGCGAGACACCGCATGGTGTGTGTGCTGATCGCAGCCATATGGAACCGCCATTGAACTGTAACAGCAGCCAGAACATGACACTTTTTGGTAACATTTATTCATAGTTTCATGTCAGTGTCCTCATATGCAGTTCAAAAATCTGCTCAACTAAGTATCTGCCCTAAGCAGGCAATGACACTCGGCAAACAGCGCTACACTAGCAGACGACATATGGCGAGGAGATGAAACCAACCAGTTTGCTTGGGGGCAGCGGGACAATGCTGCAAAAAGCACCACTGCACAACCTAATTCAAAGGTACAAGGGTACAACCGTCTCACCACGCTCCCCGCTTTCAGTATTTTCATTTTCTCCTTCCACCGAGTATGACTCCTACTCAATAGCCAGCTAGCTATGGCACGGATTTGGTTAAAACTGAATTTAGTACAAATTTATTAGTATTTTTTTTTTCATACAGAAAAATCTAAACCTCAGTCAGAGTCCGTGCGTCAATTCAGGATGCCGAACTCATACACCGTACTGCAACATACCATACCAAGTATGCTGCCACCTAGAACTCAAAGAAACTGTAAATTTCGGAAATTAATGTCCCAAAGTGACACATGGGCTATTAAAAAACAAACTATATCAATGCGGATCTGCGTGGCCTTAAAGACATTTCCAGTGCCCACATGGGCTGAGGCCATTGCAATGACCTCGTTATCTTGGAAAGAAACTAGAGCAACTGTTATGTTCATCTAGGGTGGGTTTAATGTGAACTGAAACCAAACGCTATAATAGCAATGCTTCTTTACGTAGGAAGCCTCGGCGTAGCTACCACAGCCTACCTTTCTCACTTTTGTTTCTATTTTCACTGCTCACCCTACCACGCGGTTTCCACAAATAGTGCCACCAGCCAAACTCTCAAACCTTTTCCTGCTAAGGAAAAAATTTCACCAAATGAAGTAGCCATACATGTGGCATCCGACGTGTTCGCTTCGACACAGTTCCTGTGTGCTGCACTACGACAGATCTGCCATGTCCCCAGTGGAGACATACACTATTTATGCTTGCTTCCTTCCAATGATTCCAACAGCAAGGCCATCACAGTTGGAGCAGACAACGATAACTGTTTTCCTTTGGCTTTTTTGGCTTTCCTTTGGAAAATTGCTATCAAGCAATGCACTTTGTCAGCTGTATTATTCAGTTATTAATGCTTCGTTCCAAATGCACAAGCAGCAAGCACTGGTGTCTGACAGCTGCCAGCAAAGGTTTGACTTTTGAGGAACTAGTTCCTGTTCTTCGGGCCCCTTTCTGCATTTGAATCTGTACATCGAAAAGCTCCAATTTTGAAGAAACAACTCATGCTTAAACAGGTATGGCAGGGATTCTGGCAGCACTTTACACATTTCCGTGCACAGATATTAAAGAAACAAAACAAAAACCAACAATAGGAAAACACACTTCGTAGCGCAATCTTTGCGCTTTTCAAAAGCGCAAGCTCTGCTCTCTCAAAGTAATGCGACAAAAGTGCACAAGTCGCCGACGCAGGACCCTCCTTCCAGCTCACAGTGGCAATCAATGTCACAGGGAGCAAAGTACAAGTGCCGACACAAGTTTTCGGGACACGCAAATTACAACAAAATTTATTTTCTGAACAGTTTCAGCATGCATCCACGAACTGACGGATGAACTACGTGTTTTCCTTCGCGAACAACACGATGCACTTCTTAATGCCAGGCTGGGCCTCTACGTAGAGCGAAAATTGAGGCTCTTTGTGATTTCGGCATTCCGAAAACTTTCGTGGGCACATACACGTACATACTTCTCTTTCCACTTGGGTGCAACTTATGCCCCATCGAAGTCGCCTACGGCACTGGGACCGTGGCATGTGACGAGCATTGGCCACAGACGCACTCGCCTTACCATGTGACAGCGCAATGGAAGTGCCATTCGTGCATGGGGAGTGCACTTCGTGAAAGTATCACTAAAGTTGCCCGTGTGACAGGAGTATAAATCCCCGCACGCACGCGCACAAACACGGAAAATGGCACGGTTTCAAAAACAGCTTTGACTTGTGTGATCATACACGGTAAACCATTTCTGAAAAGTCACTAAATTGCATTTGAAAACTATCAAAATGTAGCAATTACTACTCAAACATGATGCCACTTCATTTTCAGAAATTAGGGTTTAAAACCGTGAATTATCGTCACGTATATACAAGTACGCTGGACGAAGTTCCTACGGTAAACTCAGATTTCTGGATTTCCTGCAGCGCACACAGACCCCCCACCCCGGCGGCGCAACATGTAGGCTCTCAGCCCTCATACTGCTGCCGAAAAAAAATCGACTAATTTCCGGGTGGACGGTCGCTTTTAGATAATGGGACTCTGTCAGCTAGGGGGATAGGGGAAATGAACAATAACGCCCCTGCAGACTGCTTTGTTTTCTTTCTCCACATGGACTCAACCAACGCACTCGCGCAAGGCTCGCAAGGCCTCGCGTATTTGTGTGTGTGTAGCTATTTTCGT
Organism: Amblyomma mixtum; assembly: GCF_055824585.1. Classification (NCBI taxonomy): domain Eukaryota; kingdom Metazoa; phylum Arthropoda; class Arachnida; order Ixodida; family Ixodidae; genus Amblyomma; species Amblyomma mixtum. The sequence goes on along the minus strand of NC_143018.1, from coordinate 13,776,985 downwards.
CTTGTTATATGTCCGCAGCTGCATCCATGAGCAGGCATACCGGGGAGGCTAATAGCGCAGAGAGAAAAAAGGAAAAAAGCTGCTGTGTTGGTACTATCATGTCAGCAGTTCGGATACTCGAGCCTGTACTAACGGCTTACTTTATTGCATTATGCCAAGTTTTCCATTAGCGTACCCTCCTAGCGGCCGCCAGGCGGATCACATTTTATGTTAGGTTGGTTGGTTGGTTAGGGGTTCAACAGCGATACCAGACACTCACAGAGAAAAAGGCGTCGTACAAGGAGGCTCCTTCTGTGGGTCTTATCTTATTCTCTGTCAGTCCACTATAGATCAAGTCCACTCAACCCCTATGAATCAACTCCAGTAGCCCCATCTGCCGTTCTTCAGAAACGCGTTTGCAGGGTTGCCTGAACGCCCTTGAATGTTTTCTGCGAATATGCATTTATAATTGTGGGTGCAGGTGGTCTCCAGAGCAGTAACGGGCAGTGCTGGCTTCAATAGCCAGAAATGAAAGGGATGTGACAGAAGCCAACAGCCACAGAAACCAAGGGGCACAGGTTTTTTTTTTTAATTTATTTATTTTGTGGTGTTGATCAATTTAGAATATTACTGAATATGTTATCGCTTAAAGCTAATTGATTAGAAAAGCAGAAGAAAAACAACCACACGCCGCCGGTGGGATCCGAACCCACGACCTCCGAATTACGCGTCCGGTGCTCTACCTCTGAGCTACGGCGACGGCTGTCAAATCTTCTGCTTTCGGGGGTATTTGTGTTTACAAGTAACCTAACTTTGAGAGTGTTCATCAGCGCCACCCACGTTCATAAGCGGCGGACGTAGAACGTCCTGAGTTACCGCAGGTGTGACGTAAACGTCATCGAACGGAGAGGGTGGAAGCTGCGTGAGAACCCTCCACCCTCTCCGTTCGATGACGTTCTACATCACACCTGCGGTAACTCAGGACGTTCTACGTCCGCCGCTTATGAACGTGGGTGGCGCTGATGAACACTCTCAAGGTTAGGTTACTTGTAAACATAAATACCCCCGAAAGCAGAAGATTTGACAGCCGTCGCCGTAGCTCAGAGGTAGAGCACCGGACGCGTAATTCGGAGGTCGTGGGTTCGGATCCCACCGGCGGCGTGTGGTTGTTTTTTCTTCTGCTTTTCTAATCAATTAGCTTTAAGCGATAACATATTCAGTAATATTCTAAATTGATCAACACCACAAAATAAATAAATAAATTAAAAAAACCCTGTGCCCCTTGGTTTCTGTGGCTGTTGGCTTCTGTCATATTTATAACGATCCCCTCATCCCCCTTCCGTTGTTTGCAGAAATGAAAGGGGTGAGTCATCTGTGGACACGCCTTCCCCGGTGCACTTTACAAGGCTACGCTGGCGAACCTGACCGCGTCTTGTCGCTCGAGTCTGGTGACTGTCAGGACCACGCATGTAACTGCGAGCGCCTAAAGGCTACTGGCAGTGTACATTCCCCCCACCCCCCGCAGTTGTTGACCGAGCAAGCGTCGTTCCTGGAAAGAAACGCGGAACGCACCGCTTCACCACGACGGTGAGAGCAAGGGTTGGGTGCTGCGCTAAAGATTTTTATTACAAACCCCACTGCGCCCAGGGTGGGTGCGCCCTGACAACTTCTACCCACTCCCCGCAGCAGAGGCACACAGGTCTGTCTCCTCTTTCTATCCTGGCCTTGGCTGCAGAAGAAGTTTGGATTGGAACGGCCGCATTTCAATCGCCTTCGCAAAACATTAGCTTCGCGGAACTGTGAAACCCCTCCCTATTGTAAGCAGCATGACGTCAAAAAGTTGTGGCCCGGTGGGCAAAATTGACAACTTTTGGTTCTGAGCCGGTGTTGTTGGTCCCAAGGGCTGCTTCCCCGCCTTTCTACCCCGATTCGAGACGCCTCGCCGGCCCTCACAGGAAAGAAGAGGGGAAACGCTTGCGCTGAATGACTTAGGACGGGGGAAATTCCTGCCATGACTAACAACGAGGGACACCACCCCTTTTGAGCACCCGCGAGCAGGTTGGCACGTGCACATAGAGGAAGTTCCAGCGGTGCGAGCAGCAAGCGCACCATAGCAGACTTCCATATTTATGCAACTCACCTACTCCTATCTAGACTCTACACGCGCATTCGTGCAGCGCCATGCGCAGTAAATGTCGCTGTACTATTGCGGAGCAGCTCTTCCGGAAACCGCGCCATTTACAAGAGCTAGTTTTGAATCATAATACTCTGTAGCCGAGACTGACAACTAATTGCATTTCTAACGATTTCGGTATCCGTGGTTTGCACACCGCTGAGGGAAGGTACTGGTATTTCATGCAGTGCAAACAATGGCAAGAGATGCTGGCATTGTTTTTGCTGCATTGTGCGCATGCATATCACCAGCTACGCTCCCATATACCTTTCAAGAATGTTATCCGTGCATTCTATTTTTCTTGCAGTGTGTGATTGACATATAATTTTGGGGGCATGCTTTTGCATTCACTACAATGCTATGGGCTGCTGACCTGAAAGACGCGGGTTCGATCCCGGCCGCGGCGGTTGAATTTCTTTGGAGGAGAAATTCTAGAGGCCCGTGTACTGTGCGATGTCAGTGCACGTTAAAGAACCCCATGTGGTCGAAATTTCCGGAGCCCTCCACTACGGCGTCTCTCATAGCCTGAGTTGCTTTGGGACGTAAACCCCATAAACCTAACCTAACCTAACAATGCTAGTGAAATCACACTGTCCACACATGCACTTCGCCACTGGTAGAGGCAAAAGCGGGGCTTCATTCACTTCCATTGATGTGCATTTTCAAAAGACAAACGCATGTTCCTTATAAAAACAGGACCATTTTATTGCAACATCTGCTAAGCACGTTCAGATGCCTTGCACAACTCCCCCGCACATCTTGATGGCTGCCTGCAAGCAAACAAGTCCATACCAATGTCATATGCGAGTCTATTTTCAGGAAGTGACAGGAAATGTCAGTGCTCAAAAGCATCACAAGTTTTGCTTTCTGGCCCCTTTTCAACACTACAGTCAATAAAAAATGAGAAGTTGGGCTTCTCGACATCCCTGAATTGTACTTCACGATCGCAATAAACTGGGATGATTAACTGAAGAAGTATACACACAAGCAACTTATTCTTGCAGCGAAGTAGGAGAAGAAAAATTTACTTGCAGTGAATACGAAACAGAAGCATGCACTGACTAGCGCATTTCTCTAGCCACAGTTATGCAGTGAATTTCACGAGCACAATTATATTTCTTTAAAAGCACCGGCCTCCTAGCACGAAACTAGAAGATAATCAGCATCATAGGCGCGTGCTAGGTGCATGAATGAAGAAAATTGAACCTCCTCAGCAAAAAATTTCAAGTGCTAAGAACTACAGTTTTTCACCGGTACTAAGGTATCTGCAGTAGCTACGGCTCGCAGTGCGCTTGTACGATTTTTCATCACGCTTTGCCCCTCCCTCATCGTAATCTACACATAAGCTACCAAATGCCACTCGCATAGAAAGGTGTCCATCCCCCACAACGCAAACTGCCGCTTCCACGCACTGCGAGCTCCTAACAAACTCAGGAGGAATGCAAAACGCAAACGCGAAATATTTTGCGCAATACAGAATCAGCAGGTGATTTTATCGCCATAGATAAGCTGGAGTAGATTCTTTAGAAATGCCAACAGTTTATAGACTTACTTCAGAGCGGAGTGAAGAAAAAAATTCCATCTGCCACATCTGGGATCCAACCCGCGACGTGCGCATGCTGAGGACGAGAGTCGTCATATACATAAAATATCCCTCAATGCCCTCTGGGACTTTTAAAACTCATCGCTTATTTCGAAACACAAGCCCCTCAACTCTCCAATTTAGAGCCACTTCTACAGGCCCCCAGCTAAGGAACAAATAATTATGCAGCAGGTTTCTGCTCTCGCCTTACGAAATGTCACAGTGCCGTGACACTGGTAATCTTGCACACGCGTTCATGAAAAACCGCACTCGGTAACATACACTACGAGGTAGCTCACGCACGCGACACAGGTACAGTTGGGACTTCAATGCAGATTCTAATAACAAAATTGCGGTCCGAATGGCTCACCTGCGTTTGGCCCTGACATCAGGCATGCGCGTACGAAGCTTTGTCATCGTCGACCTTTTGCGCTGAAGGCATTTCCGCCGATTCCCCATTTGACACTTTTACACACACAAAAAAAATGGCAAGATAAAGTGATAAAAAACGGCGTTGCACACAAACACAAAAGCACATTAAAAAAAAAACACCAACAAGCAAAACAGCACGATACGCCGATGACAGCCTGCTGAGCAGCCGAAGAAACAACCGAAAGGTAGGACAGGTTTCAGCGAAGTCAGTCGTCTGTCTCGTAAGTCTTGCTTCAAAATGTTTGACAGCGCCACTGTCGTTGACCGGCGGAACTCCATTGTTGAGTCAAAACGCCCGCGAGATTCAAATGCAGCAGCCCCGTCGACCAACAAAGTGGCGAGTGCGAGCTAACATGAGTCGTTTATCATACCCAAATTTACATCACTGGCAGTATTAAGACCAGCCACTTCAGTTCCTGTGAAAAAAGCCTGGAATATAACAGTGATCTTTCGCGCTGGATGTATTTTGCGGAGGCTACGGCGCACCAAAAAATGGCGCAATTGAATGGCGCAGTACTACCGTTCTGTTTGTCATAGCGAAATGCCGCCTTGAGAGGATTTCGAATATTTTCTAAATATTTCGTGTGCCGAATTTGTTCCCTATACGACGTTTACTTGCTTCTAAATCTAAGATCAAAAAAGCGCAGTTTCTAGGTTACGACCAACTTTGAACAATGAAAACTAAAAAATTATGACATGTAGCTCAATGAAATTTTCAAGAATTAACAACATGGGTACTATCTACAATCCTTCTAAATATGTTTGTGATTTATGAACAGGACTAGGAGTTATTAATGCGTCATTCTTTTAAATTTCACACTTATTTATGGCACCAGTTCTAAATAACTACCCAATATAGCTCAATAACTTGCCTGCAAGGTTCTCGAGTCACACTTCATCTAAAAGCTGCAGAAGCAGTTTTCTTTTCGGAGCAGTAGTTTTCGTAAACAGCAAGGCAAACGCAGGAAAGTTGAGCAAAAATATCGTTTTATGCCCCTCGCTCTTTTGCTCACTGTTATTATACTAACGTGTATAGCTTTTAGCGACACACACCATCGCAAAGAAGATACAATTATCTTTACAATGCGCTCAATATCATTTTTCTAGCGCAAACGGATGAGCCACAACGCTCACACAAACATGACGAAAAACGGCTGCTGACCGCCGCTAGCGTCGTACCGCCGCCTTAACAGCCGTCGCTGCAAAAGGATCTCACACTTTTTTGAGCGCATGCAGCTCTTCGGCGTCCGTTCCCTGGCTGAGCGGCGTGCCTCAGCGCAACCAAGCGCAGGTAGCAGAGGATGAAAGACGGCGATAGCGAAGAGAGCACCAAGTGGAAACCGCTGGAGGGTACTGCGTTATCTTGAAGGCAAGTTGCGGGGCGGCGATCCGCGGCATCAGAGTAGCGCGCGTCGTCTACTTGCCGATGACGTCATCAGGAAGGTATGCGTCGCTCGCAAGAGATGGCGCTCTCTGTCGCACCAGTTCTTGCTTGACACTGAAGTAATGCATACAATTAGTGTCCTGATAAAGTTCTTGGTGCAACCTTACCGGAGATGGCTTCTCATAAGATTTTCGGTTTCTCATAGAGATTACACTGTATTGTTTCCAGGGGTCCTCACCCCAAGACACCGCCTTGAAGTGCCGTGAGTATTTTCGGTTCCTCATGTTTCTGTTCCTCGTGTTTTCTGCTCCACAAAAGCATGCCGAACTTTGCTCGCGCATCACGCGCATGAAAAGAAGAGCGGCTTGAAGAAAAAACATGCCAAACAATTTGTTGATTGCTGCACGGGGTCATGTATAAAATCCGATTGACCTGCGGAAAAGCCTACATAGACCAAATTAACCGCCAAATTAAATCCCGAAAAACGTACCAAAATTTGCAAAAATGTTTGAAGTACTAATTTTTTCTACGTAATTCTGACTCTGAAAATATATTTCATTACACCTGGTTTCAAGGAATCTGTGGCTCCATTTTAGGTATCTGCATCAAGGTAGAGAATTTACATTCATCTTCCTCCTCCGTGAGCACGCGGGCGCAGCGCCACGAGACGCGTGCAGCAAACCGATTGTTCGGAACGAGAAGACCCCTCCCGTGGTGCCATGAACAGCCCCGGCAGGAAGTGCGACACTAGCAGAAGCCAGTCGAGGAGTCGTCAGCCTTCCCGAGCATCGTCCGCAGCCCATGGTCACGCGATGCCTACGCGACCTGTCGAGGACGCTGCTCCGCCGAATCGCCAGGCTTCGGCACAACTCAGTTCCGAGTCTTCCAGAGCTTCAAGGTCTCCTACGAGCTCCCCTCGTGCCCGGAGCTTCAGATCCCCTGGAGGTGAGGTTTCCACCAGGAATTCGACTCTGTCGATGGGCCGCTTGTCGCCGAAAGGCTCGGCTGGTTCTCCTTCACCAGATGAAGCTTCGTCAAAGGCAACTGCAAGGGGTTACTCGCCATCAAAAAGACACGTGCGCCTGGGCGACGAGCACTCACGACTTGTACTGCCACAGAGCTCATCATCCCCGGGAGCTCTTCACTCTGAAAACACTAACCGCTCATCACCGTCAAGTAGCCACGGCGCGAAGAAATCCTCGACACCGAATAGCTCTGTCTCTTTTCGCGGCCGCGACGCCTCTCCCAGCAATGCACCTCCGCAGAAGGACTCCGCGTTATCAAATCGCCCAGTGCACTCTACCAGGAGCTCACTTATCAAGCAGGAGCGTGTATCACCCAGACATTCTACAGAAGCTAACGATGACTGTCCTGGCCCTGCGAAACCACCACCGCGGACAGGCCGCGTCCTCACGACAGATCCTCATACGTCAGACGTACCGGCGAGCTCACTGTCTCCGGGCCTGCGGCGGGGAAAAAGTCCTCAACTTCGACTGGGCGACAAAGATTCGCCCTCGAAGGAATCCACCTTAAACATAAATCGTGGCTTTCCGAGCGCCAGTGGCTCAATGGTCAACTCCCAATTGTCGAGGCGTTTCTCACCACCAAAGCGTCCCAGGAGCTCTCCGACACGCACAAACCGTCGCTCCGCAGACACCTCGAGGGGCTCACAGGGTTACCGAAGGCTTCTTTCTAGGATCCCCTCCAACCCAAAGAAGTTCCTCTCCCTTAGAGGTACCGTGCCTAGCGGTGGCAGACGCCGGCATCTGGCAGATGTCCCGAATGCGCGCAGCAGCCGACTGCCGTGGAGAGGAGAAGAGTTCGGGTCTGCAGAGCGGATCTCGGAAACCAGGACATCGCTCCGTGATGCTTGGTGGCCTTACCCGAGTCGAACCACCGCTTCGCTCAGGTGAGTTACAAGAGAGAATGGTTTGGTTTATTGGGGTTTAACGTCTCAAATCGACTCAGGCTATGAGAGACGCCGTACTGAAGGGCTCCGGAAATTTCGACCACCTGGGGTTCTTTAACGTGCACTGACATCGCACAGTACACGGGCCTCTAGAATTTCTCCTTCAAAGAAATTCAACCGCCGCGGCCGGGATCCACACCGCGTCTTTCGGGACAGCAGCCGAGCGCTATAACCACTGAGCCACCGCGGCGGGGCGTAACAACAGAGGAAGCTAGAGCGTGGGGAGCATTGCATCTCTGTAGAAAATTGATGAAGTCTGCTTACATCTTCTGGGGTGCATTGAATGATGCGCTCTACATCGAACACCCGCAACTCGAAGTTTTATCGTAAAATAGACCGCTTGCACCGTTCGGGACATAATTGCATGATCTACAACCTCCTTATCGCAACTCTATTGGCTCCCCCAGGCGTGTCTAGGATCACTGAAAATTCCAGCTGAGCAAGAAGTTACGTTGGTAACTTCCCGGCTCAGCCTTCACTCGATTACCATGCGCATAGTCCATTCCCTTCGCGTTTAGCCCGAACACTGGTATCGCTTTCCCATTGGGCTAGCACAAAATACACAAGCTGTCAAAAATGAATTTAAACTTTGCCATATCATATCATATCATGTCATATCTCGCTTCTCCCACATTTGCGACAGATGGACGAGCCTCAGTGTGTGCTGTTCTCCCGTTGCCGTTATAGTTTGCATTGCTGTTCTTTCACGGACAATTCGCTGCGGCGCGTGCAGGCGCCCATCCGAGAAGTCCCCGTCCAGCTCCGACGGTCTCTCGGGCACGTTGCATTCGCCTCGGATCCGGTCGGCCAGCGACGCTGTCCGTGGTCGGCAGACCTCGTACGCATCTCCCGGGACGTCGGCCGAAACTGCGCAGGCGGTGAGGAGTTTGCATCAGACATGAACGCGCGGCATGAAAGGAACGCACCCATTTCTCCTCGGGAGGGATCGAAGTATGGAAGTGGAGTGTATATTTCACGTAGGTTGTGTACTACCGTGGACTTAGCAGGTGGTGGTCACTACGTATCAGAGAATTTGTATCCCTACTGAAGAATTCCATACGAGTCGCTAGTATGGAATCATGGGAAAACGGAGTACAGGTGCGGACAAAAATAAACGGAGCACGCAACTGTCTTCGAATATTTTTCACGCGTTACCTAATTGAAATTTCCAGCAGTGGTACGCGCATGCTGGTAGCGGAGGTTGGTGGGCTTTCTTGAAGACAAACAACGCTTCTTCATTACCAATGGACAAAGCGTGATTGCACTTCGAACGCAATAGCGTGCTACGTTTACTTATGGCCGGGCCTGTACATGTGCTGCGAAGAAATATATGGACATCTATACTTTTTTTGTCTAGAGTCTATAAACTTTTCATAAGAATTCCATATACGAGGGGGTACCCAAAAGAAACCGGACTTATTTTTGTTTGAACTTATTTGTTCACATTTTCAGCACAGACCTTCAATATCCTTCAAAGTACTCTCCACTTACAATGATACGTTTGTCGAATCTTTCATTCCATTTTTCAAAACATTTTTTAAATTCATCTTTTGTGATGCTTGACAGTCCCTCCGTCGTTTTTTTCTTCACCTCAGCAACATCAGCGAAACGCTTTCCATTCACCTGTCTTTTCATTCTACGAAACAAAGAAAGTAGCACGTGGCAAGGTCGGGTGAGTATGAAGGTTGAGGAACAGAGGTCATGCCATCTTTGGTCGAATTTCTCGTAGAGACAGGGCTGTGTGAGCAGGGGCATTGCCATGGTGGAAAAACCAGTCACCCGTCTGCCACAAATCAGGCCGCTTCCATCAAACACTGTTGCCCAATCTTTTCAAAACATCCAAACAGAAAGCCTGGTTAACTGTCTGACCCTGTGGAACAAATTCTGAATGGACGACTCCTCTCAAGTCGAAAAAACAAATCAGCATTGTTTTGAGGTTTGGTTTCACCTGACGAGCTTTCTTGAGGCGAGGTGAATTTGAAGTTTTCCATTGGCATGGCTGTTGCTTGATTCAGGATTTAATTCAGGAACACTTGAGTTGTCCCCATAGCATCGTCCTTGAACGTCTTTTCTGAATATTTCAGGAGTTTCCGTTCCACTTTTTCCGAGAAAAAATCAGAATTTCACCGGCGCACGCTGTTCACGAAAATCAGCCATTGCAAAAACGACACTCACACAAAACAGTCGTCACTCTAAAACTCTGCCTAAACTAGTCTGACCTCCTTCGACGACGGCACTCGGCTTACTGACTCTGGAATGTTCGTTCTATGCGCTCCTAGCGGCAAAACGCGGTACCACAGAAGCTGTGCCGATTCAAAAAATCAGTCCGGTTTCTTTTGGGTACCCCCTCGTAACTTCCATAAATGTGCATGAAGTCACATGGAGTTCGTAAGTTCCTATACGCACTTTTTATAAAGCTTATACAGACTCCATGCACTTCATACTGACTCAATATAATCCACATGGAAATATGGGACTCGCCTTATGGAAACTTTCAGTAGGGTAGAAACCATTGCGGAGCTGGCACATTGTGCTCCTGCCATTTTTGTAGGGATGAAAGTACCCATGTCGCTCCATCCACGCCCAGTGGTTTACGAACCACTAGTGCACGGCACCGGTTCTTCAGTGCAGCTGGAATAGGCGCCTGTCCAAGCCAACAGAAAGCTACAGTAAAATACATGTTATGGATATATCTATACGCTGTCATTATAAAGGATTCGAAAGCGGTCGCCAGCAACAAAAACACATACTGCACTAATGGCTCTCATGCTTCGCGGAGTTGTCTTGCAGAGAAGTGGTTTCGTCGTCTTGGATATTAGCAACGTCCCGTTAGCGCCAAGGTTAAGCCTTCCGACGGCACCAGATGGTCAAGGCTAGGTCAGGTCAGAGGGATGCACTTGCCAAGAGAGAAAAAAGGTGAGGAGGAAGTGTTACATCAAGCGGCCGGCCTTCGCGAGCCAAGCTACCTTAAAGCCGCACCCTCTTCCGTTCTCTTAAGGCGGCAATGTCAGCCCGATGTCAAGACTGAGACGTGGCCCTGGCCAATAAAACGCGCTTCGCTCTGTAACGTGGGGGCCGACCCTACATCCATTTCAGTTTTTATGAATTTGCTTGAAAATTGCTACTTGACGCTCCCTTGTGGGCTCTTCTTCCTCGGTGGTTCTAAAGTTCACATTCCCATCGCCCACAGAATGCCAAGGCATAAAATCTTGCTCTAAGCGTCCAGAATTGAAAACTGTTTAGTGTCCACATGACACTCGTTGAGGACATCTTACATCGCTGCCACGGTATTTTTTTTGAAGAACTTTGTCTCCTTGCGTGGTTCCACAGGCGGCATTATCGTTCTGGTTGACTGGTTTGGACTACAGTGGTCAAAATCCCGGCTTGGTGGCGTAGATTTTAAACCATGGAGCGTCGCAGCAGCGATACAGAACGCTGCGCACCAGTCATTTCAAAAACCCGGCACGCCTGTCCTACAGCGATCACGGCTGCGCCAGAGTTCGTCGACAACTTCTGGTTACCCAGCCGTAAAAGTTGGAGCAGCTATTTAGAAGCACCAGTACTGGCCCAACTTGCAGCTTTCGCCGAAATCATGAGTGTAAATAGTGACCCGAGCAAATTGTTGGCACAATCTTACCAAAAACCATTTCGCACAAGAATTTAGATTTCTCATAAAGGTTACTCTGCACTGTTTCCAGGGGTCTTCCATCACCGCCTCACCCCAAGAAAGCGTCCCGAAGTCCCGAGCGGCCGTCGACAGGCGGTGGTTCGCGTGCGTGCTGGCCTGGACCACGATCGCCCTCCTGGCCGCAGCATCGTGGACTCTGGTCACTCGCCGCAGACCCTCTCGTCATCTGGCGGCGGAACCCTGCCATACTGCCTCCTGCATCTACTACACCAACCTGCAGCGCCTATCCGCGAACCACAAAGTCGACCCTTGCGACGACTACTACAACCACGTGTGCGGCTACTGGGGCATGACCGGAAGATTCACCGTGGCCAAGGCGATATGGCACCAGTTCCTCAGCAGGTCCATGCTTCGTATCGCCAGTCGTGCAGACCAGAGCTCTGGCACGGTCACCGGTATGGCCATCCGATACATCAAGGCTTGCCTGAAGCCGCTTGAACACGACAACGTCGCTGAGGTGAGACTGGTGCTCGACGCGGGTGGAATACACTGGCCGTCGCTGCCGAGTCGAGCCGACTTCCTGTTCGCCGTCTTCTACATGGCGCGACGTGTCCTATCCCCGGTATTCTTCGACGCCCACGCCGTGGAAGGCGGCACGCAGCGATTGATGACCATCACGCGAGACAAGACATTCGAGATGGTGGACGCCAAGCTGACCGAGTTATTGAACACCGCACACGCTGAACAGCACTACCGCGTCTGCTGTGAAGCGTTCGCCACCGTGCCCGAGAGCGCTCGCCGCTGCTCCGGACTCTACAAGGATTTCGTCGAGATGAAGGGCTTCCTCGACGATCACGCAAGTAATGTCAGGGAGGCAAAGGTTGAGCTCAACGCGACCCACCTGTTACGGCACACGCCCTCTGTATCCCGAGATCGCTGGGCGGCTGTGGTCCAACGCTACTTCAGTGCCAGCCTTACGAGCCTCAGATTTCGCTTGACCGCCAGCCTCAATAGGTTCAAGTCCGCGTTCCTTCTGCACAAACGCTTCGGTGAAGAGAAAGCGCTGGACCTAGTCGGATGGCTCGCCGTTCAAGTTCTGATCCACTACACGAACTCCACGTTGATTGAGAGCTTCTACCGCGACCCGGATGTCGCGATCGAAGAGCATCACCAGCGCTGCTTCACCACAGCGTATGTAGCATACGGCTACGCTGTGAACCGCCTCCTTATGCAAGACTCAGACGTTGCCGTCATAGATGTCATGCGTTTCGCAAGTAGGATTCGTGCAACGTTCAATAATGTGTTGCGGAACGGCACTCTGCTTCGAAGGGGCTCCTTTCCAGAGATCAGAGCGATGGGGGCCGACCAAACGTTCCAGATCTTGGAAGCGTCATTGGCGGCCTCTGACGACAACGTCAGCCTGCCGAAGTTGGGCAACCACCCTCTACACAGCAAAATGCGGCTGGGCGAACGCGACAAACGTGTGATCTTTGCTTACGGCGCCTCTGATCCGGCGGTGTTCGAAGGCTTCCAGATAAGCCCGCAACACCTGAACGCTCCGTGGAACGACCCCGATGCACCGCCAAGTGCCCTCCTCGGAGGACTCGGCATGAGGCTGGCCGGTTCGCTGTTCCTGGACCGCATCAAGGTCTCGCTTAAGTTTGAAGAAATCTACAAAGAGAACCAGAAGTGCCTCGACCCCGAAGGGGTGAGCGACAGTTTCGGCCTAGACCTGCAGGCGGCCACAGCGTCCGTTAACGTCGTGTTGAGTCTCCAACAAAATGAGAGCCGCCACAGTTCGGCGTCTGACCGGCATTTCAACGATCGTATCGCGCTGACGTTCGCCTGCTGGCTCTTGTGTGGCGACGAGGAGCGTGGCAGGGTCATGTGCAACACCCCCATGAAGCACAGTCCGCACTTCGCCCGAACCTTCGGCTGCGTCAGCGGATCACCTATGAACCCCAGCGTAAAATGTGTGATGAAGGTGTAGCCAGCGGGTTGCGTGGCAGTTTTCACGCAGTTTTTTTTTTGTATGACAGTAAAAACAGCTCGCAGCGCGACATCGTGCGAACAATTTCAACGCCTACGCGTTATTATGACTCGCTCTAAAATGCCTGTGTATTTAGCAATTTCTCAGTCCTATTTAATTTGTAGAGGTGGCACATCATTTCTCAGTCCTATTTAATTTGTAGAGGTGGCACATCATTGGCTACTGTGAGGTGAATACCGACGCAGGCGCTTAACATATCATCCCGATCTTAGCGGAGCTTGCACATATCATCGATGAACCGATGAGTCTGTGCGAGCAATCGAATATACATTAAAACAAGGTCAGTCTGGTTCAACAAGAACTGCGTTGAAACAACCACGCAAACTATGACAACAGAAATTACCTATCGCGGTATACAGAGCGTACGATTAACACAAGGGGAGTGTTTGCGTGACATTTGCAGCGCTGCTCGTCAGCGAATGTACAATGGATGTCGCGTTGAATGCTTATTTTGGGAAATTGGTTTTGGTGCCAAAACCGTGCGTGCACCTTAGGCGCACCTTAGATGCAACAAGGTGTACCGTGATTTACTGGACCATAAAAAATTTCTCGCTCCCTCATGTGTGGCAGGATAATTTTATACTGCTGAACATTAATAAAGCAGCTGATGAAAGATCTTGGGAATTGGACGTCTTGCCACGTCGGTTGTTACACCATCCATTGAGGTGAATGCCGAGGCAGCCAAGGTGATACAGGCTTTCAATTAACCAAACAACAAAGGATGCATGCATGAAAGCCCTAGGATCGCAAGACTGCAGCCGCTCACAGTGCTTTGATGGCGGCTGTGGACTAAGTCATGGCTTTGACTGCGGCTGCGTTATGTAGAGAGCACTTCGAAATGTGAACTATTAATTTGCCGGAGCCATTTCAGATTTCAAGCACTTTCTTCAGTGTGCGCAAACTGCACCAGAAAGGCTACCGTAGCTAAAGAGCAAACATGTTTTAATAATCGAAACTAAACTGGCGAATAAGACATGTTAACGCGGCTTTTCTTTTCTATAGTAGAGTACAATTGTCCTGGTAGAGTAAATTGGGCGATTTGATAACGCGGAGTCCTTCTGCGGAGGTGCATTGCTGGGAGAGGCGTCGCGGCCGCGAAAAGAGACAGAGCTATTCGGTGTCGAGGATTTCTTCGCGTCCTGGCTACTTGCCGGTGATGAGCGGTTGGTGTTTTCAACGTGAAGAACTCCAAGGGGTGATGAGCTCTGTGGCAGTACAAGTCGTGACTGCTCGTCGCCAAGGCGCTCGTGTCTCTTTGATGGCGAGTAACCCCTTGCAGTTGCCTTTGACGAAGCTTCATCTGGTGAAAGAGAATCAGCCGAGCCTTTCGGAGACAAGCGGCCCATCGACAGAGTCGAATTCCTGGTGGAAACCTCGCCTCCGGGGGACCTGAAGCTCCGGGCACGAGGGGAGCTCGTAGGGGACCTTGAAGCTCTGGAAGACTCGGAACTGCGTTGTGCCGAAGCCTGGCGATTCGGCGGAGCAGCATTCTCGACAAGTCGCGTAGGCATCGCGCGACCATGGGCTGCGGACGATGCTCGGGAAGGCTGAGGACTCCTCGACTGGCTTCTGCTGATGTCGCACTTCGTGCTGGGGCTGTTCATGGCATGATGGCCGAGTTCTTCTCGTTCCGAGCAATCGGTTAGCTGCACGCGTCTCGTGGCGCCGTGATGATGATGATGATGATGATGATGATGTCCTCAGGCTTAAGGGCACATATACTACGGCGGGGGATTGGCCAGGGTGCATAGCGGGTACAGACGCACTCATATAAAAGGAGTGGAGTATCTTGATAATTTTGGGACTTAGAGGTGCCCGCGCTCACTGAGGAAGAAGATGAATGTCAATTCCTTTCCGTAATGTGGATTCTTAGAATGTAGCAACTGGTTTATTGATTTTTTCATTTGGTTGTGTGCTATAGGAAGTAGCATAGGCATTTTTTTTTTTTTCAGTAACCTGAGCAAGCCCTTGCTCTTATTCTTGTCGGTCAGTCTCTTGTAGAAGTCTTCCTCCCTTGTTGTCGTGAGTCTCACTTCCTTGAATAGTCGTGTCCCTGCACAAGTCCAGAAAAGGCGGCTAACATACAGTTTTGCAGCCGGCGTGGAACACATCGGGCTGGGTCCTGCGTATCTTCAGAGCCACTGCTGTGCGCGACAGTTTTGATTATAATTACACCCACAGTGAAAGGTTCAGACCCAAGCACCTAACTTACATAATACAGTGCCGAAATATTCGCCGTAACTTACAACATATAGTGCATAAATAAAGATTTAGGAATGAGGGAAGGCGAGTAATGACTGGAGAGATTTTGACTTAGTAGGTATTTGCATCAAGGAAACGAAGATATTAAAAAAAAAACAGCGTTGGAGACGAAAGTAAAGAAAAAGAAGCGTTGATAGAAAAATATCCCGGTTACAGTAATATAACTATGAAGAAAGTCACACACCGGCTTTAGAAAATCTGAAGGTTGCAGCGAAAGAGTGGAAGACGGCAATAGTAAACGTCAGCCCTAATCGAGCGAAGGTAATTTGCAAACCCTTCATTCTGACTTCGGTTGGTCGTTGGGTTCGACTTGCCCTGCCACGGCCGGGCTGCATGCAGCGGAGCGCGCTCTCTCTTGCGGCCTGCGCATTCGCCTGAACGGCAAGGGAAAATATTCTCAGCGCCTCGCGCCCCCGCTCGCCGCGTGAGGGCGCGATCGGCCTACCCTCCGTCAGCTCCCCGGCCGCTAGCCGTCGGGCCTTTGTAGCAACAGAGGAACGCGAGGCTTGAGCGCACGCTTGTTTGTTGCAAATATCGAGCTTTTGAGCACTCCGAATGTGACTGGTTTGTGCGTCACGAGCTTGGTGTACATTGTCAATTACACAAAAAAGGTCACTGACCAGAATGATAGGACATGTACTTATGTTCACAAGCCTTCAAGGAAACATTTCAGGCTCTGATGCTGTGTAAGCGAGAGGTATTGCTGTTTCTGTGCTAGATGCTACAGCAATGTGCAGCTTAGTGTTATGAAAGCATTATTCGTACTTACTTTGACGGCAAATTTTTGAATCAGTAACAGAGTTTTTAGCATTTAAAAACGATAATGAGTCGTGATGTTTCGCCAGCAAGCTCGCATGTAATACCAGATTTGTTGTGTCTTGCTGTGAAATTTTTGGTACTGTAAATAAAAGGTATTTTGCATTTTGATCGGCGTACTTTACTTAGTGAAATGTCAGAGCTTATGTTATTTATTATTAATATTGAGCGCACTGCTACCGTTAACCGGTAGCTTTACCGTACAGCGATGCAGTGCAATCCTTCAATGACCGAGAATGAAAAATACTAACTCTCCAGAAATGCGTGGCGGAGTGGTTGTGTTGCTATTTTTGCGCTCGCCAGCTGCTCCTGTGCGATCCTAGAAAGCGAAAGTCGATCATGGTACATTTCTGCACGCCTGCTATCTCATGCCCGGCAATCCTACCGAGCCCGAAAAACCCGCAGCAAACGCGCGCATGCATTCCGAAGCGCGACGGCGCAAGCGGAGGGGCAGGGCAGCAGCGCCGCCTTCAAGCTGCGGCCGCAGGCGGCAACTGCCCCTGTTGCGCAGGCCGGAAAGAGAGAGCGCGCCGGTGCATTCAGTCCGGCCGTGGCCCTGCGCAATTAACGCAAGCAGTTGGCACCAGGAGGTGATGTATGAATGCGTTCGCGTGTATTTGCGCGTGCGCTCCTCAATGGCGAGTTGCCGGCTGCAGTGTTGAGAGAAACGGCTGCTATGTCCCAGCTGCTGTGTTTGCGGAGGCACCGGTCCCTTTTAGACTTGTGTCTATAAAGTCTATAGACACTCTTTAGACAAATACTAGAGAAGAGACAATAGATACAAATGCTATAGACAGTCTATGGATTTATGGCCATACACTTTTTGTAGACTTTTGTCTATAGACAGTCTACTGACTATGAATATGCAAAAAGAAATATCTATATGAGGGCAGTTTATAAGAAGTCTATAGACTGTCTACAGACCATTTTCATAAGGGGTGCGTCCAAGTACACCTGCAGAGCTTAGAAGCGTATCACAACCCTGGCCTAGCAACGCGCACACAGGGCACCAGCTCGTGTAATATTAGATATCCTAATGCGGCAGAAGCTGCATGAGGCTACTCATGAAACGGCTACCTACCCAAAGAACGGCGGCGGAGAAATGACGAAAGCATCGCCGGCATCACACGCTAGTTGGTTTACCGTTACCCGCCGGCTGGAAAACAGATACGCCGCTGAGGAAAAGGCCTACAGGCGCCTGCCAGGACGAACGGACACGCCGTGAGCGCGGTATTCAGTTTCGCAGCATGCACGAGAAATCGTGGATGCTTGTGGGAGGCTTATGGCGTGTGTGTGTGTGTCTACGTGCACAAGGCCCACACGCAGGGAATCGGGGGCGGGTCTCTATGGTGCCGCGTGAAAAAAGAATGGTTATTTGTGCTCTTCGGTTGGCCCGTGCCCAAGGACGACAGAGTCCTAGGTACTTAGTGGCATTGCATGGCTTAAATTCAGGGGTTTCAGCATTGCTTAGGGCTTTTCCCTTTTCTAACGGCTACGTCATGTAAAATAAATTGTCGGTTTCTTCTGACTAACCGTCTGTTCATTAACCTACACTTAACTCCAAACCCTTTTCCATAAAATGAGAAATTAAATTTGTGGAAACGGCTCCCTCATTATAGTGTTACGCCCTTAAGGTAGGTGGGTATAGGTAACAACTTTAACGATTCATGAGTGCAATTCCTTTTTATATACTTTGCACCTCTGGGGAGAGGTGCGTCATTTCCATACTATACGGCGTGCGTATATAGTTGCCGGTATCACCATATACAGCTACAACTATGTACATTTATGTATAGTATACAGCTGTGTATGCACACCGTTATGTACAGGCCACGGAGATAGAGTGGTACAGGCGTACCTATCCTGTACGCAACTGTACAGGCTCGTGGCCCATCGACAATAGCTTCCATACCAGGAGGGCACTTCTGAGAGTGACCGCGAGCTCTTTCACTGGATTACATGCTGTATGCACACGAACCTGTAAGGCGTGCATGAAGCCATATCTGCATGGGCAGTTTTCTCTGCTATTTTTACTGCCCAACTACGCCTACTGTGTACGGCCCTCGCGCACACAATAGGTGCAGAAAAGGACTCAACGCGGGCTTCCTTGTCCAGTTATCGACTGTCCTCTATTGTCTGCGCAGCAGTCGTCCGCGTGACCACCGGACGCGTGAGCACCTAGATGCCGTCGCCAGAAACGGCGCTTGCTGGTCGTTAAGTGCGTGCTGTCACGGACAGTAGATCCGTGTAGGCTCATCAATCCTGTCGAAAAGCTCCCTTTCGACAAGCTCCCTTGCTTGTCGAAAAGCTCCTGCCGAAATGAATAGAAGACTCCTGTGCTATCAGGATACAAGATAGCCTTCGGCTGCGAACCCCTGATGTACAACTATTGTGTTCCTGCTCAGCAGTTCCTGCGTGGGAACCTATGTTCAAAAATCCATATGCTTTTACGCAGGTTTATACGGGTTCTAGCTGGGCCAGATTCAGCGTATTAACGAAGGGCCGCCTCCATGGGTGTTCTGTCAAGCGAGAAATATAACTTGATAAATTATGCTTACATGTGTTCCTATGGGTTGCACAACCGCCCCGTACTCCCAGCGGCGGCAGACTCCCATCCGCACATTTCGCGGTGTTTTAAAAATACATCCTCCGAAATGACGTTTCATGCTTTGAGCACCTGTTCTAGGATGAATTGGTGAACTAGGATGAACTTCTCCTCGTGTCTCGTACTTTCAAACCTTTATTTCGCACGTTATTGCTTTTGCCGTTTTGTCTGTTTTTTTAATTTTGTTTTGTTCAGTTGTGTCTCGCTTATTTTTTCCTCAAATGCAATTGTTTTGTTAGTTGTTGTCAATATATGTAATTAAACAATTCTTGAAATCTTGTACCGGGGTGCCCGCGCTCAATCAAGCTCCAGTGAGAGCTTTTTGCCTGCGCCCCTAACATCTGGATGATGTAAATAAAGATTTGATTTGATTTGATTTGAAATAAACCAACTAGCCCACGCGGTTACCTTGCTACAGTTTATTTCTTCTTCAGTGGGCAACTTTCTATATGCTGGGTGTCCAGCGTTGTCCTGTGTTCTTCTCCTGGTGTCTCGTACTTTCGCTGGTGAAGTTATGTCTGAAATACATCAACTAACCCCCATGGTTACCTTGTTACGGAACATTATCAGCTTGAAGTGTCACTGAAATGTCTTACAAAGCTACTTAGGTGACACAGTTCAACACAGAAGACTGCATGGTTTAGGGGTTTTTTACGTCCCAAAGCGACTCAGGCTATGAGGGACGCCGTAGTGAAGGGCTCCAGTTAATTTCGTCCGCCTGGGGTTCTTTAACGTGCACTGACATCGCACAGCACACGGGCCTCTAGAATTTCACCTCCATTGAAATTTGACTGTCCTAACCGGGATCGAACCCGCGTGTTTGGGGTCAGCAGCCGAGTGCCTTACCGCTCAGCCACCGCAGCGGCTCAACGCAGAAGACACCACGGCCACGCGCCTTGTATACTTAGCCATGGCCGGCATGTGCTTTCTCCCCATTTACACACGCCATTTCAGTGAGGCCCATTTTTGATCCAGATGTGCTTAAGATCTGAGCTAAAATAATTCAGCTATTTCTCAACTTATGTGGTGAAAACCGCAGTCATCAAACGCATCAAACCTGCAAATATTTTTTAAAAGGACACTAAAAGGGAATACCAAGTCAGGCTAGACTAATAGGCCAGCATCACATGATAGCAAATACTTCATTTTTACCGAAAAAAAAACACGATTTTATAAGCCAGAAAATTGCCTAAGGGAGAGGTCACGTGGCGCCGCCACTTGAAGACTCGTGCAAGGGGCAACGGATGACACATTCATGAACTCTCTGGAGGAACGCTATTTCGCCGTCTGCACGGGCAATTACCATCGGGATACGAGGAAAGCAGCACGGCGAGGATAGCCGATAATGACAACTAGGGTTAATCAAAACAGCGCAGTAAAGACGACGGAGAGAAAGGTTCTTAAGGCGAAAGCCTTTAATGGCTCATACTGTCGTCTGTCAACAAAGCGTGTCACACGCGTTTAACTCGGGAACTAAAAAGATAGAAGAGAACCAACGGTTGCTTCAGATAGAGGAGGAAAAATGAACCTAGAAGCCAAGTTTGATGACTGCAGATTGATCAGTTAATTAATTATAGGAAAAAATGCCGAAATTGCGTTGAAATAGAGCGGACGTCGATAACCCACAGGAACGGTGTGACGTCACTTCCACCGGAAGTCGTCACGGCATAGTGAAAGTTATCACAGAATGGTCGGAAAAAGTTGATTTGTGTCAGATTAGGTGGAAAAAAATTGGTAAATTGGTTTTTGAGGGAAGGAAATGGCGCAGTATCTGCCTCACATATCTCGGCGGACACCTGAACCGCGCCGTAAGGGAAGCGAGGAAGGTAGGAGTGAAAGAAGAAAGAGAGAAAGAGGTGCCGTTGTGGAGGTCTCCGGAATAATTTCGACCACCTGGGGTTCTTTAACGTGCACTGACATCGCACAGCACACTGGGCGCCTCTTGCGTTTCGCCTCCATCGAAACGCGGCCGCCGCGGATGGGTTCGAACCCGGCCGCGACAGATACTGCGAGACAGATACTGCGCATTTGCTTTCCTCAGAAACCAATTTACCAATGTATAATTAAGCGTAATTAACACAAGATTCCCGAAAAATGAATAATTTGGGTATAGATATAGCCTCGGGAACGGTGTGACATCCCATCCACCGGAAGTCGTCACGGCATAGTGTCCTCAGCTTTCGCCTCTCAACACTTTAGTCGCCAAAGTGTCCTCGCAATTTTCGTTCTCACTGCTGCCCTCGAATGGGCTTCTTTGAAAAGGCTGCGGGCCATCTGAAATAGCGGCGCAACCCCCCCCCCCCCCCCAGCTGCTTCCATCCTACTAGGCAGTCCGGCTGAGGCCGAAGAGGCGGCCATAGCACCTGTCATCGCTCACTCGTTGACAACGGTCATCTTCAGCGACTGCGGTCAGACACTTTGCCATGGGAAGGACCTATACCCATCAACTATCCAAGTCCTCCTGTTGTGTCCCCTTATTGCTTTTGTGTGTGTGCGCCCCCGCGTCCTCCTCCTAACGACAGTTCGCATCCTCCTCCTAACGACCACTCAATCCTCCTCCTAACGACCGCTTGCCCCTCGTCGCACGCTTTCGCCGGATGCCCCCCCACGGTGCGCCCCCGCACCCTCCTCCTGTTCTGGGAAGCCACTCCCTGCCGTGGACGCTTCTCCACTCCCTCCTTTCTTCGGGCGGCCAGTTCGGCTCCTGCCTCGGTCGACGCTGGTCGCACCCTCATCGGCTTTAACTCTTTCGCTACCGCGCCATAGGCGATCGTTCGCATATGATCGATTCAAATCGCCCGCGCAAAAAAGCTAATTTTGGAGCGTTGTGGACGTGCTCCGCCATCTAGTTAGCGAGCTCAACAACTGCTCTTTCGATTGCAGCCTTGGTTTCAGTGTTTTGACATGAGGGGGCGCCGTGAAAAATAAAACTTTGAACGGCCGCAGCACCGTCAGCCGGAGAAAATGGCGTCCGCGTCGCCGCGCGCTCCTCGGAAGCGAAAGCTGACACCGAGCACGTCGGCCGGTTTCAGTTTCGTTTTTTGCGACGAAAGCAGCGGTTATTAGTCGGGAAACAATGTACAAACGTTGGATTTCGGTTTCGGCAGCAAGACTTCGCCTCGGGAGCCTGGAACGTCAGCGCGTACTTGCATGTAAGTTCTGTTTTCGTTCGCTGTGTGTTTTCTGCGGTGCTTACGGTTTGTAGTTGATGACAGTGGTTTATTTTTGTGCTTCAGGGTCTTGACAACGTATGACGAAGACAGTTTGCCAAATGCTCAAGGTCGCGCCGCGTTTTTCAACCAAGACGACAGCTAGGTGTCCATATCGGCACATCGCTGCGGAGCGGCGCTCGGAGATTCGCTCGAGTTCTCGACTTTTTTTTGATGCTCTTCACGGCGGAAATGATGAAGATCGTGTGCGGAAACACTAATAAGTATGCATGGATGAAGACTTTCAGCAAATTCGGCGTGACGGCTCATGGGAAGACGTGCATCTGTTGGAGATTCTGATGTTCATTGGAATCATCATATACATTGGAATTGTTGACCTGCCACGACTGTATCTCTACTGAAATACCAGAATAATCTATTCTGGCTCTCTGCCATCAAAAATCTTTTCTCAAAATTGGTTTTTCGCTTTTTTTGTTTTTGTTTTTTTGCACGTAACGGACCCGGATGATTCAGTGGCGGCAGCTTCTATTGGCAACACTTGAAAAGTGTCCTGGCTTTTGAACCACATCGATAAAACTTATTTCATCGATCCTGATGTTTTAGAGCGTGCCTAAAATGCCAAATTTTATCAGCTGGCTTTCAGGGAGCAGCTCATTCAAGAAATCTTCGGGTATGATGAGGGAAAAGAAGTCCACGCCCCCAATCCTCTCATAGAATCCATTCAACACCAACCGAAAAGAATGAAAAAAAGAAGAAACTACAAGCTCGGCTATCAGAGAACAAGGGAGGAACAAAGATAAAACCTTATGTGAAGCACTTGTCAGTCTACCTCTACTTCACATCTTCACCTCTGACTGCTCTTCACAGTGGCACCACAGTCATGACCCCTGACTTGACAAGCCATGGAAAGTGCAGTAAATTTTTCTCATAGCTGAAACTGTGAATAATGACAGCTATAAACATGTGCAACAGTTTGTATATTCCAGTTTTCCTCTAATCAAGTTCGGGCTTAGTGCAGCCGGTAATTTCTGTTTTTGCTATTTACTTTTTTTGTGTTTTTAGCAAATTTCACAAATAAATGTTCATTTACTTTTGCACACACAACTCTGGTGTTTGTTTCATTCAGAAGTGTAACTAATAAGCTACAATTTCATGCATTGCAATATGTGCTGGGTGTATTAGTTCTTGAGAAAAAAAATTTTCTTTCAATACGCTCCAAATCGTGCATTTTTCCGCGGTAGCGAAAGAGTTAAATAAACGAAGTCTTAAAGTACCGTGTGCGTCTTTCGCTGCATTCAACACAGCGACCGGACACGACAGTGGCGACG
Organism: Amblyomma mixtum; assembly: GCF_055824585.1. NCBI lineage: Eukaryota > Metazoa > Arthropoda > Arachnida > Ixodida > Ixodidae > Amblyomma > Amblyomma mixtum. The sequence continues at coordinate 13,753,607 of NC_143018.1, read as the reverse complement.
AGAAAGTGGATTCGACCCGCGCTACGCAACGCTATTGACAAGCCATGGCTACGCGAGGGTTTCCCAATCAGATACCAGAGTTCAACGGCTCATCGTGGTCATCGTGGGTTGGACGCCTTCAGTTCTACTTTGAAGCTAACAACATCACAGACCCAGCCTTGAAGAGGGCCAACCTGCTGACGCTGTGCGGGGAGCAGACCTACGATACTGTCTGCGCCCTTATTCAGCCAAGCACACCAGCGGCAGTGTCTTACGACGACATCGTAAAAGCGCTGCAAAAGCACTACGACCCAAGGCCATCCGAGGTCTACAGCCGGGCTCGCTTCCAACGACGAGATCAACTGGGAGGAGAAACTGTGAGCGCCTACGTAGCCGCGCTCAAGAAGCTCGCTGCCGACTGCAATTTTGGAACGCTGTCGACAACAGCTACCGGGCAGGAGGGAGACGCAGCTTCTTCTGCTAACACCACCATGCTTCCCTTGGACGTGATGTTACGCGACAGATTTGTGTGCGGACTGAGTGACGAGTCACTGCAGCAGCGCCTGTTCGCTGAGAAGGACCTCACATTCAGCAAAGCTTACGACATCGCCGTTCGAGCGGAGAGCGCCGGTCACCAGCAGAGAGGGATTCGCCGGAACACCGAGCCGGTACACCAGACAAGCAACCAGGTGCGCAAGCCTTCTGTTGTTGTAAAATCGGTCAAAAAGGCACAACGCTGCTGGCGGTGTGACGACCAACACAACCCCCAGGGATGTCGATTCCAGTCAGCCACGTGTAATTTTTGCCACAAGCGAGGGCATATCGAAAGAGCATGCATTACGAAACGGAGATTTGCCAAGATAAAGTCACCTTACCAGCCTAGTCACAGCGTCAACGCCTCAGAGAATACGCCGCTATCTGATCTCCATGGAACAACATCAGCAACACCATCTGTGTTGTACGACCTGAACACCATGAATCTCGGCACGCGACCGAAGATTTTTACAGAAGTAAGCGTACATCACCAGCTGATTAAGTTCGAGGTGGACTCCGGCGCAGCCTGTACTCTGATCAGTGAGGACACGTTCCGAACTTCATGGCCATCTGACGCACCCGCCCTGCAACAAGACGACACGCACCTGCGAACGTGGTCAGGACAGAATCTGCCACTATTGGGCTCTGCCAACGTGCAGGTTAACTACAACGGCCAGACCCGTACGCTACCTCTGCTTGTTGTGAAGGGCACAGGATCAAGCCTTCTAGGGAGAAATTGGTTTTCTCCACTAGGCGTGATGATATGCGGCATACACCAGACGCCGAGCCAGAACATGGTTGAGCAACTGCAAGAGAAATACGAAAGAGTATTCTCGGAAGAGATTCCAGGAAACGAAGGGCCCCCGGTCACACTGGAGTTGTTGGACAACGCGCAACCCAAATTTCTGAAGGCCAGGCCGGTGCCGTTTGCTCTCCGAGATTCAGTTGAAAAAGAGTTGGACAAACTGGAGCAGCAAGGTGTCATCGAGCCGACGCAGCATTCAGAATGGGCCACACCACTTGTCGTAGTTCGCAAGAAGAACGGAACCATACGCCTCTGCGGAGACTACCGGAGCACCGTCAATCTTGCGACTAAAGCGTCCTCTTACCCGCTACCGACACCTGAAGAAGTATTCAGTGTACTACGTGGCGCAAGAGTCTTCAGCACATTGGACCTCACCCAGGCGTATCAGCAGCTGAAGGTGAGCGAGTCAACTGCTGAATTATTGGCAATTAACACACTGAAAGGCTTGTACAAAGTCAAGCGACTGCCTTTTGGCGTAGCTGCAGCCCCGGCCATATTTCAAAAATTCATGGAGACAGTGCTTCAGGGCATCCCAGGAGTTTGTGTCTACCTTGACGATGTCATCATCAGTGGCACTTCCACTGAAGAGCATGCAGTGCGCCTAGAGCTCGTTCTCGAAAGGCTAGCAAACGCTAATTTGTGCATAAGCAAATCGAAGTGCTGTTTTGCGGTGCCAGAGGTGCAATTTCTGGGACACCGAATTGATGCGGAAGGCATTCACCCTACCGAGGACAAAGTGCGAGCGATCACAGAAGCACGAGCTCCAACAAACAAGCAGGAGCTACAGGCTTTTCTCGGACTCTTGACGTTCTACGACCGGTTCTTGGAACAAAGAGCTACCGTGGCCAACGACTTATACCAACTCCTTCGGAAAGATGTGACATGGACATGGTCGCCACGCCATCAGCAGTCATTCGATGCCCTGAAAGACCTGATTCGAAGATGTACAGTCCTCCGCCACTACGACGAAAGGAAGCCTCTGCTTTTGGCTTGCGACGCATCACCGTACGGAGTCGGCGCGGTTCTATCGCAAACTGACGAGCAAGGAAGGGAAGCTCCCATCGCCTTCGCCTCACGTACGTTGTCGCAAGCAGAACGCAACTACGCGCAACTTGACAAAGAAGGGCTAGCCATCGTCTACGCGGCGACACATTTTCACCAGTACATTGCCGGCCGGAAGGTGACCTTTATAACCGATCACCGACCGCTATTGGGCATTCTGGGACCACAAAGGCCTATGCCACCAACTTTGTCTCCGCGAATGACACGTTGGTGCATCAAACTCTCAGCGTACGACTACGCTCTGGTCTACCGCAATGGGAGTAAACATCAAAACGCCGATGCGCTAAGCCGTCTGCCACTAGACGCAACTGTTGACGAACCATTTCCACCAGGAGACGTTCTGATGTTCGAAGCACTGCCAGAACCTCCGCTTACAGCAGGCACAGTTGCAGCATCTACGCAGAAGTGCGCAGCTCTCCGGCTAGTTTACACAGCTGTTCAACAAGGCAACGTGCATAAACTCAAAGGGGACAACTTCGACGCTTACCGCAGGCGAGCTACAGAGTTGAGCATCCATCGCGGCTGCATCATATTTGGGTCCCGAGTTGTGATGCCGAGAGAACTACGCGCACAAGCTATGTCTCTCATCCACGCCGGACATCGGGGCATCGTTGAAATGAAAAAGTGTGCCAGAAGCTACATGTGGTGGCCTGGCATTGACAACGACATCGAAACAGTGGTGCGAGAATGCAAGCCTTGCCAGAGCAGCCGGAGCGCCCCGCCGAAAGCTCCTGTCCCAGAATGGGAAAAGCCAGACACACCATGGCACACACTGCACATTGATTTTGCAGGACCAATTGAGGGCTGCACTTTCCTTGTGGTCGTAGACGCCTACACAAAGTGGCTTGAGATAAGGCAAATGGGACAGACGACTTCGGCAGCAGTCATTGACAACCTCCGATCACTATTTGCAACGTTCGGCCTGCCGCGCAAGGTAGTGTCGGACAACGGAACACCGTTTGTGTCTGCGGAGATCCTCAAGTTTTATCGCGACAACGGGATCTCATCAGTTACATCTGCCCCCTACCACCCAGCGACAAACGGACAAGCCGAGCGCTACGTAGCCGAGCTAAAACGCGCCCTTGAAAGAGATCAGACAGGCTCGCTGCAGCGCCGCCTTGCGCGCTTTCTCTTCAAGCAGCACACGACGGTTCAGAGCACAACAGGCGAGACCCCCTCGAAAATGATGTTCGAGCGTGAAATGCGAACCCAGCTCACAGCCATCCTCCCCGAGCCAAAGGCAGAGACGTTCCGGGAAGAAAAAGCAATTCCGCGCTGCGGCACGCTTAATGAGGGGCAGCGCGTCCTCGCCCGACAGTTTCTGAAAAAGCCACGCTGGGAGGAAGCTACAATTGTCAGACGCATAGGCCTGCGCTCTTGGCTCGTCAACATACATGGCACAGTAGCACGCCGACATCTCAACCAGCTGCGTAGATTTACGACGCCGTCTGAGAGCTGTCCGCCAGCGGAGAGAACACGTGCACCATCTTCCCACATAGCCTGGCACCTTTTCCCGGAAGAAGAGACTTCGCCCAGGACAGACCTAGGAGACACAGCGAACAACAGCCAGCCTACAAGTGTTTCTCCCCCGAGCGCACAAAGCCAGCGCGCCTCCACGCGTGAGCGCCGACCCCCTGCACGATACCAGGCAACTTTCTAAGGGGGAAGGAAGTGTTGTGTCCCCTTATTGCTTTTGTGTGTGTGCGCCCCCGCGTCCTCCTCCTAACGACAGTTCGCATCCTCCTCCTAACGACCACTCAATCCTCCTCCTAACGACCGCTTGCCCCTCGTCGCACGCTGTCGCCGGATGCCCCCCCACGGTGCGCCCCCGCACCCTCCTCCTGTTCTGGGAAGCCACTCCCTGCCGTGGACGCTTCTCCACTCCCTCCTTTCTTCGGGCGGCCAGTTCGGCTCCTGCCTCGGTCGACGCTGGTCGCACCCTCATCGGCTTTAAATAAACGAAGTCTTAAAGTACCGTGTGCGTCTTTCGCTGCATTCAACACAGCGACCGGACACGACACCTCCGTAACATCTCCCACGAAAACCGCCAAATTCAAATTAACTGGGTTCCGGCGCATTCAGCCCGCAGTTTCGTCGACCGGGAGGTGAGCTGCCCTCACCTGCGGTCGGCGAGAGTGTATGGTATCTCACCACGAGACCACTTTACACAATCACAATGATAGATTATTCTACCCACTCCGACGAAAAGTTCTCACAAAACCTCGGCAGGTCAAAGAGTTGGGCGGAAAGCACCCTGATTTATTTCCGCTTACAACCACGGAAGGAATTCACCAACGCAGAGATCGTAATTGTGCATCATTTGAAAGAAGAAAACATGCAATAAAAGATTTGGTGCTTATGCTCCTTGAAGACCCCCTCTACACCAGAAACATCTTCTAGCAGATCCAGCATAATGCCTTTTCCTAATAGCGCATATGCATCGCCTCTGCAGCACCTCTTGTGCTGATGACAACCAGGAAACTCAATTCATCAGATCGTTCGGGCAGCTCGAATCAGCAGCTGGGTGATCGCCGCGACAAAGACTGCAAATAGTCGCATCAAACGAGCAGTGGTCTGAGGACTGCTTGTCTCCGCAAGATCAGCAACTCGTCGCTCATTTGCAAGCTTTGCTGCTGAGGTCAAAGCGCCCAATCCCCGCACAGCAGAGGTCGAGGATGTTGTGGGTCGACGCTGTACACTTTAAGCCCGGACGGGCATGAAGACCAGGCAAATGGCGATCACAAATTCAGCTGACCTACGAGAGTAATCAACATGTCTGCTACGGCCGAACACTGAGATGATACCCACAGCGGCGTCCTGGAAGTCATCAAGAATTTCCAGAGGAGAGGCAGATAGATCCACACCGCGGATGACGCTTTAAGTGCAAGCAAGTTTCAGCGGTGAAAGGTTTTACGGGTAAAGAGGCGAATAATGTGCATTGCAGCAAGCCCGATACACATTGCACAACCGACGATCTGCACAGAATGTTCGTCCCGCCGAGAAGACGAATCTCAGAAATTTCCAGGTGATGATAACAGCCTTCAGCTGCTCCTGGTTCATTCTGGGGCTTTTAAGTTTTAGGGCTCTAGCTCTAACAGGCACAAATGCCACTGGAATGGAATCACACTGACACTGTTTCTTCTGAAAGATTCCAGGGATAATCTTTGGGTCAGCAGACTGGCGAACCAGGATGCCGGACCCCCAGCAGGGGATGGCTAAAGACATAGCTCAATGCCTAAGGGGACATTGACCCCAACTTCCGCACACACAAAAAAAGAAAACATTTGGCAAAGCCTAAAAACTCATGGAACTGCTTCACAGGATATTGCAGAGGATGTCAGCACGCAACGGGATCGAAGGCAGCTTGTCCCCACGGGTGTTGTAGACTTCCTGCGCATTTCTCGAGTGTGAGAGAGAGAGAGAGGGAAAGGCAGGGATGTTAACCAGGATTCCGGTTGGCTACCCTGCACAGGGGAAGGGAATGAGGGGAATTAAAGAGGAAAGAGAGAAGTAACGGGAAATAATAACAGTCTGTCAATTAAGGCAGTCGCTCTCAAAAAGCGAAAGAGTGCCTTGTAAGCCTTGATGGCAGTTGACTGTTGTGGCCACGGACCGAGGATCTTGGCCTCTGTGAAAGGGCGAGGGTCCAGGCGGTCCAGAGCACATCGCAGCTTATGTCTTTCGGCTACAAAGGCAGGGCACTCACACAAGATATGGGTGATTGTCTCATCACAGGCGCAGTTCACACAAGAGGGGCTGACGGCCATCGCGATCCGGAAGGCATACTTATTCGTGAAGGCAACACCGAGCCATAGACGACACAGTAGTGTTGCTTCACGACGCGCTACATTACACGGAAGACGGAGGCGCAGTCCAGGGTCCAAAGTCCTGAGGCGACGGTTGCACAACACACCAGAGTTCCACGCTGAAAGTGTGAGCTCCAGCCTCAAGGAACGAAGCCCACACGCTGCGTCAGCTCTCGTTACGGGAATATTAACGGGGATTCCGTCATTGTGGGCAGAACGGGCAGCTTCGTCAGCCTGGTGATTGCCATGAATGACGCAGTGGCCCGGCAGCCACTGGAAAATTATGTTATGTCCTTTCAATGTGGCGTCATGGTAGAGCTTGCGGATTTCGGGCAACGAGTTGTTCGTGTGACCCACGGCGTAGTGCAGTTTGCAGGCCTTGAAGGGCTGCTTTAGAGTCGGTGAAAACTGTCCAGTCATGTGCAGATTCCTGACTAATGAACTGAACTGCAGCCCGTAGGGCAGCTAGTTCTGCACCAGTTGAAGAGGTGAGATAGGTAGTCCTCACCTTCATTAAAATAGACCTGGCCGGTATCACCACAGACCCAGCAGAGCTTGTTGAAGTCACTGAGCCATCTGTGTAGACATGTATGCGGTGTGTATGGTTAAAATGCAAATGATGCAGTGTCAGTTGCTTGAGAGCAGGCAATGATAAATCAGATTTCTTATTAATTCCAGGAATAGATAGGTGCACCCGGGGTTCATGGAGACTCCATATGGGTGAGCATGATCTTGATGGGTGGGCGAACTGCGAAGGAAGATAGGCACGGTGAGCTTGAATTACATTTGCAAATGCAGTATGTGGTCTGAGTACGGGAAGAGCTGCAAGATGATGACTCGGTACTCGCGTGAGGTGCCGAATGTGTGTTCTCATGGTTTCAACAGCAATGTGTGAAGTAACAGGATGCTCCCCAGCGACAAGAATAGTGGCTGCCGTTGAGGCACATTTAGGTAGCCCAAGGCAGATTCGTAGAGCTTGCGCTTGAACACTTTGAAGTGTCTGAAGGTTTGTCTTTCTGATATTGTTTAAAATGGGAAAGCTATACCGCATGTATCCCAGGAACAGCGAACGGTACAGTTGAAGCATCGAGCGTACAGATGCACCCCAGGACTTTCCCCCGAGGAAGGAGAGAATATGAACAATCGCTGTCAGTTTCTTTCGCATGTCGTAAAGATGGGGACTCCACGAGAGGTTCCTATCGATAACAACGCCAAGGAAGCGATGGTTTTTCTCATAGGGAATGGCGTTGCCATTAATATATATGGGGTAACTTGTCATTTTTTTTCGCGTGAACGCCACGAGGGAACATTTCTCGGTTGAAATATTTAGGCCCTGCTGACGAAGGTATAACGTCAGTATCGTTGCCGCCTTTTGTAGTCTCGCACGAACTTGGGGACGGGTCACGCTTGATGCCCAAATACAGATATCATCGGCGTATATTGAGATCTGGACTGATTGTGGCAATGAGTCAACCAGGCCGACGAGAGCTATGTTGAAAAGAGTTGGGCTCAGCACTCCACCCTGCGGGACTCCGCGCGAATTTAGATGCGAAGAGGTTGGTCCGTCTTCAGTCTGGACAAAACACGACCTCCCTGACAAATAGCTGCGTATCCAGCTGAACATGCGGCCTCCAATCTGAGCAGCTTCTAATGCGTCCAAAATGGCCTGATGCGTTACGTTGTCGTAGGCGCCCTTTATGTCCAAGAATAGTGCCGCAGTCAATCTTTTCAAGTTTTTTTGGTGCTGGACGGACGATACAAGGTCAACCACATTGTCAATGGAAGAGCGGCCACGTCGAAACCCAGACATAAATGCAGGGTAAATTTGGTATCGCTCTAGGTACCATTCCACGCGTGTTAACAACATTCTTTCCATGACTTTCCCGACACTGCTGGAGAGTGCAATTGGTCGGTATGCTGAAATGTCGAGTGGCGATTTTCCCGGTTTAAGGAGTGGTACGAGACGACTGGTCTTCCATGCATTAGGAACTATGCCCTCGCACCATGACTTGTTGTATGAGTCCAGAAGAACCCGTCGAGCCTCTTGGCCAAGGTTGGCGAGCGCGGAGTATGTCACACCATCGGGCCCCGGCGATGACGACCTTCTGCAACAAGCCAGCGCAGCGTCAAGTTCCTCCATGGAGAACAAGTTATCCATTCGTGAATCCCGCGAGGGTGGAACATCACTGCAGTGCAGCGTTGTGGATGGGTTCGGTTGGCCTGTTATCCTTGCGCAAAATTCTTCGGCTACCGCGACCTCGCTGCGTTTTTGGTGGAGCGCGAGGGATTTAAACGGGTGGCGCTGTTGAGGGGACGTACGAAGGCCACGGATCACATTCCAAACGCGTGACAAAGGCTTTCGTGGGTCAAGTGTCTCACAAAATGTTCTCCAACGTTGTGTCTGCAGGGCTTGAATTCTGCGCTGGATTTTCTTCTGCAGGCGTCTTGCATCTCTGAGGTCTAAGCGCGACTTTGTGCGTCGGTATCTGCGCTCTGCCCTGCGCCGTAGTGCCCGCAGTCGTTGTAATTCAATATCAAAGTCGGTGTACTTTGCGACGGGGTTGTAGCAACACGTTGCGCTCTCCATGACCTCCTTAATTTTTTGTTCAAGACCTGTCGAGAATCCTTCCATGCATGCATCCTCCATACGCGCTTTAAAAACTGTCCAATCAATGCGCTGCATACGTGTGGCAGAACGGGACGTACAATGGCCGGTAAAAATCAGGTAGGTTGGGATGTGGTCACTGCCATGGGTTTCTACATCCGAAAACCATTGGACGTTGTTGGTTAGGCATCGCGAAACGAAAGTCAAATCTAGGCAGCTGCTATAGGTCACCCCTCGAATATACGTCGGGGTTCCGTCATTTGGGCACTGGAGGCCGTGGTCAGAGGCGAAGGAGACGAGTTTCCTTCCACTAAGGTTCATCCTAACGCCTCCCCACATGGTGTGGTGAGCATTGAAGTCACCTATAATCACCCATGGACCGGAGGTGGCTTGCATCAAATCACTCAACCTTTTTTCGTCAAAGCGGCTTGACGGCGCCATGTACACAGCCAAAAGCGTAAACGTGAGGTCACGGCTCTTCACTGTGAGGCAAACATACTGGTTGTCATTGTGTGGGGGAACCGAATGATGCACATATGTAAGTTCACGTCGAATGTAGACGATGACTTTGCTGGTTCTGTTGCGCGTGGGGGAAGTAAAAGCTTCATAACCGGATAATCGCAAAATGTTGGGTAGATTCGGTTCACAGATAACAAGAATGGGGAAGCGGTTTTCATAAACATAATTTCGAATATCTGAAATCCGGGACTGGAGCCCGCGGGCATTCCACTGAAAAATAAAAGCTTGCTTGACTTTCTTCGTAAAAGATTGTTCCGGGGGAGCCATGGTGCCTTCTAATGAAGAGTGTGACGCTCTAGAACAGAACCGTACCTCACCACTTTCCCTTTAGTAGCATAGCGTACATATATCAAGGGCGAACACAATTTCTTTGTGTGTGTGTGTTAGCTCAAGTGAGAGATGGAAGCTTCGACTCCGGTCCAATCTTCCCAGGAGGAGCGTAAGGGGTGTAACGGAAGGCATACGATGAGCTGGTGCCCTACGTAGTCACAGGAATTGCGTCCATTAGAACACAGCGGCAGGAGTTATATTTTATTTATACGGCCTCCGGGGCCGTGCGACAGGCTGCTGCTGCTGCTCTGCGATCACCTTGGACGTTATATATGCTTTAACAGTTATTCACACATTTAGCTTTGTCCAGACCTAAAGAGTATTACTACGCATTGGTGTTTCCTGTGCGTGAAGACCTCTTCCTCGTTCAGTTACTCGTAATATAAAAAAAAAACTCAATTCCCTCACTTTGTCAAGTCCTTTTCCTGCTTTGAATTTCATCACAACAAAATCCATTTGAGCATTAGGTCATCACCGTCCAAGTCTTGGCCTATTCACAACAGTACAGGTATGTGCCATTTTCCAAAGATAGACACTTGCATGTGCCATGGCGGAAAAGAAGCAGAAGAGACATCTAGGTAAGTTCCGGCCTTTTTGAGCATCTATCTTGGTTTAATTGATGTATAGAGCAGAGTTAGCTATCATCTTTTACCGCTGCTGCCTGAACCACCGACCCCAAGAATTTTATTTTAATCTCTACCATAATTAAATATGGGACATCATTTTTCCCGGATCGGCCGAGCCAGTGATGACACCATGACGCACTGCTGTTATTGATCCCATAAATGAAATAGACCCAAGGTGTACCGATGACGCAGACGGAGAACATCCGCCTCATATTCCCGGTGCCACTGTGATTATCTGTGGCATACCAGACAGCTGAAAACGGGGTGTGGGATAAGGCACGTATCCAATGGGGCCTCATCAGGCCCTGTCTTCTTTTAAGCATGTGCCGCCCGCTAAGCAGCACCGTCCCCGCTCCCCTCCTGTTATTGATACAAACGTTCCCGCAGGCATTGGCAAGGTTGTGCCAGAAACGCGGCGCAGAAGCCATAGGCCGTCGGCGTTCATTGGTGATGTCAACGTTTTGCAGTACGATCATTTTAAGGAAAGGAAGGCGAGCGAGCGCGGCGAGGCACGCCAGCTGCGCGTAGTGACGTCACTTGCTCCTCGCGCATGCGCAGCACAGCTCTCCAGGAGCCACGCGAAACTGCTCAACCTCGGCCAGTGTAGCTCACGCTACAGAAAGAAAATGTCGCGTTGCGTCGTTCTCAGTGTACGACGCGATAGAGCAGGAGCTTCTTCACACGTGAGGAAGCGCACAAACGGCGAACAGCACGCGACGAGCACGGAATTTCGGCGCGTTGGACGAACGGAATTGAGGGAAGCGCGCATCGGTTTCAGAGCCTTGCAAACAAAAAAAATGTCCGCGACAATGCAGCTGTTCTAAACGGTGTGTAGCTCGGGTGGTTGACTGATTAGTGCAGCCGATAGCCGCCGCCACTCCGGGCCAGCGGCGAAGCTCCGAAAACGGAACTATGCGGTCGCCAGACCCTATCTGCCTATCGCCGACAGCCTGCCGATCGTCAATTAAAACACCTGCAGTTGCGCGCATGTCATAGGGGCGCCGGAAGCAATGTAACATGCAGTTCAGGCCTTGGGACAAATATTTGGACGATCGGTTTGTCGAACAGGTCATACCGCGACACGGCACCACTTCGGGGGCTCGTCCTAATTGATCGATGCCAGCCCCTGGGCGTCCGAATAAACGAGCTCCGGAGGCCATAACCTTACACTAGCGGGACTCTGGCGGCAATCCGGATTATCCGTATAACGGCGGTTAAGGACTAGGAATGAACATTTATTTAGTTGGGTCGAATTAAAGATGTTTCATTGTACAATGTTGCAGCTGCTGCTAATTTTACCATGACACATATTCCTCTCTCGTGGCGACGCAAGGTGTTTTTTTTTTGTTGTTGCGAAAGCAACACTACGCTAGTCGCAGAGCCATTTCGCGGAGCCGAGGAAAGACCATACTGCGCATGCGCGAGGAGCAGTGACGTCACATGGCGCACAGCCGGCACACCAGCTGTGCGTAGTGACGTCACTTGCTCCTCGCGCATGCGCAGTATGGTCATGCAAGAGCACGAGAAACGGCGAGGCTGTGGGCAGTGTAGCTCACGCAACAATATATGGCTACGCGCAGATGTTGCTTTCGCAATCCTCCAGGTTTAACCACAGCTAAACCACAAACAATTTTTTTTATAGAAGTTCAGACGGTTTTCGTAAAGAAAACTTATTTTCCATAAAATTTGAGGCAAGATTCTTAAAATCGTAGTACAGGTCCGAATTCGTAATTTTACAGAAAATTCGGACGAGTTGGCAGGTATGGGATCGGCAACTTTGGCGCAAAAGTAACGAATAAGCAGGCAAGCAGGAAATAACTAGGTCGTAGGAACAGCAGACAGAACTACTATAATTTGCAGGAAGGCATACTCTTAGGTCTGGTAAATATCTGATGCCTCACAAAAAGAAAGGTCAATCATCTTTTTATGAAAAGAAAAAAAACATGCTATTTGTCGGCTCCCACTGAAATCTACACACTTGACTTACGACATTCCCAATTATTTCATCTTTTCAGGAAAGTAGGCACAGCCAAAGGCAGTCAGATATGCATTGGCAATGATAAGAATAAGAATTTCTTGTCACCGAGCTCGGTTTCCAAGTCTGCAAGCAGGGACAAGTCAAACTGGGTCAAATCCCAAGAATAGGGGTTGAGGAAACCAATTTGAAGCCTAAGTGGTGCAATATTGCAACCGCAATAGTTGATCCATGAGCAGAACATTGCCTTGGACAACTCTTGTGTGCCACCTTTTGGATGTTGATAATCCTGCATGCCAGTACTTTACTAACACATGCAACGACCGAAAGAAGGCAATATCACGAGCTGATCAACACTGTCTCACTCAGTGCTGGAACAAAAACAACAAGGCAGAGAAGTCTGGGTGTTTCTTTTCAGTTTCTATATTCCCAAAAATAGGCTGTCTGCATCTCATGTACATTTCTATTAATAAGAGGTGCAAGCAGCCAGGCAGTGCACCCAGGTGACTAGCGGTGACCCTGAAAGGAAAATGCAAATGCACCCAAAAGCACAGGAAATGTGTGTCTAAGGCAGCAAAATAGTGCTCAACCACAAACAAATATGTTGGAGTCATGTGAAGAAAGCCTGCACCTCTGGGAATCCTGACTGTACACAGTGATACTTGTACAGACACCTAGATGAACAACGTCTGTGACAGTGAACTGGGAACTAATCCCGCCACAGATATGAAGACTCAAGAATTAAACCAGAATAAATGATTCAAGCCGGTCAGTTAATACACAAGTGCAGGAAAGAGTGAATGCATCACAGAAATAAAAATGGCAAGCTACCAAACTATCCACAATTCAAGTTCAAAACTGCAAAATGACAGCAAGTTTTCACACCATAATGATAAAAAAAAAGTTTCCAAAGCAGCGTCCAAGGAAAAATCCATCTGGTTTCATACTCTGTAAACTGATGCAGCCATTGCTAAGAATGAGTTGTATGTTCAACATGGGAACTTGCTTTCACGTTTTTGACTCCTGTTAATGCAGGATAACAGACTGATGATCTGCGACATTTGTTACTGATATACCTTTACGACGTTCATAGCTTCATCAATGACTGCTTCCTTTCTGCATCCTCCAGCAATCAAATCCTATCAGCTTCTTTATTGCTACTACACATCACAGAGCTACGAACACACAACTACTGGGTGTCAGAGACAGACTTGGGATGGCACGTATGCAATTTTAAGTGAAGCTGCTACTCAGCAAGTCCCCCTTCTGTGCAAAAACAATGATGAAATGGCTTCATTAAATGAGAAAAAAAAAGAAAATCTAGCAAAAATTTAGATGAAAGTGACTGCTGGACTAACAACACACATGTACCCAAAAGCTATGTGACAAGTGTGTACTAGGTAAGGCATCGTTAATATGCTAAGACATGAGGAGCATGCTCCTTTTCAAAAAAGTTACTTGATTGGCTAACATAATATTCTACTTTGATTGAATGCTCTGTGTTATATTTGTTCATGGCTCCACATGCAAACTAACACACTGACTAGTTTTGAGCTACTCTATGCATCCTTAAGCTGCCCAGCGATGCATCACTTTACAAATAACTTGTCATGTTAAAGAATATGCACATGTATTTAAAATCAAGCACTAAATAACGGACCCACATGGTACATAAAATAATGTCTGGTTGTGAATGTCACGACATGATGCAAAGCTGATGAAATTTAAGAGCACAACCCACATTGGTCTTTCAAAAGTGCAGTACAGAAAGCCTGACAAAGCACAAGTGTTCTTGAAGTACTAAGCACTAAAACGTGTTTACAATGACACTGTAACTGTATAAAAAGTGGCACTATTTAAAGGCAATCCACAAGTATGGCAGCTTGCTCTTCAAAACCAACAGGTGATGCAAAACTAACGCTGCATGAAGGTTATTTTTCACGGCACATGGCAATGTCCCATTGGCAGCGTGTAAGAAGTTTACAAAAGTGGCCTCTTTAAAAGAAGTATCTCCTACGTGTTTGTGCACAAAGACTTAGGCAATCTATAGACATACAAACTTATACCATGAATGCTTTGCGAAACATCTGTGCACTCTTGGGTAACCACTGTGCAGTTCTATGTTTTGCGTACATGAAAACTTTTTGGCAGACTGCATCACACGGATGTAAATTCTACACAACTATGTAGTCTTGCCACGGCAAGTAACTGCACGAGAAGTTGCAAGCCCAAATTCGGGAGCTTTAGTAACCGGTCAAGAGACATCACCTGCATTAACCTCTTTGGAATCAAGCTCTCTCTGCAATCTTCTGGGACTTTTATCATCCCGCAGCAAAGCTAGATCACAAACTCTATGCATATGCATTTGAGCAGTACGTGTAGCATATACTATATCTATACATGAAACCACATCCCGAAGTCATCACACTAATATAGTAGGGAGATTCTTGAAATGCTATGATTAAAGCTCAAAGTACATGCATTCACGCCGACAAGCAAATTAACCCATGCACTCCAAAACAGTAAACAAACAACAACTCCTTTGCTGCCAGACGGCTAAACCAGCATGCTGTTTGCATTATCAAATCTTTAAAAAATGACAATAAAATAGCTTCAACTAGCAATGAGGTTAGTGGTTTCATTATGCTCTCACACAACAAACTCAAACAAACGCGAAATAGTTGCACACCAGTAGTGTTCGCAGTCGACACTCTTCTTCAGAATAAAGAACACACTCAGCCTGAAGAAAGCAGAAGCCTGTCTACTTCTGGAACCTAGGCTGCAGTACCTTTCCTTGCACTAAATAAGCCCTTACCAGAGTCTGTACTTCAAATGATTCTTGTGAGGACTGATTCCAAAAAGTTTGCACTTCAATTGCTAAACATGTGGAAGTCGTCATTAGCGTTAGGTTGTAATGACAAGAGCAGCAGTATCATCAGCGATCATTTCCCTATGCAGCAGAAAAGCATGGATCTTCTCTAGCTGCATTTCTGAATTGAAAGCATGACACTTTCGAAAAGCAAATAACATGTCCTGACAAAATACATACGGAAACATATTCAAGATTATTAGTAAAAAGAAACATCTTTATGGTCATTGCTACTGGCTTCAGCTCATACACAACTCCAACTATGTTCTGGTACCCTATAAGGGCGCATTTATGGGTCACTATTGTTAAAGGGGGAAGGGGCACAGTCTGAACTATGGATTTCATGAACTTTCTTCATCAAAAGGAATGGAGTTTAGCACAGTTTCCCCATGTAAAAACCTCCCCCATTCAAATCCAACCCTGGTACTCTAAGCGCTGCTTTCATGTGTTCAGACAAACAAACGATTGTTCGAAAAATGACTTGTCCATGGTACTGCAAATCAGTAAAAAGTCTGCTGTGCCAGAAGAGGGAATAAAAAAAAACACACACTCTGCAACAGACCTGAGTGTTAAGCACATTTTGGTAGTGACATGAATGTCCGTTCCAACAACGCTTTGAGTTATGACCGAACGGCAAAACTTTTTCCACTGCTTCAGCCAATTGCAACACACTTCTGGAGGATCACTTCTCATAGGTACTGATGTCAGAATACGGGCCTAAGTTTACAAAGCATACAAAGGAGCAATTGACTGTAATTATCAACACATAGGAGATTCCCATTCTGTGCACTTCAACGAAAACAAGAGGCAGTGTTAACCAGTCATTTCAGACCAACACTCAGTTGAGGCGCTTCTATTTTGGCTTTTAGTTCAGCCACTTTGGTAATTGTATACGTAGCTATCAGAACCTCAGGACAATAAATCCAGGTTTGGTATAATACCCGTGCCACACAGACAGATTTAATGCCATTAAGTGCTTATTGCCTTAAGTTTTAATGGCATTCGTGCAGTGCCACACGCATAAATTTAATGGCATTAGCTTTACTGCCATTCGCGACCTACTGAGTTCACCTCAACTCATTCGCCCGTGCAATGCGTACTCTCGTTCCCATTCCACACGCAGAAGAGCACACAGCTTTGTTAGTAACAACATCTTAACCAGTAGTAAATGGTTAATTCTTAACTTTCAGTCAGGTGAGGCATCTATACCGCATTTTCGATGCGAAGAGCGCCATTTTAACCAGCCTTATTGACAGTTACTCTCGACTTGGGTGCTGACATGCGAGTTTAGGGCTACTTTTTCGACTTTTAAAGCAGGAACAGCCTTATTTTCTGGAAAATCGTTTTTATATTACATTTCAACAACATTCCCCATATATTGTGCTCATCAGCAGTGTTTATATTCAGATGAAACTTTTGACTACCTTGCAAGCGTTATCGTCATCGTCACTTTCGATAATGGCATTAAATGTGGACGTGTAGCACCAACTCCGAAAATAATGGCATTAGCAAACTTAAGGCCTTAAGTATTTACTGCCATTTCTTGTGAGCGTGTGGCACGGGTATAAGCTTGGTTGTTAACGTTGAGTGCATTCATGATGCCAGTCCAATGCTGCACTTGACCTGAATGCTTGTTATACCTATGCAAAATGGAGTTGTACTGATTCTGCAGGCTGTTACTCCAGCACACTGTTGGCACTACGTGGCTTAAACTCCTGGAACTGAAATATATCCACAGGCTAATCATGCTGTTTTTGCTACAACTATTTTACACGATACACGAGATGCGCTGGGCAATATCAGAGGAGCCCAGAGGCTTCTGCTCTATGCTTTGAGATCTTATGGTGCTATGACATTGTCCCCGGTACAAAGCATCTTTAACCAACACTCAGGCTTGCAACACTACCAAGTTGTTATGGTATCTAGGGCCCAGAGCATGTCCAAATTGCCGAAAGTGAATGACAACAAAAATCCATGCCTATAGAACAACAGTCATCGTAAATTTAAACTCTTACTCACCTAGGGAAACAAAACATAAAAGATGCTTGAGGAAGTACAGGAACCTTGTTTACAATGAAAATGAAGAAAAGGTGCCATGACTCATTTGCAATATAGACGACGTAATGATTGAGCTTAAATATTGGGAATATTTCCAGGTGTACGATTCATCTCGGGCCATAGATGCTGCTAATTTTTACATGTCCCTGATAATAGCCAAGTGCCACTCTATGTTATTGTAACCGGTGCTTTCATGGTGCACTTTTACAGGCTACTTGGCTGTGCAAGAGCTTGACCTTCATCCATTTCACTCACAAATCAAAGCACCTTTTGCTTGCTTTCAATGTTCGAAAAGGGGGCCGCAAGGGTCCTGAAATGTAACTTCCATATTTTTTTTCTCCCTCAGCGAGTGCTTGTTTACCTTTATGATTACTGTTCCTTTTCCCATCAACGTTTTACGGGGCCTTAGCATAAAATAGCTGTCACATACAAAACAACCTGC
Source organism: Amblyomma mixtum (assembly GCF_055824585.1). Classification (NCBI taxonomy): domain Eukaryota; kingdom Metazoa; phylum Arthropoda; class Arachnida; order Ixodida; family Ixodidae; genus Amblyomma; species Amblyomma mixtum. The sequence goes on along the minus strand of NC_143018.1, from coordinate 13,735,997 downwards.
CATATCGATGAGGTATCTGCTACTGCAGTTCGTATTATTCCAAGATGAGGTCACATCCAACATAAAATGTGCCTCGACACCACATACAAGCAGCCGATAACCTTATATGACCGCATTCAGATCTGCTGAGGGTAGCCAACAAAGTTTTCAAAAAATGACTGCATACACACCAACACGGTACTGGCATTTGTACTTTTTTCTGTCATGCTCACCTTTTTTTAGCATAACAGACCATTCATTACCTGTTTACTGCTACCTTGTGTTGGTACTGCTGCAGAAAACAAAACACTGTGGCCTTGCCCGAAGACTTCCACAAACTATAACTGTAAAGCTATGTGCATTTCATCGCAGCAGTGTACACTATTTTCTCATAATTCAGCACTCGGTTCACAAACCGGAAAACTCCTAACTGCATACAGGCATTTGGGTTCTCACTAAAACACAGCAAACTCCGTTGCCTTTTCAGCACTCTCTGCACTATGTCAGACCATGCCCGAGTCACTAGCCGTGTGCCTTCCCCTCATACTCTGCACATCCACCAGCCCTGGAACACTCTTGCCTGCTGGTAGCGGTGGCGGATCAACATCCACCAGTATCTTTGTGTATAGTGGCCGCTCTTCGAGGGCTAGGACCTGGTACCGGAGGTTGTTGAGACCGTCCATATCGTGTCTCGACTCGGCACTCCCGAGAAGCTCCTCCCTCTGGGCGCTGGGCTCTGCTTTGGCGTGGGCCAGCATAGTGTAACGTGACACGGACGACGGCCACCGCACGATCGACATGCCCCGCGCTCGTATGCGTCGCTGCAAATCATCGTCCTCGCCGCCCCAGCCAAAGAATTCGTTCGAAAAACCGTTGAGCTCGCGGAACTGGTCCGCCCTGACGGCGACGGCGCCTCCGAAGAGGTCCGGATACGGAAGAACGAACCGGAAGACGTCGACGGCCGAGCTCAGGTGGCGAGGGAAGCGCTCGCACCGGTACAGGTTCCGCGCGTCGATGGGCAGAAGGTCGACGTCGTGGAAGACGAAGCAGCAGTAGCTGTCTCGAGCCAGCGCCTCGGTGAAGCCGATGTTGAACAGTTTGGCCCGGTTGAACGCGTGTCGTTCGCTCTGTTCGACGACGAAGACGCCGTACTGAACCATCTGCCGCTGAAGGAACGGGTGCATGTGCTGCAGAAACAGGTCGAGGTGTTCGCTCCGGTCTCGGTACGGGATGACGATTGCCACGAAGTGCTTGGAATTGCAGGAAGGCGGCGCCCAGCGACCGCCCGGCAGGATGCCCCACTTGGTCTCCAATTCCTTCAGAAACGTCCGGTTGACACTCCTCATCACGGGTAGAGTTTTGCGCGGCATCATGGATGGGCGCATGGTACAACTTATGCGCAAATCGACGTTCTGCCACGATAGCTGGTACCCTTCGCGGGGTGTCCAGGGACACTCGCTGGAGGCGCGGTCGATGTCGGCTTCCGAAAGCACGATGTGGTCGCCTGTCCGCCACGTAGGGCAACGCAGCGCACTCAACCAAATCACAGCGAGAAACAGGCCGACCAGCAAGCTTCCTGGGTTGTGCCGGTAGAAGCGAAACATAGTGTAACGCCTAGAAAGACGAAGGACGATCCGCCTGACCCCGTGCAAGAACACCATGGTTGACAAGAGGCGCGCCGCAGCAGGCGAGGCGACGACAGCGCTGAGCTCTTCGGTCTTTAGACCGTGAACGAGAGCCTTAACCCATGCCGTTGTCGCTGGCTTCAGCAGCGCACGTCGCAGCCGCGTGAGCAGGGGTCAAAGATAACATGGCCTCGTTTTGATAATCCGGAAGCTTGTGACTATGTTTGTTGCTAAACTCGTCCATGCAAGCGTCCCGACAGCGTCCCTTTCGCTCGCACGGTGAACGCGAGTAGATGCATCTCACCCGGTCATCGCTGTGTGTCGCACGCACCTTGCCACGAATTTCCCCGCGTTGCGTTCAGTTGCCCGCACGTTTACGCACCACCTGTTCCAAAATATAAAAACATCTGACAGAGCTGGCGAAGTACGGAACCAAAAGTGCAACGTTGCAGACATAACGGTCAGGAACGCGCCAGGAGCAGCAGCCGAATGTGCTGCAAATGCAAAACTTTCAAAACAATTTTTAAAATGCTTAAGTTATGATTCTGTAAAAATTATAAAAACTTCGAACTTAAAAACAATAAAAACAACAACTTAAGGTCGACATGAGCTACGTTGGCAAACTTGAAACTTATCGGCTTAACCCATCATCATCATTAGCGTCTTGTTTGAAACATGGCGGCGCCCACGCGGGAAGCATGCGACGAGCTCAATTCATCGGAACTTGGAACAAAAACATAGTAATAACTTCCGTACGCTATTTGCACTGAGAGAGCAGTCCCCGGCATAGTAATAGCTTTCGTTGCTGTTTAAACTGAGTGCATGACGCGTCATTTCCACTTAGAAGAGTGTAGAGCTGGGCCAGTTGCTGCATGTCGCTAGCCAAAGCGACTTAATTGCAGAGATTGAATGGAGAGGGCCAGCGTCGTCTTGTGTTATTGTCTGCGTCGGTGTCCCTTCCGCTGGTTTTATAGTGCTCCATCATTTGCACTGCACAGGTGTTCAATAGCCACGTATCTTCCAGACCTTGATGCTAAACCAAAAAAAAAAAAAGGAATGTCTGGCGGAGTCAAGAAAATGCATTAGGAATATTACTTTCAACACGTCTTTTAAGCGAGCATCAGTCGTTAACCGTTATTTGCGCTGCTCTTTTTCCTCCTTTATTTTTTACTTTCAAAAGCGTCCAAAGATCGACTCTGCTTTGATTAAATTGCCGCAAAGTACAAAGCGATGACACCTTTTGCATCCTTGCACCCTGCTGTGACTGTACTGTCGTCCACAGACCTGTCTACAACGCTCGAACTCCGTGCCGTGTGCGCTCCGCAGCGCGGAGAGCGACGTCTAGCGGCAGTGCCTGGTTCGAGATAGCGCAAGTCTGATGCTCAGACGATGCTCAAAGATGAAATGAAAATTGGTTTTTGAAGAAAGGAAATGGCACAGTAACTGTCCACACATATCTCGGTAGACATCCACCCGAACAGCGCCTTAAGGGAGGGATAAAGGAGGGAGTGAAAAAAGAAAGGAAGATATAGGTGCCTTAATGGTGGGCTCCGGAATAATTTCTAGCACCCGGGGATCTTTAACGTGCACCGACATCAAACTGCACACGGGTGTTTTGTGCGTTTCGCCTCCATCAAAACGCGACCGTCGCAGTCGGGTTCGAACCCGGTATACTCCGGCTCAGTAGTCGAGCGCCCTAACTGCTGCGGGTACTTAAAGATGCGCTGTCTCGAATCAGGCGCTGCCACTAGAGGTCACTCTGCGCGCTGGCACAGACTACATGGAGTTCTAGCGTTCTAGACAGGTCTGTGGACGACTGTACGTAGTGCGTACAACAGCAGCGGTACAGAGAACTTTGTTTTGTTTTCAGCTGGGAAGAAGCTTACCTAAACGAGCTGAACAACTTCACAGATCATGGCGACGTAGGTGAAGTGTGGTAAGCGCCATCTTCCTTAATGGGTACCTAAAACAGGAAACTGCACGGTGCCAAGCTTCTCTTGCATTTTATGTGCCATACCTGTGCTGCCACTTAGCTTTACATGCCAGTAGTTTAGGTTTTTCAGTTAGTCATACGTAGAGAAAGCTTCAGCTGGCATCTATATGGTTGCAGTGCCAGGGGTGATTGCGTGAATGGTTCTTTTAGTAATCCTTGCCAGCGAATACAGGAACCACGTAGAGTCTATCAAAAAACTTGCATGGCTTCCACATGTGTAATTGTGTCATTAAAATTTACTGAGTCAATGCAGTTTAAGTTAACGAATTGTCTATGTTGTTGCATACACACTCTTGCCATTGTCTTTTATCTACTCAAATATGTGGCATTGTTACTTCAGGTTCGGCAGCCAAAATGAGCATCGCGTCATCAAATGGATGCTGCAACATGCCGAAAAATCAAGCCATGTTTTGGACGTTGGCTCTGGAAATGGGCACCTTCTCATTCGGCTGGTTTGTCATTACTTTTTTATTAGTAATCCCACTGGCTAAGCCCTCCAGACTGTGAAGCTGGTCTGCTCAAGACCATCACCATCCTCATCAGCCTAACTACACCCACTGAAGGACAAAGGCCTCTTCCATATCTCTCCAATTAACCCTGTCCTATACCAGCTGTGGCCACCTTATCCCCGCAAACTTCCTGATCTTATCCACCCACCTGACCTTCTGCGTCCTCCTAGTATACGCTTGTCTTCCGTTGGAATCCACTCCATTACCCTTAACGACCATTGATTATCTTGCCTTCGTGTTACATGCCTTACACATACACATTCTTTTTGATTTCAACTGGGATGTCATTAGCTCATGTTTGTTCCCTGACCCACTCTGCTCCCTTCCCATCTTTTAACGTTGCACTTATCATTTTTTTTTCAACCGATTGCTGTTTTTCTCAATTTAAGTTCAACACTGCATGTATCGATGGCGTAGAGGCAGAGCTTGCGCCTCTTGTGCAGGAAGGCAGCAGTTTGAGTCCCTGTGCCGCACAATTCTTCAGGTGAAAAAAAAAAAATCAGAGTATCGATGGAATTGAATAACCAGGCCTGAAGACCAGACTCTCCGGAGACCATAGCAAGCAACGCACCCTCTGACCAGAAAAGGATTGAGCCACTCCGGTGTAGTAGTACTTGGACATTGCCTCCTATATGAAAACGCCAATTAATGCTGAAGATACGGTGAGGAAAAGGAGCAGCTGGATAAGTTGTGCTGACACATAAAAGTGGTTGCCATTTGAATGCTAATTGGTGCTTCAGAAGACCATGCTTTCCTTTCATTTTCTGACGTCTTGCATGGATTAATTCCGAGATGCAGCTGGATGTGTCGGCATTTGTTTTGGTAGTGCAACTGAGGCTACTGAAAGGTGGTGGAAGTGCAGCAGGCCTGCATTACTTGTAATTCTTTGAGCTCGCAGGTCACTGTGTGTAAACTACATTTTAGGGTAAAATTGTGGCTGTGAGCAAAGCAACTGCAAGATTTCTTTGCCTAAGAACCCATAGTTTAGCACTATTTCTTGAATGAAGCGCCAACTGTCCCTAGGTCGCATTTACGGGCTGAAATTGTTTGTTTTGTTTTCAAGATTCAAAAGGCTATTTCATAGTGTTTATTTTAGAACAGAATTTTCGGTTTCTTTCAGTAAATATTATTTTCCATGGTGAAATATGTGATGGTTCTGTGCGGTAATAAATGATGTAGAATTTACCTTGTTCTATTTTCTTTTTTTTTTAACACAAGCAGCTCAGGTACCAATAATTAACACACAAATGGTCTTATTAACAGCTGCTATCCTTGCAGAAAGAAATCGTAGTGCCATAAATGTAAAAATATCTGAGGTAAATGATCTATATATAAGATGAAAACATAAGTGGAAGTTTAGCTCTAAAAACTTGGTTTTTATGTTCTGCTTGTGCTCTGTTTGAGATTATTTTGCTGTGCTTCTAACTGGTGCTCTGTAATTGTACCTGTGCTCAGGCCAAGGAAGGCTTCACCAACCTGACTGGAACTGATTATGCAAAGAGTGCTGTGACCCTTGCAAAAGAACTGGCAGCCAAGGAAGCAGTCTCCGTAGCATTTGAGGTGAGCTTCTCCTGAAATATTGCATGAGTTTTCTTCTCATCCAAGTATGAGCTGAACAGTTATTTTCCTGACTGGCTGACAAGCCTTGACCTTTTAGTGACTTCAAGGCATAACTCGTGGTTTGCTGGAAGCATGCTCACTGTTTGTACAGATGAGCAACTTCACGTCTAAAAACACAAATACAAAATTTATTTGCAAGGGTGGGTCAGCACCTACTTGGGACGTATCATTTTTTGGTAAAATTCATTTTCCTTCTGAATTTTTTGCACCTCGAAAGAGTTTTGCAAAAATTGAGTCAAATTTGGTTCTTCCCAAACACTGTCTTGTAAAATTGTGCTTCTTGGCTGCAAGCGGTTGAACTGAGCCACTGTATCAAAGCTAAGAGCTGCCCCAAGCTGAACTGCAGTTTATTTTTACCATAGTTTGTCGTCACAAACAGATATGTCCCTCACATACGTAATGCTTTTGGGCCTTTAGGAAACAATAAATAAAATTAAGTGAAATATGGGAGCGGTCTCTGAAGTTAATAACTCGTGAGGTCAAAGTGTCCACCCTGAATGATACAGCTACTTCCCTGCTCATCTCATTTCGCTCTTTCTTCCTTGAATACACGATGCACAAGCACACAATAACCAAGATAGAAAAGAGTAGTGCCAGTAAAATCGTGCGACACGCTATGGCATTAATTGCTGAAAGCAAGAAAATTTGATGTAGTGGGAAAAGCTCTCTGAATAATAGTGCATTCAACAGCTCCTTTCTCTCGTCCTTCAAGCACTGCGACATCCTTGATGATGCTCCCTCAAGTCCCTGCCTTGCGAGGAAGTACGACTTTGTCTTGGATAAAGGTGGGAATTTTTCGTCTGTGTCTTAAATGGCCCCTCCCATGCCTTTAAGAGGGACATTGATGTCAGATTAAAGTTTGCCTGTATCTATACGTCACTGCAGTCTAATGACAAAGACACTACTTTTACTAAAAGCAGAGCTTTTATAAGCTAGAAAAGGACAGCAATTTAAAATACACAGGTTGCCATCACTGGCTGTCTTCATAACAAAACTGCAGTGTGTCGAGACTGTTCTTGGCACATGGATCCAAGAGGTTAGGCTGCACTGCAATTTCTTTCAAAAAGGAGTTCTTTTCACTGCAGACATCACGAGTTTAAATCGAGCAGCGGGAATATTTTTAAATAATTTTGTCACCATTTAATGCGTCTTTCGCTGTCGAGCGAACATCAGCTTACCTCGAAAGAGTAATAAAAATAAATTTTACTAAGAGTGAAGATTGTTTGCTGTAGTCTTCAGTGTCCCTTTCAGAGAAGCTTCATGATATTTTGGGAAAGGGCAGTTCCTCGCGAACCTTTTTCGAGAGCATTTTCTCTAGAGCAGTTTTTCGAGAAAAAAATTTTCTGGAGCATTTTCTGTTGTTGAACTTCATTTCTTCAGTGTTGCTCAATTTCGACATGTGATTTATTTCGACCGATGCTTTGACCTCTTTAGAATTGAGGGTATCAAAAAGGATATCCTTAATTCAACTTTGCACAGTTTGAACAAATTTTTGGCACATTTCTAGTTCCAACTGTCAAGAGCCAACCTTTCCACCAAAGTTACATAGTGGATATACTGTATTTACTTGCGTAGTTTGAGCACTTCTTTCCCTAAAATTAAGGCTTCAGAAAGGAGGTGTGCAAATTACACGGAGATTTCACTAATGCGGCCTAAAAAAAACTCTGCAAAGGTCTTAACGCGACCCTGCTGACCCCAAAGAAAAAATATGTTGACTCCAAATATAAGTCGACACACCCCGCACCCACCCGAGGCTCACGTTATGCAGTTCCCCGCGTAATCGCATGATCGTGTGTGCGCAGCGAAAAACAATAACACGGAACGATAAAATTGCAAAGCCAGCACTCAGAGGCCAGCGGAGATACAAGGCGCTAAAATGGCATTCTTGCATGCGGCCCTGGCCTAGTAGCAGTGAAGAGAACAGCCAACAGTTTGGTAGTTTCGGATTCTGGCTCAATGCACTCTCAAGAGGTTGCCGAAAGTGTGCTCTCGTAGCTATTCGTGAGAGAAAGTGACCGACGGTGTGAGTGAGCTGAGTAGACAGTGCGCAGTTGAGTTTACCGGAACCAATTTACGAACTGATTACCGAAATTTTTGGTACCACCCACTCGCCTTTCGCAGCCGTGCCGATCTTTCCAAGCCTGCCCTGTATGCATGCTGGTGTGCTTGCACTGCAGGGAATGCAAATTATGCGAGTGAAAGTTTATTTTTTATATAAATCCGGGTAATAATTAGGGGTGCACAAATTACGCTAGTCAATACTGTAGTTGTCTTTGGCCTTTTTTTGAACCATTTGTTTTCTTCTTGTCACTTTTCACCTGCTGGATACTGCGAGAGTGGTTGCAGTGATGTCCTCATGGTGTGCTTTATTTCTTCTTTTTTATTTACTTGCATGCGACTCCGTGTGCTCCACAGCTGCATGCAGTTAGGTTGGTTTTTCTCCGCTCACTAAACAGAGACAGCATTGTGGAGGCTGCACGCTGAATTCACACTGCCTCACAGAAGAACGCTACACACTTGAGAAGCGAGTAAATGGCACGAAAGAATGCAAAGGTAGAAATGACAAGGATCGGCACAGGTCTGCGTCGCTTGTCTTCACCATGTGTGACCTCGTGCTCAGCAGTTGTGTGCAGCACACTCAGCTCTAACCTCTACCGTATTCTACCACATAGCTGTTTGCATGCAAGAGCGCCTTGCAACTTTCCTACCGTTGGCTGCAGTGACTAGCGAGCACATGGATGCTGGAAAATGACAAGTAGTTCTCACGACCCAGGAGCTTTCTAAGCCTGGCCTCTAATTAGCTCTAAAAGCTTTACCTTTTGTAACGCTGCGCAGTTTTTTGTGAGGCCGAGTACTGCTCTGGTTTGTTCTTTTGAATTTTCTTTATTATTGCTTTCTCTACCACATCTTTCACTGTATTCCCTGCTATTTTGTGCTGGCATTGAATGTTAATAACACTTCAATGGCGTTATTGTTAAATTTTGTAGTTTTTATTAGTCGTTGACAATTATTTACACACAAATACATCAGTGTGCCATTTTTAGCATGATGCACACTTCAAAGGACAAGTCATGTCCTGAGTGAATTCGTTCATTCTCTGCTGCATATAGAGGCCTAATGCTAGGTAGTGATATTTTGGATATGATAGAACAGCTAGGTGGCTTCAGAAAGAGTGACAGGGCCCACAAGGAAGAAGTTCCGAGCAGCTGTCTTACTTTACTGAAGCTGTCCCGTGTTGTCTCCTTGTAATGACAGTGAGTGATTGCGGTAGTTTTGTGCAAAAATTGTGCAGTATGTGTGAAGTCTTCTGAAAAAAAAAAAAAAAGAAAAACAGTGGAAAAGCTGTTTTATGGCAAGGCACACCACTTGTAGCGATACCAGTACACAGACTTCTGCAATTTATCTTATCGTTATTTTTGCAGTGCAAGGTTGGTATGTCTGTTGGAGCCAGTTTTATTTTGTTTTAAGTGTTTCTAGTGCCATTTAAGTATAACAGTAGAGTTTCTGTTAGATTGCTTGTATGTGAGTGGCAAAAGTGGAGCACCTTGCTTTGTTTGATACTAATATGTATGGTTAAGCTTTGACCTAACAAAGTTCGACGGAGCTGCAAATTATTAGGAGAGATTGCAGTTGGCTTTCTTTTAAGTTGTGATGTAATTATCAGTATCAAAGGGAAAGTGCTGGAAAATGCAAGGCTTGTAGTGAACAGATGGCAAGTTTATTGTAGTATACACAGCAGAAAACACATTTATAAATATATTGCTTGGAAAGGTGTGCCACAATGGCTGAATGGCTAACATGTCCAGGTATGCTTATTATCCTCCCATTCTGTTCTGAAACAAAGCCTTGCACTACACGAGCCATCTGTTCATTTGCCTTTCTTTGCAGGAACGTACGATGCAATCAGCCTCTCTCCCGACAATGCAAAGGCTCAGCGCGAGCGCTACACTCATGCAGTCTCTGAACTCCTGGCAGTTGGAGGCCGATTTGTGATTGTGTCATGTAACTGGACACAACAGGAACTGACTGCACATTTCCAGCCAGGTTGGTATTGCAGGCATATGTCGCATGTGAAGGCGTGGCAACTTTTTTTTGCATCCGTACTCTGCAGGCGCAGGAAACAACATCGACTAATTAATGCCTTGAACACAGAGCTAACGGAATTTGCTGGGGTGCCATTCACCATTCAGTAACTTAGTAACACGTTTGATAACATAATGTGTACTGTTTCTCCTATTTATTATGGAGAATAAGATGTTCTGTTTTAAAAAGAATTTGCATCAGTTACTAAGCATTTAGTGGCTGCTGATTATATGAGCTATGTCTCTTGGAGTTTTGGTGCACCATTTTTACCAACTACCATGCTACCTCTCTGGCTTAATGTGCAGAAACAGTGCTATTATCTGTAGAATTATGCAGTTTGATTTAAACAATGTTTATTGCATCTGAAGCTTATGAATGTGGTTACATGAATAAATGAAAATTTTCAAGTATAGTTCCTTCACACGATCATTGCTGCAGCATAGTTTAAATCAGGATGCATGGCACTGGCTTCAAAAATACTGACCTGAGAAAACTTTAAGCATTTAGCACTCTTCACTTCTTGCTTCCATATAGCACGGGTACTGGAAAGGGCAGGAGCTGTTAGCTGTAATAGGCACGATTTTACTTTCTTGAAGGAAAATGCATGTAATAATAACATCAGTGCCTATTTGCTTTTGTTATGATGTTCCCTTCTAGTTATGGCAATTGTGCACAAGCACAAGAAAAATTATGTGCAAGACTTCTAACAGATAAGGGAATGATAGCAGGTTGCTGATAGTTGAGATTAAATTAAGAGGAAGAAATAGACTTGAGCAAGACATGTTATGTGTAGCACAGATAATTGTCGGACTCACTGAGTCACAGAATGGCTGTCAAAAGAACAAAAACTTAGTTGAGGATCGAGGTTTGTAAATTTGTAAGGATAGGTTAATACGAAGCAACATTACCTGGAAATGAAGAGATCTGTTGTGGAGTGGATCTGGCTGGGTTTACAATGTTGTTCTGACCTGTCTTGTCTCTCTGCAGAGCTCGTGCTTTTAGACGTCATACCAACACCGACTTTCACGTTTGGCGGCAGTCAAGGCAAATCTGTGACGGCGCTGGTCTTTGGGCGCAAGCCTCACACTGAAACGTCCTGACACAACACGCAGCTCGCGTCCCTTTGGTAAAGAGGCGTGAGCTTGTGTGGTGAAGACAAAAGAATTTTTCTACTTCAAAACTGGATACCCCTATTCTTTTACAAAATCCTCGCAGTCCCATAAACAATGGGAGTTGTATGTACCTGTTCTGAATAAAAGTGGTAATTTGGATTGGATTGTAAAACGTTTATTGCCAACAGTCTGAAGGGCATATAGGCCCCCCGCCTAAACGACGGCCAGAAGGTCTTGGCTCCTGGCAGCGTCTTCGGCCAGTTGGACGACTTTTGTTTGAGTCTCCGGATCGGAGCTGAGTAGGAGAGCCTCCCATTGTTCAAGTGACTTTATTTTTTGTCCCTCCAGGGGGGCAAAAGGGCATTTCCAGAGAATATGGTTGAGATTCGCTTTGGCCTTACATTGCTTACACTCGTTTGAATATTGTCCCGGATAATAACGACTACACATAACCGGGTTCGGAAACGTATAAGTTTGGAGACGGTGCCAAGAGGTGGCCTGACTCTTTGTCAATGATTTATCAGCAGCGGGGTACTTTGTTCGATTGAGCCTATAATGTTGTGTGATTTCTCTGTAACCTACAAGACGATCCCTGTCTGCGAAGCCCTCGGTATGGCCACTGGCTCGGAAAGCAAGACCTCGAGCCAGTTCGTGAGCTGCTTCATTTCCAGCCAGGGATGCGTGTGCAGGTGTCCAGACTATGCGAATTTTGCGGTCGTCCCTTGCAGTCCGCAGGATTCCGTTCGTCAGAGGGGAGACCCTCCCCTTGGCAAAGTTCATCACTGCTACCTTTGAGTCACTGACTATCATTGACGCATCCGTGCCCACTATTGCAAGTGCGATGGCGGCTTCTTCTGCAATTTCGGGACTGTCCGTCGTGATCGAAGCGCCGGCTCGGAGATATGTCTCGGCGCTAGCTACCGCTATCACCATTCTCCCCCTCCCGCAATTAGCTGCGTCCACGTAGGCCACGTCTTCTATCGGATAGTTTTTGAAACATTTGCCGAGGGCTTCAGCCCGTTTCTCTCTGCGATCCTTGTGGTGGACGGTATGCATGTTTTTCGGTAGTGGTGGGATCATCAGCCTATCGCGCACGCTCTTAAGCATGTCCACTTTCGGACCTCGCTGACTCTCGTAATTTATTCCTAGTTTCGCGAGGATTTGCCTGCCTGTAACGCTTCCCGACAGCCTTTCGTACTGCGAGACTGTCACGCCTTCCACAATTTCATCCAATGTGTTGTGAAGACCTAGTTCTAAAAGTTTTGCGGTGGGGGTCCGAATTGGTAAACCCAGCGCCTGCTTGACACTTCTGCGAATGATCCCTTCCAGCTTGGACTTCTCCGCTGCCTTGAGATTAAGGAAAGGAGCTACGTAAGCAATCTTACTTATTACAAAGGCTTCAACTAATCTGATTAGATTCGTTTCTTTCATGCCATAGCGCCTATTTGCGATTCTGCGGATGAGCCGCATAGTCTGTTGCGCGCATATCTCCAACTTCTTTATTGCTTCTCCATTGAAACCGTTGTTTTGAATGTACAGCCCTAAGACTCTAATCCTGTCCACCGTCGGGATATCGAGTCCCTGAGCCTTAAGAGATATCCGCGGGGGATCCGACCGTGATTTCCTCTTTGGTTGGTAAAAAAGCATTTCCGATTTTTGCGAGGAGCACCTAAGCCCCCTATCATTTACATACTTTTCAACTTCTCCTATGGCCATTTGGAGAGTCTCCTCTATTTGACCGTCAGTTCCTTTGCCAATCCACATAGTAATGTCATCCGCATACATGCAATGACTGAGACCTTCAATCGCTGCTAGTTTGCTAGGAAGCCCGATCATGGCCACGTTGAAAAGAAGCGGGGACAGTACAGATCCCTGCGGGGTCCCCTTGCTACCTAGCTCTATGTAGTCTGATTTACTTTCCCCGAAGTTAATTTGGGCCACTCTGTCGGAAAGGAAATTTTTAACATAGTTGTAGGTTTTCGGGCCTACTCCCAGGAGGCTGAGATTATCCAGGATCGCCTTGTGCGTGACGTTATCGAAAGCCTTCGCCAGGTCAAGACTCAGAATGACCTTCGCGTCCCGCGTTTGTGAGTCCAGAATTTCATGTTTTAGTTGCAGCATCACGTCCTGCGTTGAGAGATGAGACCTGAATCCCACCATGGAGATAGGATAAAGATGGTGGTCTTCCATGTAGTTGTTGAGACGTGTCTGCACTACATGCTCCATCAATTTCCCTGCACAGGAGGTTAGGGATATAGGCCTTAGATTCTCGATCGACAAAGGTTTCCCCGGTTTAGGAATAAGTACCACCTTAGCCGACTTCCACTGCTTAAGAATCTCACCCGCCTCCCAACATTTCTGCATGTAGGCAGTGAGTGCTGTTATAGAGTTGTCGTCGAGATTTCTGAGCAATTTGTTGCTTACCCCATCCGGTCCGGGCGCTGAATTAGTATTTAATCTAGCAAGCTCTGCTCGCACTTCGGATTCAGTAATGGGTTCGTCCAAGCGATCGTTGGGTATCCCACAGTAACCATGCAGAGGTACCTTCTCGGTGTCCCCTATGTACTTAGATCGAATCTCATCGAGCAGCTCTTGCTCTGTACCCTCATGTTTATGCTGGATCTTTTGGAGGTTTTGCCTCTGGGCCGTTTTACATCCGTCAGGGTCTAGGAGGTATCTGAGTAAACTCCATGTGCGAGCCAGACTTATATTCCCGTCCATTTTGTCGCATAGCGATTCCCAGTTTTGCCTAGAAAGTTTGAGCGCATATTCCTCTATCTCTTGGTAAGAATGCATTATGTATAGTATGCCAGTGAAGTATTCATGCAACGTTGTTAAAATACCCACTTAACTAGTGTTGCTTTAACGTGCAAAAACTTCCAATATTTGTGACGTTAAACCCCCATAAATCAAACCAGAATTAAGCAAGGCATGTTGCGCTTTTATCAAATTGAACAATCGGTCTCTATAAGCAAAAATTAATCATATCCTGAACCCTTTATGCATTGATTGCATGCTTTTTACAATGGTTAACTGAATAGCCCATCATAACTGGTAGAAGTTCATCACATCCTTAACCAGTGGTGCACAAAAAAAATTGGTTTTGAGTAAAGGTAACATATGCAACTGCCTCGCAAGGGTAGGGATGGAAGGAGTGGGGGCCCCGGAAAATTTCGACCACCTAGGGCTTGCACAGCACACAGGTGTCGTACATTTTGCCTGCACCGAAAAGTGGCTGGGACTGAACCCGCATCCTTGGGCTTGCAATTCTACTTTAATTCAGTGAAGTGGTCTATGTCCCATATGTGAAAGTGAACAGGTGGCAGCTTAGTGCGTTCATCATTCCATTTTTGCATTGAACTGCATTTCATACCAAGCATGCAATGCAATGGATGCTATGCAGGGAGTGTGCTCATAAATATACTTCATCGCATATTTCTCGTACAACACTTAGGCCTCTGCGAGTGGGCAGGACAAAGATATAGACATACAGATATAGATACAGATATAGTCTAGCCCGTTTATAACGAAGCCACTTATAGCGAAATAGCGGTTATAACGAAGGGATTTCAATTTCCCATTCCCATTTTTGCATTTTCAATACATTTTGGGTCCGGTTTTAACGAAGTAAATAAGAGTGCGTCAGCGGATATAACGAAGAGATTTAATACCAACCGAAAAATAATCTGCCAATCAACACATTTTTGCGTCCTTGAGGCGATTTTTTCCGCGAAAATAAGAGCAAAATTCGGCTGACAGCGTCCTTTCGTGGCGTCGTCTGCTCTCCTGCGAAGCGAAAGGTTGCTTCACTGCATCGCATGGCACGCCGGTCTCATGTTGCGCCGTCCTTGAACGGCGTCACGGCGTAGAGCGGTAGAGCACGCCGCGCAGGGGAAAAATGGGAAAAAGAACAGCGACGATTTTTTTTTTTCGATGACGTCGCAGAAAGCGGCCGTCTTGGCCAATCTCGGTTCTCTATTTCTCCCAGGCAGTCGGCACCACGGCTGGACTGCAGTCTGCAGGAGGTGTGGCAGCGCGCGCTTTGTTTTATGTCAGTGCCGCGGTGCGCAAGGCAGGGAGAAAGCGCGGCAGCATTGTGCATGTTGGAAGCGCGGCTCATTTTTATCGTTATCGCGGAGTTCGACCAGATCTTTGGTTCGAAGTTGGATGGTATGGAAGCCGCAATCCTGAAGTCCGCGCTCGCGAAACGTGTTCAGGGGACGCTGGACGACTTCTTTCAGCGGCAATAAATCGGTATGCCGATGTTTGCATTTTTTTTTCGTAGTCCACATATAACGAAATAGCGGATATAGCGAAGTGATTTCCGATTCCCGCCGACTTCGTTATAACCGGGCTAGACTGGATATGTGGCACTGTGCCTGCGCACAGTGGTGGGCTGCCCCCTTGCAAGGAAACAATTGCCTGCAAATGTGCAAGGCATAGTTTAGATCGATAGTGCCGATATTTTGAATTTTCTAAGTTGAATAACTTTTGTTCGCATTGTCCGATTTCAATAATTCTTTTTACACAGGTGTCGGGAACAAACGAGGAATCCAGCTAACACAATCGACAAGGAAAAAAAAAAACACCACAGCATCTCTTTAAAAGGAACGGAGCTGCTCTGCTCACTAGTCACATACTGTGGTGGCATCCATGTGACTTAAGTCATGTCCTCGAAATATAGACTCACGTGTTCTAGCGGGAAGTATAAAGAGACCAATGCATTTTTGAAACATGAATGAGCTTGAACTGTATCGCTCCTCTATATTCTTCTTGAGCAATGAAAAGCTTTGAGGGATGCTCATACTCTGCATGCTCAAAATGGTGCACAGAAGGACCACAGGCCTTTTCTCTAAGCAAGCAGTGATCAGAAAGTAAGCCCGACAAGAGGGTTGAGCACATACGAAAGAAATCTGTCTTTCTGTACAGTTTGCACCGCTATTTATTTATTACACGCTGACTCCCGCCGCCTTCTTTGCGGCCAGTGCAGCCTCCTTCTGCAGGGCCTCGTTGGCGCGCATCTTCTTCAGGCCCTTCTTGTTATGCCGCTTGGCAAACCGCATGTTCTTCACAAACTTAGCATCCACCTGGGGAGTGATAAACACACACGATAAGTGTCCCGACGCCAAACATCTGTTAAAACCCTTGCTCACTCACTAGCGGTTCATCACCGCATATGCATTATGGTTCAGTGCAAGACAATGCAGCAGTGGCCCATTTTACAATGTACAGCTACTCCAAAATAAGGAAATTTGCCATTCCCTTTCACACTGAAGCTAAATGTACAGCCCTTCCCCGCTCTACAGCCATCGCCAAGGCCCGGAGGCGGCGAGCAATGTGCCTGTCGGAAGTAGGCATAGCCACATTACACAGTGGGCTCTCCCGCAGCAAACCAAAGGCAATGCATCAGCTGTGGGCATGGCAGTCATAATGCTAACACCAGCATGCAAAAGTGCTTGCACCAAGGTTTGGCAAGCATGGATCTACAACAGGATTGAACCCCGCGGTTTCCCACTTTTGCCAGTAAGGTTTGTGCACACACTACAGTGTGCTGCACAACTAACTCATTGGTACAAATTTTGAACGAGATAAAGAAATCGATGGCTTAAGCATTAAGCAATGCACTTATTTCTGGCCCATGGATCACATCTGCCAGAAACTGTCACACCACTTGCCCTCCCCCTAGCACTGCTGCAAATACCAATGACTTGGAAACAGTAGCACTAATGATCTACTTCTAAGGGAAAGAACTGGCTCAATGCATGTCCTTGCAAGAAATGGGCCACCTCTGTCCAAAGCAATTAGCAGTAAAATACCTAAACACAGATGCTTAGAAATTACGCACCAACTTTTACAGCTGCTTCCAGCTTGAGCATGTTCATTCCGTACCTGAATTTTACAAGACAACCACTGAGGTGAACTCAGAGTGCACACAATTGACATGATCCAAGGCAGAGAATACAATGTTACCTAGAGTGTTACATGCCACTCATTACAACACATAAGCCTTCTACCATGCTCTGTTAACAAGTGCACTAACATGAACTAAGAACATGTTGTAGTTAGCGCAGGATGCCATGTCAGCTTCAAAATATGAAGGCATGGTACACCCAATGCCATGAAATGGAATGGTATGAGGGCTTTTAACACCTTGATGCGACAAACGGGCCCACTACCATCGAATGCCAGCTACAAAATCTGCTAACTGCTATGAGGTATAAGCATAATGTACTGCAGTCATGTGCCAAGTACAATGCCAGGCAAACATTTTATTCCTCATCCATATACACGTTTTGGCCGCATGTAATGCGCCCTACCCTGTGCACGCACAGCATGTTGGCACATCCTGACCCCACCAATGTCATGCAAGACTCCTGCTGGGAACGCCTTTGAACGTGCCTGCTTCAATTTAGCACCCAACAAATACGCCTAGTCCAAGGAATGCGGAGCTGAGCGTGGACACACATAAGGTGCAAAGCATCTTGTAGCAACATCCACTTGATGCAAAGTCACTTGACACAGCCTACTGAATCGCACTGGCTCCAAATGGGAAAGTGTGAGCGCGGCCTCTAGTTTCATTTGTGCACACCAGCAGCAAGGAATGTGCAGCCAAAACCAGCCTCTACAGCACTTGACAAACAATGTGCACTTCCAGCAAGTACAATACTTGCTACATCACTACTGTACAACTTCAACTAACTGATCATGCTGTCAAGTGCTGGTGGTAGCCAGCAACCAGTATCCGTTAAAAGATTAACAGATGAAAACATTAAACGGTGAGCCGCAAACTGTGTAGTGACCCTGACAATTCATCCGAAACATTGTTTCGAAGGTGTTTAGTCACTTTTATGCTGTCTTTCTGCCTACCCACCCTGTGCAAACAGGAGAGTAGCAATCGTCAGCCAGATAACCTTATCCAGGGCTTACTACTAAAGAGGAATCAGTTAAAGGCCTACTTGACCGAAGGATTACTTCGGCTAATTTTGCGCTCGATATAGTGTGCACGTTATACAAACAATGTGCACTTCCAGCAAGTACAATACTTGCTACATCACTACTGTACAACTTCAACTAACTGATCATGCTGTCAAGTGCTGGTGGTAGCCAGCAACCAGTATCCGTTAAAAGATTAACAGATGAAAACATTAAACGGTGAGCCGCAAACTGTGTAGTGACCCTGACAATTCATCCGAAACATTGTTTCGAAGGTGTTTGGTCACTTTTATGCTGTCTTTCTGCCTACCCACCCTGTGCAAACAGGAGAGTAGCAATCGTCAGCCAGATAACCTTATCCAGGGCTTACTACTAAAGAGGAATCAGTTAAAGGCCTACTTGACCGAAAGATTACTTCGGCTAATTTTGCGCTCGATATAGTGTGCACGTTATGAACAATATTTCTATTTAATATTAGGGCTGTGAAGCATCTAGAATTTTAGTTACAAGCGTTCAAAACCCTCTGTAGCAGACGACGCAGTCCCCTAGCGGTGTGCCGGACAACTAACAAACCTGACCGGAAATGACGCACAATTGAGACACCGGCATCGCCGGCTCGCCAGTTTCAGGCGTTCTGAAGTGAGTGTGCGCCCCTTGTAAGCTATTCTTCTGGCGCGTTTCTGGCTGTTTTCACCGCGAAGCTCGATGGTCTCCGAGAAAAATAAACTGCTGGCATCATGTCGACGAAGTGCGTCGCCGCGGAAGGGAATCGAGGAATGCGGAAAGCACCATACATATACCTCTCGGCCACTGCCCTTCACCCCCGATCTTGAAAGCTGGTGTCAGCTGTCTGGAGCTCAGGTTTTGACGTGAATTCCCCTCTCTTCTTCAAAAAAGATAATGGTGGGTGACTGACGTTTCTGCCTCGCGCTAAATCTTGAGCTCCCTTTTTAGACATGCAGCTGTTTTTATTGATTTACGCCGCATTCACAGCACCTGTTGCAAACTTCTATGCACAGGTAGGAATACCTTTCGACGGGGGAGACTAATTAGAAGGAAAAGAAAAAGGCAGGTCATTTCTTTTAAATCAAGATAACAACCATATTACATGCACAGCAGAGCGCGCATATGTCTGTTGACACGCGCGTGTCCACTCAAAAAAGCCGACTTGATAATACAAGCACTCCAACTTGGCCTCCATTTGAATATGCTTCCTTCCTGCGCTATGTCCGAACTTTGCACAAGCTGTAATCGAATACTGCCAGGCAAACAACGCCCACTAGCATTGCGGTGCGATCATCTTCGCTGAGGTTGAGCCAGGACTTTTCTAGTCTACTACAGCAAATAAAACACGTTTAGAACTTTTTCTAGGGCGTTTCATCCGTTTTAAGATGTTTGTTTTCACATATAACCAGTATTTATCGCACAAAGTGCTGCGCGCGCTACCGGTACCAGCGCTTTGCTCGAGCCGCAACAAGCAGACGCTCCGAACCTGTCCGGACTCCAGTCTCAAACACGTGTCACTTCCGGCGGGCGGCAATGGCGCCCGTTTTTCAGTTTCGGTATTGAAAACTCCGATTTTTGCGTGCCTTTGGCACCATAACTGCTTGAAACTGGAGCTTAATGTTTTGTGGGTCGCATAATACGGGGGTATACTATGAAAAAACAACCTTTTTACGGTTTGAAAAATTTCAGTCAAGTAGGCCTTTAAACGTAGTCCTCATGATCAGTTTGCCAATGCATGTTGTGGGCTTTCACTGTGAGATGCAGACAGTCGTAGCCACATCTGCTTTTGGATACGTGCAAAAGTGCAGCACTTACCCCTCGCATGGAAGGCTTCAAACCCTTCTTGGGCCGCTTGATGCCATTCCTGTGGTCCTTGCGGTCTGGAACACGTTGCACAGATGTTAAGTGGACTGTTTCTAAGCAGCGTGAAATTAGTACGCTGCAAACTACTTTAGCTGATGAGTGCGGAATGATATTAGTTGTCTTTCTACACTAACTTGCAAACCCTAGATGTATACTTCCATCTAGCCCAAGAGTTCGACTCGTTTGATCACGATCTTGAGGCATACTAAGTGGCCCATCAGTCCCATAAACTGGACGGGATCAAAAACATGAGCCTGTCGCTCAAGTAGCACTGACCTTATGATAAAGCATAGTTCAGTATACCACACTGCTAACAAGGCAAGCAAGCTTCTAGAAAGAAAACCTGCGCAAAGGACGGAGTTACAGAGCAGGAACATAGGATGACGCTCCCATGTAGCGACTCGCCCAGCTCTCCACTCTACTGAAGCGAGTAAGCTTGGTGGAAATGTGGTTCTTCTTTTTGGAAATGAGCCAAATCCAAAAACCGAAATTAATCAAAATTAAGCTATCTTGGTAAGTTAAGCCACTTAACGACCGACATAAAATGGGGAAATAAGTGTTTTAAGGTATTCCCCGCGCCTTGCAGTGCACTCATCCTTGTGCACTTTCAAGTGGCATACTCCCATGTGATAAACCTTGCCATTAGCACACAATGCATGTTGGCACATTCTGACCCCACCAATGTCTTGTCAGACATCTGCTGGGAACGCCTTTGAGTGTGCCTGGTTCGATTTAGCACCCAATCGATTTGCTCAGTCCTAGAGACATGGAACTGAACAAGGACACTTTTAAGGTGCAAAGCGAAGGAGGCCAAAGCATTTCCACAGTCGCTGCAGATAACAAACTTTCACATTATCTTCAATTCCTATCAAGATCAACTAGGCTCATTTCAGAGGAAAAAAAAAAGTGAAGTGCCACTTTTTAAAACTCACTCTGGTTGTGATTGGTGTGGTTCTTTGTCTTTGCCATTGTGGCACACCTTTAGCACGGCACCTGCAAAGAAACCGAGAACACTTTATTTCATGCTGCCACAGAAAAAAAAAAAAACGGCTAGCGTGTGATCACAAAATCAGTCACAAAAACTAACTTCGCGACTGCGCCGGATTGGCTGGCGTTCTCGTGCAAGTTCTCAAGCACCAATACAAACGCAATGAGCCAGCAATAAGTGCCCTAACAAAAAAGCGTGCGTGCGCAACGCTAATCTCGGAACTGAATACCGCACTGTTGCGTATTTTGCAACAAACAGGTATGGGCTCAGGCACCGAAAGCATGTAGGCACGTCGTGACCCCACCAACGTCGTGCAAGACATCTGCTGGGAACGCCTTTGAGCATGCCAGCGTCAATTTAGCACCCAATAAATTCGTTCAGCCCTGGAAATGCTGGGCTGAACGAGGACACAGGTGCAGTGTTACAGTAAGCATGTGCGTAGTCAACCAGTTTGTGAGCGTAAGCATTCGGTGACATTTAATTTTTCACTATTACCAGCCGCGAAACACAAATGTAGGTGTCATGCATTAAAGCAACGTAAGCGCTTTGACGTGTCGTTCCAAAATTTCAAATGGGCCGCCTAGAGAATACCGAGGGATGCATGTCGCTAAAGAATCTTTGGGATGAGTTTCCAACACCCAACAAAACAAAGAAAACACTACACAGCACTCTGAAATGCATCAATAACGCTCACCGCTACTTCTTTTTATTTAAAATAACGCACTAAAATGTTTGCAGACACGCAAAAGTTGCTTATTTTGTTAGAAGCGTCAACTGCAACCACGGCCGGAGCTACCAGGCCTGTATAAAGCACAGTAACATCAAAATTCAGAAATAACATGCTGTCCACACAGCAGAAACGTCATATATCTGCACTATTCAAATGATCGACGAAAATCTTGAGGTTAACAAAGATTAACTCCGATTACACACGGAAGGTACCGTACCTTGAGATGCCGCTCGCGAAATCCACACACGAAAAGGAGCGAAACTAGCGCACCTGACGGCGAAATCCTGTCAACGCTTAAACACAACTTTCAATACAGAACTTAAATAAAAGCAATAAAAGCATAACTTCTTAATATTATTTTACACCAAGCAAATTTTTTAAATGCGATATAGAGATTCATGCGACTCATATTTGTAATATTTTCCAGAACGACACGAACTACATATAAAAAATCAAGCAGCAACCATGGCAATACAAACAAGAATAAAGCAAAACTTGCAGAAAAAAAAAAGAAACAAAGAAAGGCGAAAACGTGAAAGTTGTGGTCACATTTCGCGTGGTTTCTAGCGGCATCGCTGAGAGTATTTCGCGTGTTCCAGAGACACTGCTCGAATCGTGCAGAAACGCTTGTCAAGCTTCAAGGGCGCATTGGGCTTGCGTTCTTAGCGATCTCTTGCTACAACTTCCGATTTTCACGACTGACTCCGTCCCGAAACCTGACGACGCTTCGCCATCACTGGCTTGAGATTGAATGAATTCTGCGAGGCGGCAGGTTCACGGACAGGACAAACAATGTTGACGCCTGCGTTCGAGCTAAGACAAGACGACGACTTCTTGGTGATTGAGATCAAGGCACCGTACTCTAAGGTGGATAATGTCAAATTCTCTCGTGGTCATTCGCCCGGCCCATTTTTCTTTCTTGGCGGAATGTTTGCGCCTGCCTCATGGTTCTCATGATAACGTCGATGCTTGCGATCATTGATAACAGTGGTGTTTATGCCTTTCTTCCCGCATATTCCTTGTTCCTGTTTTGAAGATTTCGGATGCGGAGATCTACTTTCACGAAGAGGAGTTCAAGTTCTATTCAAAGCCGTACTACCTAAGGTGACGTTGGTTTCCGAATTCCGCACTGAGCATTTATCCTACGCCTCGATTTTTCAGTGCTTAGAAATCGTAGGAAAAGTGGTTAACACCGTGACAAAGCATGGGCCAACTTTTGAGAATGGTTAAAATCGATTGAAAGCACAATGATATCTTTTGATTTCCAGTTAATTCAGACTGTCGTTTTGTGAGTGAACTCACGAGGTTTCATGTTTTTGCATTTGATAATGAAAAGAGCATGACAACAGAATGAAAACAGACACGGGCGCTTTTATCTGTTGACCTGCCCTTTCTCTCTAAATGAGGTGAATAATCAGACTACCAACTAGACCACCAGTTAACACTTGTGGCATTCACTGGCT
This sequence comes from Amblyomma mixtum, assembly GCF_055824585.1. Classification (NCBI taxonomy): domain Eukaryota; kingdom Metazoa; phylum Arthropoda; class Arachnida; order Ixodida; family Ixodidae; genus Amblyomma; species Amblyomma mixtum. The sequence goes on along the minus strand of NC_143018.1, from coordinate 13,713,093 downwards.
TGCAAAGCTTACAGTAATAAGCTTGGACATTATGCAAACCAACATTCATACTACATCACGTACACGTATGTTGCTTGCTAGAAAGCTGTCTTTCTGAATGAGTCTAATTACGCATTCTCGCTAAGCGCCACAAGGGCAGCTTTGTGCAGCGTTCTCCACAAGTAGAGACCCACGTGCAACCTGGATACGTGAATGGGAAATGCATGTTCATTCCATTAAAAGTGTGTCAGTTCAAAATATGGGTGCAAAATATGTGCAGACTTCATCATGCAGTAATCACGAATGTCTGTGAATCGTTATGGGCTTGAATCTGTTAACTGTTATTCACAGAACTTAGTAAACTTGCCATGTAAGTACACCTTACAGACTTGAACAGCTATTTTATATGAAATCTGCTATATGCTAACGTGGTGTCAGCAGCATCTCAAAATGAGTTTTCTGCTGTGTTATTAAATGCGGAAACTTGGGCTAGTTGGAAAGTGTTTGGATTCATATTTGCTAGCGCTTAGTGAACACACGGGACAAGAACACAAATACACAGGACAGACGCTAGTCTTCAACACAAATACACAGGAAGACTAGCGTCTATCCTGTGTATTTGTGTTCTTGTCCCGTGTGTTCACTAAGGGCTAGCAAATATGAATCCAAACGTTTTCTGCTGTGCTTTGTGATCATTAGTGTAGCACCTAACATACATATTTTACTTGTGAATTTGTTTGTTTTCACTTCGCTTTGCATTTTTTCTTATTGTGCAAGGATTGCCTCCACTCCTGGAAAAGATTGGGGTTTTAAAGAAATATATGCCTTTGTCATCTTTTGGCTATTTTTCACCAGCTTGAGCAGCACAGACCTTTTTTATTTGTGCCAAGAAATTTATTGCATGTGTGTGCTGTGCTTCATTGTGCTGTTTGACATTGTTGCACATCACTCGTTAAGCTGCACTCTTGTGATTTTCCTGACACTTTATGTAGGTATACCAGTTGAAAAGCTTGCTTTTGGCAAAGTTATTAATCCGTTTTGAGCTGGTTTTAGTTTCTTGCCACCCTGTGTATCATTTATTCTTTTCGCTTGAAGGCACTGCTTATCATCACATTTATAGCCTCAAAACGTTTGTTCTTTTCTCTTTTTTTTGTGTGTGTGTTACAGACTGCATTTGCCTGGAAAAGTAGTGGAGAATGGGCTAGAGTCAGCAAAATATGAGTCTGACAATGGTGAGTTGGAAAAAAAAAAAGTTTGGGCTCTACTGGCATTGTGGTTGACATTGGTATTTTATTTTCTATGTTTGGGCTCACTTGTTAAAGTGAAAATTACAGAAAAAAATTTTCTAGTGCATATTGTAGGGAGGCATGGCTGCCTGTGTTTTAATCCTTGGGCATCTGACCTTTAATACTTGGTGCTAACTGACGCAGTGGGAAACAGCCCGTACTGGAATAGGAGTGTCATCTGTTGCTTGTGTGGGGCGTAGTCATGTATGTGTCGTTTGCTACTGTGCCAGTCGTCTCAAAGCATGTCCAACCAACTTCCCAAACGCTTACTCTTCTAACTTTTGAAGCCGTGTTCTTTCAGGCACATATATTATCCACATGCCCAAGCAAACTCCAGGGGAGGTCTTCACTGGTCTGGACCTCCTTACCAAGCTGCTGGCTCCAAACCCCAAGGCAGCATCTGCAAGGCCCCTGATTGAAGTTCTTGGTACGTACAAGCATGTAGGGCTGTCGCCAACCTGTAAAGGGAGCAAGGAGCATTGCAGCAACTTGGCCGTGTGCCTAGGCTCACTACTGCAGTGCTCAAAACTTGCGATTCATGCATGCGATCAATACCATGGGAGTGACAGAGCAGTGGAAATGACGTTGATTGACATAGAAGTAGACAAACATGACACTGCGTCTGTTTCTCTGACTTCTGTGTTTGTCCATGTCATTTGCATTGTTTATTACTATGGAGAACCAACTAGCCATCACTTTTACTCTTGTGGAAATTAAACGGGCTCTGAAACAACTTCTGAGGAGAGTATATATACTTGCTCACTCACTACATTCTCTTGTCATGAACACCTGAGCCAAATAATATGCTTCTACACGCAGCAGAGAACCCACAATCATGCGCGAAAGTTGACAAGTCTTTTCTGATGACATTTTCATGCTTACACCTTCCTCCGTCGTGCACTGCTGCGTAATTGTGTTCAGAAACGACTATTGGTTAGATTCTTTGAGGTGTCATGCAGCTACCATGCCCGCAGCCAATCAGCTGCTCCGGCGGGCTGGAAAGCTCCACTCATTTGGGGGAATTCCCACATGCATTGGCAGCCGGCGGAGGAGCGCCGACCTTTGAGCGTGTGAAGAAGTGACAAGATGAGAGGGAAAGGCGCGAAGACACTGAAATCCATATTTTGACTACAAACAACTTGGCCTCTACGAACCACATTTAAAAAATTCTTGCTGGAGGATATTCATGAAGCAATATCCTTCAACATCCCAGGAATACCATGCCTTTATTGAGAGTCCGCTTTTCAATGTCCAAGAGCCAATGTTGAGGCAAGAACGAGTCTTCCATGTGCTCCAAACATGAGCAACGAGATTTCCCTTGGAAAAAGTGCCTGCTTGAACTGGAAAAAGTTAAACCTTTTTGTATGTGCGTAGCAATAGGTGTCTTCTTATTGACAGACTTTTAATGCGACTGTCTGAAGTGTAGTTTGCATAGCCCTCGCTGCTTTGGCTAGTAGCTGGTCATCGGCTTCCTCCTTGAGAAGCTTCTTCAGCCTTTTGCGACGTAACGGTGTTCAAAGGGTAAGCAGCTCGCAAATAGTGCTTACTTGGCATCAGACCAATGTTTACACCATGGCGGACTGCTTTTCATTGGAAGGAAGTCTGGCTTTTGAAAGCAAAGTACCCCGCCAAGTGGCTCAGTGCTGTGCCAGAGGATACAGGTTCCGTCCTGGTCATAGCAGTTGCGTTTCGACAGAGGCTAAATGCAAAAGGCACCCGTATGCTTTGCAACATTAAAGAATTTAAAAGAGAATAAGTCTGGGTGTGTTGGTTGTTCATACTTAAAAAGAAATAATAGCGCACAAAAGAAAACAGAATGAACGAATTGAAAAGTTAGCACTTGTCCGTATCTTCTCATTCATCCTGTTTTCTTTCGTGCGCTGTTATTTCCCTCTAAAGAATTTGAGGTGATTGAAATTAATCCAGAGCCCTGCACTACTAATTCCCTCCTAGCCCATCTGTCACTTCGCGGTCTTAAGCCCCACAATTTACAATTCACAAAATGAAGGAACTGGTGACTCGCAGTGCAGGCTAATTGTTAAATTTCTGTCTTGGTGCTCTTTTTATCTTTTAAATGTACTTTGCTTACATTGGATGTTTACTGAACTGGTGCTTTGCACGCTGTCTGTGTAAGTCTGAAATTGAGACTGCGTGAGTTTGAGATTTTAATACAGGTGGGCCCAGTACTATTCTCTGGTCATCACAGGGCTGAACTTTGTGTGGGGGGCATGTCGGTAGGATGCGTCTCAGACCCAGTTTTACAGCATGGCACTTTTTGATGTGTCAAATTTTGCACGCTTTTTGGGGCCACATGCTCTCTCTGTTCTGAACATACTGAAGCTTTGCATGACATAATATAAACATGCATTTTTTCCACCTATGCAAGCGGCAACTTACATGTCACTGGATAGCTAGGGACATCAGAGCAGTTTGCTAATCAGCAGAAGTCATATTAAGTACCTTTTAGGAGTTGCAGGTAACATTGTGAGTGGATGATTCTTGTGTAATAAATCAGGGTTTGAGATGTTTATAGGTCTCCACCTTCTCTGTAGCTAAAGACTGTATTGTCAAAAACACAAGGTTGTTGCCTTCGAGTAATGGCAGCAAAACGGAACGAAAAGTTGGATTGTATTAGTACCCGGGTTCGAACCCGACCGCGGTGGCCGCGTTTTGATGAGGGCGAAACGCAAGAGGCGCCCGCGTGCTGTGCGACGTCAGTGCACGTTAAAGATCCCCGGGGGGTCGAAATCGTGCCGAAGACCTCCACTAAGGCACCTCTTTCTCTCTTTCTTCTTTGACTCCTACCTTCCTCCCTTCCCTTACATATGTGAGACAGATACTGCGCCATTTCCTTTCCTCAAAAAAAAAACAATTTACCAATTTATTTACTATGCTGTTGAATGATGCCGCTTTAGGAGGAGCCTCTGCTGACTTTAGTGATTCCTCTCCTCTCCCTCTCAGAAAACCATTCAGCAAGGGACGATGAGCTCCCCGAAGTGGAGGATGACGTGGACTGGCTCATGGAGCAGACACCCCGGACACCCCAGGATGAGGCCTCCCTGCTGGAAGGAAGCGTGCGCAAGTACGGCTTTGACCGCCAGAGGACGGGCGTCATCGCACGGATCAAGGTTGTGCCCGCGTTATCCTTACTGTGGCTTTGTGTTTCAGTACACATTGGGCTCGTTTTCAGGCATAAAGGCCGGGATACATGCGACGTTTTTTTCGACAACATTCGCGCGGCAGAAAACGTCGCGGCGGCGCGACGCCCGGCTGGAGATACATGAAGCGTTGAAGAGGCGGCGCGCCGCCGCGCATCCCTCGACGCGAAAGCAAATGTGATCAACAAGTGGTAAACACCACTGTGCAAGGAGGTCTGTGAGAACAGCGACGTTGACCATTCTGTTAAAATCAGGAAAGTTTCACTTCGACACCACTGTACAAAATTTAGCACGCGCGCTTAAGTATCTATAAAGATTTGCGTGCTCGAATGCATGCCGTCGCGTACACCAGCGGCTGCGGTTTTCTTCGACACATTCGCTTCAGCGAGGGAGCGCAGGCATTCCGATCCAAGATTCGGCCGTGTTCTCTAAAAAAAGCGACATTTCAAGTCTGACGAAGCGTTTATTTTCACGACAAAAACATTTGCGTGCCAAAAACACGGCGTAGCTCGACAGCCATGGCGGCCATGTTGGTGGCGGCAGGCAGAGGACCGGAAGAGTGGGCTTTCTGCGCTGCTATTGGCTCGCTTCAGCCGCCACTTCCGGTCTCACCGGACGCCGCGCGTCAAAATCTAGCCGGTCCTGATCGGTGGCGGCGGGCGTTTTTCTCGACGCCGGGCGTCAAATCTGCGCCGTCGGGCGAAAATCGATGACTCGCCGCGGTAAAAACGCTCCATGTATTCTGGCCTTAAGATTTGTTCCGCCGTCAAACAACTTTGCCTTGTGCAGTAAAGACTACTTGTGGTCACTTTTGGCAAAATTTTTGTTGCATTCTTTCTGTTTGCAGTGGTGGTTCACAAGGGATTATTATGTGTAGGTGATCGTGTGGAATTTGCGTATGTCCAGTAAATGATTCATTACTTAATTTCTTAATTCCTTCTCTTCTGTTGTTTTGGTTCCACTCTTAACAACCAGATGGTGGTGTTGACTTGTGAATGGACTTAAGATCACGTGAGGCACATACCAAACTGTGATGTAGTTGCTCCTTTGATATTTTAATGTGGTGCACCAATTATGTCACCCCGCCCCAAGAGCCAGGATCTCAATGAATGAGGAGGTAGCTCATCAGCATCATCATCATCAGCCTGACTATGCCCACTGTGAAACAAAAGCCTCGCCCATATCTCTCCAATTAACCCTGTCCTGTGCCAGTTGCAGCCACCCTTCAATTTCAAAGCAAGTTGTATTTATAAATCCAAAAGACTGAGGTATGGATACATACCTCAAAATTTATACTGCCCATAATAGCAGGTCAACCAAGAACGCTCCCCACTTAGTGATCCATGACCTTTCTTGAAGCCTGAGCTCACTAGGCAATGTGACTGATCTCAAAGCAAGCTTTCAGCACTTTCTGGTCACATCCACTGTGCTGAGTTCCACATTTTTGTTGACAAACTAGCGTTTCTACCGTACAGGAGGAAATTCCCGATCTGGTGGACATTGTCGATCCTGAGCACAAGACTGTCCAGGAGGCACGGCAAGAGCGGCTCAGGGCAGAGGACGATCACTTCAGTGCTGAACACTACCTGTGAGCTCCTTTTTTGTTCCCCATATTTTGGAGCCATTTTACAAAAGCGAATGATTCTAAGTAAACAACAGCCTGTCTTCATGTTTTCTCAGCTATCACCTGTGTTGTCTGTGTCTAACAATGTAGCCCTGCTATCTTTTTTTTTTCCTGTTTTTGTGGAAATGCCGTTTCTGTATGACCCTTGAGCGTAAAAGACTCAGCGGAACTTTACAGAGCAACCTATTTTCATGTTTCCATATATGATTGAGAAGCAATGTATGCCTGTACATGCGTATATCATGGTTATCGCTGTTCCTAATAATGGTAAATAACAATTTTTGGAATTCCCTTGAATATTCTTTAGGTATTGGTGCCCATAGAACTTTGCATTGGGCAGGGGAGTTGTCAAAATACTCCTTCTCTGGACTGTCGGAAACCAGTTCTGCTGCCGCTTCCACTGCGTTGGTGCGAGGTGCTCACGACAGTCCAGTGTGAACAATATGTCAGCACCCAGGGAGCTCTTATTGCAAAGGTCTCTACGATAGCAAAAAAAACAAACAAACAAACAAACAAAAGCATGTGTACACAAACCGGAGGACAGCGTAACAGCAGACAGGAGTGCTATGCGAGAAAAGGGAGGAATGAAAAATGCAGTTATAGGTACAATTGTTACGTCACATTTTCATTTCAGGGATCGTGTTGATAATAACACTCATATTTCTTTAGAGCTGCATCATTGTCTGCAGTGTGAACTCTGTAATTTCTTTGAGCTTGAGTGTGTTTCAGTGGTAATAAAAATGATAATTAAAATTGTGTCAGGGCTGACCGCTACGAACCAGCTGGTGTGGAGCAGATCCTGAGCTACATGGCACCTTGGTGGGACCTAGCCGCACGTCTCGATGGCAGTGGGGACTCTGCAACCACCGAAGACCTCTGTGAGTGCTTCGAGAATGCAGGGCGGTGGGCGTTCACAGGTGCTTTCGAACACAATGCGCGGCCCTGTATTCTAAATTCGTTCCCTGAAGGTCCCCTGAGGGACTCCAAGTGTTCTCCAATTGGTTGGAGCAGCGAAAGTGGTTGTGGCTCTCAGTAGCAATGAAAAGTACAATGATGCAGTGGTATCGCCTGTTTCTGTGCCATCTTTTGGTCAAAATTGCAGGTGTTATTAAGATTATCACCATCCTGATAAAATACCGTATAATCTCATCTATGGGCCGCATCCCCCATTTTGGACAAGATAATTGAGAGAAAGATACGGTTAAGGTTTTTTTTTTTTTTAATTTGTGTATTGGCCGCACAATCAAAATTCACGCTTGAATTTCAAGAAAAAAGTGTGACCCTTACACAAGTTTATGTGGTATGTTTGGCGGGGATCTCCCCACGGTGGGCGCCGGCAGATTTACCTCCCACCAGGCCAACAGGCTGCCCATGCCAGCATTTGATTAGGCTGTGGCTGGAAGCCAGATGGTGCCTAACTTGCCTGTGGATAATGCACAGAATTGTTCTGCTCAGCAGACTTGCTCACTGCTGGTTGAAACTGCCACACTGCCGGCTGTGGGGCATTCGGGGAAGTTTTTAAGTGCAGTTACATTATCGTTTGCACGACATGCAGGTGGCATTGTACAGAATGCAGTGGCGTGGGTTGGCTCTGAGGCTTTTGCTTCTTTTGTCCTCCCTTTTACTGTCCCTTGTGGCCTGGAAGAATTTCTTGATTCTATGAAACAGAAATTGGATTGAATTAAAGCAGACACTGAAAACAGCACAGAAGCTCACGTGTGCTGTGCCCTGCTCTACGGCCATCTGCTCCAGTGGGCATGGAGAGCCATTGCCAGGCGGTCACAACATTTTGCACACGCAGAAACCGCTGCAGTCGCAGGGGCTCGAAAATTCTTAGCAAGCGTGTTGCCGCTTGCAGTAAATAGTAATACAAAAAACTGCAGAAATCGATGTGCAGATTTCTCACGCACTGAGATGAAATTAACTTGTGTTCTATCTACCGATACAGCTTCTCTTTTCAGTGTGGTCGGCTATTGCATTTTGCAGCTTGTATACCTTTTTTTTTTTGCCTTGGTCCTGTGAAGAGCATAAAAGAGGGGTTTTACTCTACTATTGTCATTATTTTTAATAACAAATTGTTTCCATCTCCAAGCATATTTGACACACTGGTAAGGTGTGCATTTTTTGGGTCCAGCTTAAGAATAAGAGGTGATTCTCTCCTCTGGTAAACATATGTTCACCCCTCAAGAATGCCTAACGAGGACCTTGGCTTTGAAGGATAGTTTTGCTGGCTGACAAAAAGGAATGAAATTTTTGGCTGTTGGTTTTCAGCGCAGCACTTATGCAACTGTGTGTGGTTACGTCAAGTTTCTCAGACGCAACAAGTGATTGTTTCAGAACTGACATACCTCTGAGACAATCAGTATTGTAGCCTCAGCTGCAGTTTTAGAGGTGGGGTTTGGACTTTTCGGTTTAAACCGAAAAGAACTGCGAAAGCTATGCCGAATTCAATTTTCAAAGTTCAGTTTTGACCTTAAAAGGTATCTTTGAAATGCACGCCACAGCTAGCTCGCGGTTTCCTTCTGCATTATGCAATCAGTGACGGCTTTGGTGGCTTTGTGAAATGAACATTTGGCAGAACAAAAGAAATTTCATCTGCACCTTGTTGTTTTCTGTCTTCTTTCTTGGTTATTAAAATGTGGGCTGATTAATATCGGGGCCATTATGAAATTGACAACGTAGGTTTGGATACATGGTAAATATTGCAGTTGTTTTGGAAGCGAATATATTCAGTGCACAACTTTTATATTTGCACACATCGATTTATTACTCCGTTTCTTTTCAGTCACCTTTCAGGGACGTGCAGGTTATACGAAGCTGCCACTTGCATGTTGAACTCGTAAAAACTCATTTGTTGTTGTGTATTTTTCACTGATTAATTAGGGTGCAGCTTGAAAACGTAGGAAATGTGGTCTAGAAATGTGCCATCTCAGAGACGGATGCAAATGGGTTAATTGATGTATTTACTCATTGGTCATTGTTTATTTCGTAGCTGTGATCTTTGTCCTTTCTGTACTATAATTAATTCTCTGTCGATTTTTCTATCCCAGTCCGGTTCACAGAGGAAGAAAAGACCAAGATGCGAAACCTGCCACGCAAAGAATATATCCTTTGTTGCCTTTTTGCTGTAAGAGGATAGCCTTTTTTTTTTTTTTAGCTGTGCTGCAAGTGAATGCTGCAAACAATGCAAACATAAACATACAGTATGTACATCATCTGCATTACCTTGTTGCAGTAGCTAAATATTATTATCATTACAAAGTCTGAGGCTGTTTTGTGTGCCGCTGGCATTCGCTGAGGTAAATTTGGAGCTTTAAAAAGAAGACATGCCACTAACAGCTGAAAACGCAAATATAAACAGCCATGTTGCTGTTAATTTGGGGCTGGTACTCCTAAATAATCGCACTTACGTCATAAGCTTACGCCATGATTCTACCAATATTTCACAGTTACAAACAACTGTTCAATTCACTGTATTCATTGTTGAGCTTAGTGCATTGTGATTTCTGAGTGCAGTGAAATTATTAGTGCCTTCATTAGCATGTCATGCCTTGCTAGGTTGAGGCTTAGTACTGTTGTTTGCATAAAAGGTAACTTAAGTTGTGGGTAGCTGTCTAGAACATTAAATTAAGGGGAAATACAAATTTGTGTATGTGATTTCGAATGCAGTGCATTCGAAACACCCATGGGTAGGAAAGGAATGGAAAAGTGAGATTGCAAACACGTTTTGAAAACTTACTATCATGTATATGCACACATACACATAGTGCATACACATGCACTAGCATGTGTATGTGCATGTGTAGCATGTGTAGTGTGTGTGAAGAATGGCATTACTGGTTCACAGACTACTTGGAGAGAAAGAAAAAAAAAATATCATTGTTAAGTTCATTGTACTACAAGGGAGCAAATCAGAAGAAATCATTAGTAAGAGAGCTTGCGAATAACATGTATCTTTCCCTAGCGTCATTATGAATGTAACTGTCAAATGTAATGAGCAACTGAATTAAACTTGCTTTAGAATGATAGCTTCTTAAATGGAGAGCACGTAGTATCTTTTCAGGGACAGGCCATGCAACCAGTTGTCGCCACTTTAAACAATTTAAACAACATGTTGGCAGTTTTAAATGCACTGGCAAAAATCTTAGCTTTTCCATTAAAGAGCCTTCTCTCTCTGCTGTGTGCTAAACATTCAGTGCACGAAACCTTGCCGTATTCACTTTTCTCTCCCTCTATTTCTCATGTTTGACTTGAGGAGGCTTTGTTGCGCCATCTCTGCTGGTGCTGTATACAGACCCCTTGACTCTCTGCCGTGCACATCTGCTTGACAAGCAGCTGGAGCCATCTCTGCTTCTGGGGCTGGTGGACATCCTGTTTGCCTATGCCTACAACAAGCGGGTCACGGAAGGCGAGGACACGGTCTGTCGCGGGTTTCTCTCTCGCTACAGTCGACACCTTGTGTTTGCAGTGATAGCTTCACTGAAGAATTATCTGGTGTTCATATAGTCCATTTCATAGACGTGTTTGTTTAACTTGAATATCCCAGCAAAAGTACGTCTCCAGTTCTGAAAGGTTCCTTTCTTTTCGGATTCTATTTGTCTGCAGCAACCAAAGTTTACATTTCTTGCAACAGGAATTCGAGCAGTATGTGTGCCAGGAAGAATCGCTCTCAAGGACTGTGGCTGATTCTTTTAGGACAAGCAGCTGTCATAACTGTACTTTTGGGTGTCTTGGAGAACGTGATAATGAAAAGGGTTGAACTTTTGTTGTCGTGGACGAATAGAATCCGAAAAGAAAGGAACCTTTCAGAACTGGAGATGTACTTTTGCTGGGATATTCTAGTTAAACAAACACATCTGTGAAATGGACTGTACGAACACCAGATATTTGAACCGTTTGTGGTCTCTAGTCAGGGCCCTTCCCAACAACGCAACACATTCGTTCTGGCCTGCTGTCGGGCACCATACGGCAATATTTTGTGTGGTTGAAATGTGCGGTTTTTCTCACATGATGCGTCATCTTTTAAAGCACATGTTACCCGAATATCATTGAAAGTCTCGGGCACACTATGATACACCAAAAATAAACATTCTGGGAGTTTTTTCCTCGCACAGATGTTGTTTTCTTTCGCGTTGTTCAAAACTGGCGAAATAGTTTTGGACCGGAACGGCTGCAAAGTGGGCAAAAGTTTTGACTACAAAGGGATAATGGGAGGAATCCCTGGATCCCTGGTGTTGGTGTAGATGTCCGCAGAGCAACAAGGGTAGGAGAGGGTGTAGAGAGCGAAGCATATGTGACACAGGAGTGGGCGGAGCGCTGCATTGTAATGCAATGAGAATGAGATGGAAGCACTGCACTAAAGAGGCACAGCGTGGAGCATACTATCTGCGATGCAGCGCAGTGGGAGAGAATGAGGCGCTGCGGTATGACGCTATTGGGAACAGCGTAATAGCTGTCAGTGAGTTCTTGCATTGGGCAGCGTGGCCTAAACATTTTTTAGTTTTTTTCACTCCTTTATCTGCTGCCGTCACTGCTCGGTAGTTGTAAGGCCAGTGCTTAGCACTTTTTGTTATGGACCTCCGTTGTTCATTATAGCCTCGATAGGAATGTGTTGAAACCGGCATTTAAAAGATATTTTATCCGACTGGGGAGCCGGTCTGTCGAACTTATAATTGGGAGTCGGATGTATTACCTTTTGATTACTGCTGGTACAGGAAATGACCTGGTTTATGCGCTTTGTGGCGGGTTGGAGCAGATGTAAAATTATTCTGTGTCCCTGGGCAGAGATTGTGAATGCCCTAATAAAGTCGAGCATTTAGGATGCCTTTTGTGAGACACCGAATAAACAGCCGGTTTTGTATTATTTTCTTAAAATTTATTTGTGAAAAAGAAGAAAAGAAACAATGTTATATTTGTAAAATTGTAAAATGTTGCGTGTCCCATGTATTTTTCTTGGTACTAAGATCTGTTTGGTGCTTTAACGCATTCGCTTGATGAGCCCCCTTCAGGTTCCTTATTTCTTCATTCAGGGTTGAAGAGGATTGTACATGACATCAGTTTCTTATAAGTCATCTGAATGAGGAGTGTTCTTTTTTTTCTTTTTTCTTGAGATTGATGACGATGCATTTTGTTGCACCTCCTCACTGGTCCTTTTGATTTTTATTTCTTAGGTTGAATCTGGATGGAATATCAGCAAGCTCAGTGCCACCCTGTCATGGTTTGAGGTAAGCTGTACGTTCCTTCTTTTACTGCGCCTGACATTTCCAGTAAAAGCAAGGATTTCATTGGCTTGGATCACCTAGGTTTTTGCGCCCAAACATCACATTGATGCAATATCGATTAACTCCACTAGTAGCAGCTGTTCTGAGATGACTTTTTGGTTCTTTTGCTGCGAGTTGCCCCAAAGTGCCGAAGGTAAATTCAGGCAGTAAAAAGTACTTGCACAGACACGGTCACCAACTAATTTTTCAGATTCTGAGCAGTTGGACATCCCGACTTCTCCGACACGACACAAACCTGATGCGGTTGACATTGCAAGACAGGTGCCAGAATTTAATAAGGCGTGGCATATCAACCTTCGGCTCAAGCTCAGCTCATGAAAATTTGGACAATATGGCACAGGAGCAGTAGGACGTATGCAGTGGAATGCGCCAGTTTTGCATGAGATGTAACGAACAACACGAGGCGTGCCAACATCTTCGGAGCACCACGCTCTGCATCTGACTTTGGAAAATTGATGTTGATGAAGAAGGCAAATGTAGCAGGGGGCGGCAGATATAGTTAGGTGGGCGGATGAGATTAAGAAGTTTGCGGGGATACGTTGGCCATGACTGACAGAGGAAAGGGTTAATTGGAGAGTCATGGGAGAGGCCTTTGCCCTGCAGTGGGCGCAGTCAGGCTGATGATGATAATGAGTTGGAGAAATTTGAAAGCACAAACAGAAAGTGTGGTACATTTGTTTGTGGCACTTTTCGCGCGTAACAAGTAGTAGGAAGTTTTTGGCACCACTGCTCTCATGTCACTTGCAATTAGAAAGATGCCCGAGCCAAGCTCTCCTGAAGACTAAGTGGAGGAATGGGACTTGCCAAGTTGACTGTTCAAAGCAGTGGGTTTAAAGGGCCACTGCCCAGGGTCCGGACATTTTTGAAAAACAAGCCCACTGCATAGATGAGGCATCGAAGATAACCTCTGCAAAATACTAGAGCCATGCGCGCCCCGAAAAGCTGCGAAAATTCAAATCAAAGCCTGTTCGTTCTTTCCTTCCTTCAAAAACGGGCCCGGCCCACTACTCTGCACCCCGCTGACGTCAAGGGGGGCTACTTTCGCTAAAGGCACTCCATTGGTGCATCGTTCTGACTGACGGGAGAAGGTTGGGCGTAGCCTTGGCGTCGCGCCGTCTGCACAAGGCTTTCCGCAGCGCCTTCTGTTCTGGCTCATGCCTACAAACCCGCATGAAGGAACAAAAAAAAAAAAACTGCGGAGGGAGCGTGCGGCGACAGCCTTGAACCCTAGCCATAAAAAGTAAAAAAATAGTAAAACTGAGGGAGTTGGTTCGCCCCCCCCGCCGTGATCACGTCACGAGATGCTCTGCGTGCGCGCTCCCTTCTCAGTTTCTTTTCTTCTATGCGAGCCCCCCAAAACAAGGTTTTAATTAGTAGTGCAGCAGAGCCTTTCCCTCGCTCGCCCACTTCACCGCTCCGCACACACACCACTTATCTTTCGTGCATCTTGCGTACGCCTTGACTCCAATGAATGACATATGCTTTGGAGCGGAGAAAAGACACAAACACACAGAACACAAACACGCATGGAGAAAAGCAAACGGGCGGTTGCCGGGTCCGCGCTTCGCCGTGTGTTTCGAACACAACCGACTTCCGCCCCTCCGCTCGTGAAACGGTGGGGAGGCCTAAAAGAAAATGAAAAGGTGGCTCGTTAGCTGGGAATGACAAACAGATGTATGAAAGGATGCGCTCGCTAACAAGTCTAGGTGGTCGAGCCGATCGCGCCTCTCGATCGTTCAGTGTGCGGAGAAAATGCAAAAACCAAGAAAAGAATTCTATTGAAGGCGGGGCCATGACGTCGCCCTGTGACGCACTCCACAGACACCACGCCTCCGGCTTACACCGGAGAAGGAAGGGGTGATTTTGCCTTGCCGAGCCTACTCGACGAGGAGTGGGAGAGAAGAATTTCGAGGAGGGAATGGAAGGAGAGGAGGCTCGCTCAAAGAGAGGTAGAGAGTGTCTGCTGCGCTGGGGTGGGCACGGGCCCTTTAAGGGGGGACACTGGTCTTGGAAAAAAAATTTTTATTAATGAAGTCACAGTTACAAAATCTTCAGAGAATATGTATTTTTGTGTGCCGATTCTAAATGTGTCATTTAATTTCATGCAAAACAATTCCTTGAGCACTTATGCACTTTTTATGCTAGTATTTTGCGGAGAGTTTTGAAGAAAATTTGCTGCGGGAAACTTGCTGAAATGTATGCCATTGGGTTCTCTTGACACCAAGGAATACAATAAGGGTGAAATTGTCTTCCTGCCTACCATAGAACTTGAGTTATAGAGTTTTGAAGTTGTCGCTTCAGAAATGAGAAGGAAAGTGTGTATTCATGTTTCTGAAGTGGCAGCGTCAGTAAACTATTACTCCAGTTCTATGACAGCCAGGATGATAATTTTACCCTTACTGTATTCCTTGTTGTCAAGAGAACCCAATGGCATACATTTCAGCGAGTTTCCTGCAGCAAATTTTCTTCAAAACTCTCCGCAAAATACTTGTATAAAAAGTGCATAAGTGCTCAAGGAATTGTTTTACAGGAAATTAAATGACATACCTAGAATCAGCGCACAAAAATACATGTGCCCTGAAAATTTCATAACTATGACTTCATTAATAAAAATTTTCTTTTCAAGACCAGTGTCCCCCCTTAAAGGGGCACCGCGATGATTTCCTCGGTGCCAGTTAATATCATTAAATAGATTCATCATGCTTTCCAGAGACCAGAGCAAAAAGAATTATTGAAATCGGAGCATGCAAACGAAAGTTATTCCACTCTGAAAATTCGAAATGAAAAGCTCAGACGAAAACGCACTTCACTCGCCCATTTCACTCACCCAGTACCGAGATTGGGCGCTACCAATCAGAACCGCGCCTGGCGCACACGCAGCGGAAGCGTCCATGCAGTTGTTGCTTTAGCTGCATTCGATTCAGCCGTGGTTCTCTGCACCGCCGGAACCGGTTCACGGTGCGCTGCACCAAAGCGCTCGATTCACAGCGCCCCCTGCACCACCGTCCGCGATTGATTTTGGTGCAGTCGTGGTGCCGCTTCGGTGCAAAGAACCGCGGCACCGTCAGAGACGGAGGTGCAGGATAGTGGTGCACGTGTTTGGCGGCGTAAGCAGACGACGCGCGCAGCCGACGTTTTGTTTGTTAACATCAATGGCCAACTAAAGGAAGTTTTTCCCGTTCCTCGCGACAGCCTAAACAGCCTCTTGAATTCGAAGCTGAAATACCTAGCTACTACGCTTTCGTAGTAGTTGGGGATTCTGTTGCGGTCTGTCCGAACTGTGTTGCTGCAAAAGAAAGCACCACGTCTGCTTCCTCATCTTCGCTGTCTGACGACTCAGAAAATTCCATAAAAGTGGATTCGGCGATGTCGTAGTCCATGACTCCACAAGGCACGAAAAACAGACGCGACGCACCGCAACACAACACACCACGACGGACGAGAACCGGATAGCAGACGACAAGGCCTGTGCGTGCACGCGCTCGATTGAAAATCTCCGCACCAGTGATTTGTGACGCTGCTGACGCGCTGCACCTGCACCAAGAAACTGGAATTGCACCGCGCCGGCACCAACGGAACTTTTTCAGAATTAGTGCAGAGAACCAGTCCTCAATCGAACAGACCTTTTGTCGGGGCTGTAGACACCCGCGCATTTTGACGGCGTCTTCCCCCCGTGACGCCGTACTCAGGGCAGGCGTGACTAACAACAAAGGAAGCTCCCCGAAGTTTCTTTTTTAGTCGGACTGGAAGGCGGTGGGCAGTAGCCCCCCCCCCCCCCCCCCCCCCCCCCCCTAAACTCGACTCTGGTCTCCTGTCCGGCCTTTCTTGTCGACTGGCTTTTTTTTTTCGCTGCCGTCTTGGTATGGTCACGGCCGGTCTCGACGCGCGCGCTTTCTGGTTTGAGCCAAGGTTTTTTGAACAGCGCTGGCTGCCACGAAGGTTTGAAGCGGAATGGAAAGTGTCGCCCCTAGCTGTATTCTTGTTAGTTTTCATTCGCTTTCCCTGCTTCTTTCCAGTTTTTGTGGCATGCGAAAAGCTTTCAGTACTCAGAGACATAATATTTTGGATTCATTTCGCAAGTATAAAGGAACAATATGCAAACTGGACGCCCAACCAATGAGAAAGGCAGCGCCCTATCTGGATGCCTCCTCATTTCCGCTGCCGCAAATGGCCGCCGCGTTGCGACACCATCGGCTCGAAACAAGCATTTCTAGCGAAGATTAAAATATCAAATATTATGATTTCGGTGATCTCATTGCGCGTTCGGGACTCACAATGTCCCTTACTCTGCATACAAAGAATAAAGACCCCATGCTTTATCTACGTCGCAGGGCACCTTTAAGGCGACGCAAAGCTTTTTCTTTTTTTGTTTCACAGCGTGCCGTAATCCTCTCTCCTCTTTGCACCACCCAGGAGTTCTGGTCCCTGGAGCTGACGGTGCGGTGTTGCTTCCGCCGGAGCCTCATCTACCCACTCTACCGGCACTGGGGCCTGGCCTACGCTGTCCTCCGGGACGTCATTCAGATCCTGCGTCTGGGTAAGGAGCGGTCCACACTGCAGCCATCTCTTCCCATTGAGTAGCTTGAGCCTGCATGACAGCCACTTGGCATTTTCTAGGCCAGCATTTTTTTTTTTTCATTAATTGTGTTCAATAATCCTGTTCAATGAAAATTATGTTGGTAATTTGGCAGAACTTGCAAAAAACACCCATATTCCACAAACCAGAAATGAAGAAATGTGGCTAGGGGTGGTATTCTGCCGGTGTCGCCTTTTGCGACATGTCGCATATGGGCGGGGCCTAAAAAAGTGCTTACAGATGCTCGAAGAAACGGAAAAAGCCGCCGGCACTTTCGTCTGCGGTGCATTCATTCACTCCGAGAAGCGACAATTTACCACTGCTGATTCACTAGCAGCAGTAGTTTCGTATCTTGTATAGCAAGAATATTTGCCATCACATGACGTCTAATGTTCAGAAAAACATTTGCAAATTTAATATAAACTCGCTTTACTTCATTTAAGTCTATAAAACACCGCGAAAAAGCTCCAAATCTATTTTTCTTTCGTTCCGGACGGTTGTGCTAGGTTACGGCTGCGTTTCGGTCAGTTGCAGACGGTAGCAGTGTAGCTGGAGGTCCCATTAGGCTTGCGCGCTCCAGAATCGAGAGCGTATCTAAAAAACTAGGCTGAATTGCAGCTTAAACTTTATCGTCAAAGCAAGGTAAGTCATAGCGAAAAGTAACAACACCAGTAGTTGCCGGTAAACATGCCGACCGGAATCGCAAGGACTGCTGAATTGGCTGAAGTGGGCGGCTCTCGCTTGAAAGGACGTCGCCATGTTTTCACGCCAAGGGCGCAAAAGCCGCAACTGCCGATTGCGTTCGTACGCTAACGGTAGCCCGTCGCCCGCGCGAATCGCTTCAGCGCATTCCGTTGTTCGACTAAGCGTAGTAAATTGGGGCGACGTCACGACGACGTAGCAGGAAGGCGGATCCGTGTTGTCACGCCGCCGTCACCGCGGCTCGAGCCAATCAGCGAAGTGCGACTGCGACATGTCGCAAAAGGCGACACCGGGAGAATACCACCCTAGTTCCTACACCTAGAGCATATTACTCACAACAATCTATCTCGTATACGCTGCCAGTGCTATTAAATAACTTAAACAAAGAAATGTTTGACCCTTTCCAGCATTCAAATACCGTTATTAAGAAATTTTTTCTGAACAAGTTTGTGTCATGACGCTGCATGTATTTTTATGTTGGTACTTTTTGCTTTTTTTTTTCAAGGTGTGTTATTTTCTTTTTTGCTATAATGTATAGCGCAGAATTTATTGCCGCTTGTCTGTTGCAATGCCAGCGTGAAAAAAGGGGGCAGGACCTCTGTCAAGCTTTCGAGCTTTTAGTCCTGTCTCCTTCTCTAATATAGAGAAAATAAAAGGCTGATTGATTGATTAATATTTGTTTGTTTGTTTGTTTGTACAGTTGTCACTAGTCTTTATTAGTTATATAGTCATCGATCGTTTTTGAAACTTTTCCTAACTTGAAGGTAATAGGAAAAAGTCCAAATAATAGAGCAGTCCAAAAAGAAACAAACCCGAATGGTAACTGTATCGCGTCGCAAACTGTTCCATGACACATGCGACTGTGGAAATGAATACTTTCATGATTGGAGTGCTCTCTCAGTATGAAAATGCACGCTGCTGAGCAGCTCATGAATTAAACCGGTGCTTCTTTCATGTGGCTGAGTGAACAGAAATGAGGGCGGGGACGGGGAGGTATGTTGTGTTGCTTGTCGGTTCTCTGGTCCTGCCCTGTCTTCACACTTTTTGATCCAGCGGGAAAGGAGTTGTCTGTGTTCTTCAGGAACCACCTTGTCTTATCTGTTCGTGTTTCGTTTGCCATCATCTAAGGTCCTCGGTATGTCCTCCGGTGTCTCCTTCAAATCCACGATGCATTCAGCCACCACGACTCCAGGTACATCCTCAATGACCTGTACATCACTGACTACACAGTCTGGATACAGTCAGTCAGGTGAGACTTTTAAGCTTTTGTTATTCTTTTAGCTATTTATATTTCCTTAGTCTAGCTGCTGAAGAGTAGCAAGCAATGGCTTTCATACTGTCTATAAAAGACAATCTTGTTTTTTTTTTAAAGACAGGAGCTGACTGTCTTTAAAACTGACGATGTGAGTAGTTCAGTAAGGTGCACTCAGTGAAAAGTACACTCAGTGTTTTAATTAATTAGCGTTATAGCCCCCTTTTCGGAAAAATCGGTTCGTACATTCGTCTATGAAGCCTTCGTTGGTAGGTGGAGTATTTGAGAGAAGAAAATTCACCTCTTCATTTGCAGAGGAGAGGGAAGATGTGGGAGACGACAGGTGCCAGGTGGGGGAGATTGGAGAGGGGTAGGGTGTATCACAATGTGATTGCTGATTTGCATCCTGCCATATCAGTCGCATTGATTGCCGCTTTTTTTTTGTGATTTGTTCTTTTCTTCTTTCAGGCCAAAGTCTCTACACCGCCTGGCAGATGCTCTGAAACAGGTATATTTTTACTTACTGATGGGCCTGACTCACACTCGTCATTTCCTTGAGCAATATTAACCAAAAGTGGAGCACTATGGCATCTTTCTACATGTTCATCCTTACTCCAACTCTTACTCCTTTAAAGGGACATTGAACGGGAATACTAAGTCACGCTAGGCTGACATGTTGTCAAGCAATCACAGATAAACCATTCCTACCGAAAACAAAGCTTTTATGAGGCCGAAAATTGCATAAAAGCGAAGTACACTTGGCTCCACCACTTGGGGGTTCGTACAACAGTGGAATGTGACATATCTGTGACCTACCGCGAAGAACGCTATTTCACCGTCAATCGGCAGTCATCTTCGAATTGTAAGCAGAGCAGCGTGGCGATGACAGAGAGAATCAGTCATGTTTATTATCATTCATGCTTCCTGCCTTCTTTGCATGCCTGTTATCTTCAGTGTGTGTTTATTCTTTTGTTTCATAAATCCCCTGCTCCCAAGCTCATATAATGATTGCAAGGGCCCGCAGCATATCTTAAATAAGTAAAATAATAAATAACTTGTTGCGACCTTCCGGCGCGACGGTCAAGGGCGACCTTCCGGCGCGACGGTCAGGGACGGGCTGATCCTACCGCCCGTTAGTGTTTTGTGTGTGCCATCTCCCACTTGTCGTTTTCAGCCACATGTCCTTCTGGCCGGGGAGCGCCTGGGGGGGCGTTTGGATGCTCGCGCTCTGGTCTTCCGAAGTAATCAGTTATGAGCCGTGCCGGCTCACCCAAAGCGGAAGCTCTTTGTGTGAGCGCGGGCGCCGATGCCCCCTCAAAGGTGCCGCGGTTGGAAGGGGCTTTGGACAGCGTGGGGAGAAGCAGTTGTACTCCGGACGCCGAACGACGAGCAGCTAGCTTCGCTGACTGCTCGAGCGTTCCGGGAGATGTGCAGTTGCGTTGCATTTGATTCTTGTATTTAACTTATAAATAAATTCAACGAGTTAAGTTTCAACGACTGGATCAAGTCTGATCATTTGTGATTACGACAACGAATAGCGGCAGCTACGCATAGTTACAACAAAAGTTCTGGTGCCGAAACCCGGGAACGGATTTCTTACATCGACCGGACCCCAACGACAACGACAAGATGGAGGTGCTGAAGAAGAAGAGGAAGGCTGTCAGATCATCAGCGACGCGTCTTACTAAAGAAGCCGACGACATCTTGGCCGCCGAGACAGCACCCGACATCGAAAAGGTGAGCGTCCTTCTCGAGCGCTTACAATTGGTGCAACGGCAGCTCAACGATGTGGACTCCGCGATCGAGCCACATATCAAAGATGACGACGCAGACGCTGAGTTTGAACAGGTCCTTGAGTATACCGACAAGATTGCCATTAGCATCTGCAGATTAAAACTCAAGACAAATCCTGAAAGCCGGAAGGAATCAGCGACCACCTCTACGACTTCCGCACATCACAAGATAAAACTTCCGAAATTGGAACTATCGAAATTCGACGGAAGAAGAAAAAATTGGCAGCCGTTCTGGCAGCAGTTTGAGCCAGCTATCCATACGAATCCGGACCTCTCCCCTGTTGACCGCTTTAACTACCTAAAGTCGCTGCTTTCTGGACAAGCTGAAGCCGCCATCGCCGGGCTTCAAGCTACAGCTGAGTGCTATACTGATGCCATCGAAATCCTAAAGCAGCGATTCGGCGACCAAGCGGCCTTGATACAGGAACACATGCAGGGGCTCATCGATATCCGGGGTGTGATGTCTGCGGGAAAAGTGCGTGACTTAAGGCGGCTCTACGACGACGTGCAAGTGCGTATGCGAGGCTTGAGAGCGTTGGGTGTTGGCGACGACAGTTACAACGCGATGCTGTATCCCGTCCTGCTTCGTGCACTTCCAAGGGAGCTCGTCCTCGCCTATCACCGCGCGCACGCAGAGGACCAACATGCTCCGAGTACAACGTCATCTACAACGGCAGAAGATTGTGCCCGGTCCACGACATCCTCAGCAACAGCGACGGACAGCCGGACACCACTCATGTCCTTACTTCGGTTCTTCAGACTGGAGTTGGAGAGCCGCGAGAAAACCTTCGAACATCGACCTGACACTGCACCCGGTAAGCCAGCGTCTCATTTTCACGGGCCAAAAGGCGAATCAAGAGGGAGCATTCGACCCTCCTCGGCCGCAGCTTTGCTTGGCTCAGCATCGAACATCTGCCCAATCTGCGGATCAAGCAATCACGGAGGGGAAGATTGCAATTCAGATTTGGATGTAACGCAGAAGAAAGCAATTTTAACGTCCAAAGGCAGATGCTTTCGCTGCACAAAACAAGGTCACAGATCCAAGAATTGCAGAATGAGACTGATCTGTAAAAAATGCACACGAAGGCATGCGACCTCCATGTGCGATCCCGCCTTCATTAATAACTCATCGAAAGGAGAGGGAGCTGCCGAAAGAGCTGGAGGAGTCATCCTGCATGCTTCCGAAGCCGAGGAGAATCGCCCCAAACAAAATGTGCTAATGCCAACGGTGACCACTTGGAACAAAGGGACTAAAGCAAAACGAATGTCTCGAATATTATTTGACAGCGGAAGCCAAAGAAGCTTCATTTCCGAAGATTGCTCGCGGCGGCTCGGTTGCCGACTGCTAGGAACCGAAATACTCACTATTGGAGTTTTCGGAGGAGTACAGAAGCAGCGCACATTCCGACGCGTCGAAGTGCGTCTACTCGGAAAAGATGACCCCAAAGCAGAATGTAAAATTGAGGCCTTGGAGGTACCTACTATATGCGACCAAGCCATCCCTGGTCCCGACGAGCAGATCAGGAAGACTCTGCGCAAGCTCTCATTGTCACCGGGTGACGAATTTCAGCATCCCCACACTGCCCTCATCGATGTCCTGGTCGGTTCAGATCACTTCTGGGAATTTCTAACTGGCAGGATGGAGAAATTGGACGCTCGGCTAACGGCACTCGAAACAGTGTTTGGATGGGCAGTGCAAGGCAAAACTTCATTTTCCTGTCAGGAAGCGACTTGGGCTCATGCAGTCGTATTGAGAACGACGGTTGCAGATGAACAGGTAGAGCCTGTTTTGAACCTTTTCACACCTGTCGAGCTTGAAGAACAAAGGGGAGTAAAAGCCACGAAGCCCGTCTGCGGAGAAGAAAGCGAACTCCTAGACTTGAATCGATTCAACTCCGTAACTAACGTAAACCGGGTGACAGGTTGGATTCTGCGGTTTGTAAATAACCTGCAAACGAAACAAAGGCATACGGGACCCCTAACGGCTCTTGAATTGGAACGTGCACAACTTTATTGGCTGAAGCAGGCACAGAAATCGACATTCAGTACCGAGCTGCAGCGCGTAGCCAAAGGAGACAGGACGCCTTGTGATTCAACCCTCAACGACTTCGTTTTACGGAGAGATGACAACGGGTTGCTACGGATACGCAATCACCCCTGTTCAGCGGACAAGGACTACGACGAGCGGCAACCTATCGTCCTACCGAAGCAGTACCGATACACTGTCTTGTTAGTGCGTCAGGCTCACAAGAAGTTGTTGCATGCAGGAGTGCGGGACACGCACGTCCAACTGCGCGAAGGGTTTTGGATAGTGCGTGGGCGGCATTTGGTGAAAAGTGTAGTGCGCTCCTGTGTTGTGTGCCGGCGGCTGAGTGCCACCCGCGTCGAATTGGACACGGACCAACTCCCCCCCGGCAGAACTTCTCAAGCAGAGCCTTTCGAAGTCGTCGGAGAAGATTTTGCGGGCCCACTCCTACATTGTTCTGTTCACTTGTGCTGTGACGCGCGCTGTGCATTTAGAACTGGTGGAGGACATGAACACGAAGCCTGGGGACATTGTTTTGGTCCGCGAAAGCTTTCCTCGCCTCCTGTGGAAAAGCGGAGTCGTTGTAACGTGTGTTCCACGGA
This sequence comes from Amblyomma mixtum, assembly GCF_055824585.1. NCBI lineage: Eukaryota > Metazoa > Arthropoda > Arachnida > Ixodida > Ixodidae > Amblyomma > Amblyomma mixtum. The sequence continues at coordinate 13,689,814 of NC_143018.1, read as the reverse complement.
CGCGACGGAAAGATAAGGTCTTGCGAAGTCCGGCTGCCGAAGGGCAAAGTGGTTAGACGGCCTGTACAGCTTTGTACCCGACTGAGCTGTCAGAAGCGTAGAATGAGTCATTGACCCATTCGGCGGGGGAGTGTTGCGACCTTCCGGCGCGACGGTCAAGGGCGACCTTCCGGCGCGACGGTCAGGGACGGGCTGATCCTACCGCCCGTTAGTGTTTTGTGTGTGCCATCTCCCACTTGTCGTTTTCAGCCACATGTCCTTCTGGCCGGGGAGCGCCTGGGGGGGCGTTTGGATGCTCGCGCTCTGGTCTTCCGAAGTAATCAGTTATGAGCCGTGCCGGCTCACCCAAAGCGGAAGCTCTTTGTGTGAGCGCGGGCGCCGATGCCCCCTCAAAGGTGCCGCGGTTGGAAGGGGCTTTGGACAGCGTGGGGAGAAGCAGTTGTACTCCGGACGCCGAACGACGAGCAGCTAGCTTCGCTGACTGCTCGAGCGTTCCGGGAGATGTGCAGTTGCGTTGCATTTGATTCTTGTATTTAACTTATAAATAAATTCAACGAGTTAAGTTTCAACGACTGGATCAAGTCTGATCATTTGTGATTACGACAACGAATAGCGGCAGCTACGCATAGTTACAACATAACTAGTAAGTGAATGACAGTGAACGAATGAAGTAACTAAGTTAGTGAACAGGCAAGTTAGAGAGTAAATAAGTAATGTAAGTATTATGTGAAACCTTTGCATGCATTGATGAAACAAATGGCATGGCTTGTGGAATGCACGTGCAGGTGAAAGTTCGAAAGGCAGACGTAGACCTGGACATTCCCGAACTTGAGCGGGGAGCCAAGCTCGCCATTGCAGAAGCCGCAGCGGAAGAAGCTTCATCGGCCGACAATGTCAGCGTGGCTCTGCAGGCACTTTGTATATCCAACCCCCTGGCCTCAGCCGCTAGCCGAGAAGGTGACGACGCAGCCAGTTCTTGTGACGCTGTTGTCGAGCCTGAACATGAGCTTAGCGACGACGACAGCACAAGCAGCGACGAGGACAGCTCCTCGTGGAGCGGCGACGAAAGCGGCTCGGACTCATCTGCGGACTCGACAAGTGACGACTCGAGCTCCGACTCGGCGTTGGACTCAGACGACGACGACGTTCCCGCGGCCGCCGCTGGCGCTGCAAAGCGGCGGAGTGGGGCGGTTGTCGATGGTGACAACGTGTCTGTCACGTCGAGCAGTGACTCTGATAGTGACGACGATGACGGTGGCAGCAGCTCTGAGGCTGACGGGGGCATTGACCAGTGCCTTCTCTTTGTGAAGGATGCTGAGCACGAGAAACGGCGCTGAGTGTTTGGAATTCACGTGTGCTTGTCTGAACCACCTGTTCCTCTTTCTTGCCACTGGTGAGAGGTTAGCACATCTTTGTATTTGGGACCTGGGCCAACCCTTGCATCGGGGACACTGCATGTCTGCAAGCAGATAGCATTAGAAACTGTCCTTCCTCTTAACCGTGAGGTGCTATCATTGAAGTGACTTTCGACACAAGGCATGAGATATAGGGCCTTGCATCACTGACTGTTGAAGGGATTGCTTGGATTGAGCTGGGTTGAAGGTTGTGCACTTCCTTGAAAAATGAATTTTGATAAAAAAATTTGCAAGGGAAATGCAGTTTTTGGAAGTAAAGACGTGTGCTGGCTTGTCTGAGTGCTCAAGCAGGGCTTTCGAGCTAAAGAAGTGAAGTTGTAGAGCAAGCGCCTTATTTCGGAGACAGTGCCTGCACTTGGGCAGAGCTGCATAGGCATGCAAGTGACAAAGGCATGAGTGGTGTGCCCGTGACAAGGCAGCTCTGTTGTAATTTAACTTCATCTGTTGCATGGCACAGTGCTGTGGCACTCCAGATAGGCCTGCTCATGTCTGTGCTGTGGAAAAGGCTCTGAATTACATCAGTGGGTGCTTGTTCAACACTGTGAGCACTTTGCAGCCTTCGCTGCACCATATCCAAAGCAGTACCTGCTCATCTGGTGCCCAAAAAGTACCTGGGGCCCAAAAAGTACCTGGTGCCCAAAAAGTACCTGCCCGTTGTTCAGCTGTATTGAGGGTTGGCTCAGGGATTTCCACACAGGCAGGGGGTGGTAGAGACACATCCGTGAGTAAAATTGAGGAACGGCAAAAGGGAAACAAGGGGTGAAGTTGACAGAGCATGGTAAATACGAGGGGGTACCCAAAAGAAACCGGACTTATTTTTGTTTGAACTTATTTGTTCACATTTTCAGCACAGACCTTCAATATCCTTCAAAGTACTCTCCACTTACAATGATACGTTTGTCGAAACTTTCATTCCATTTTTCAAAACATTGTTTAAATTCATCTTTTGTGATGCTTGACAGTCCCTCCGTTGTTTTTTTCTTCACCTCAGCAACATCAGCGAAACGCTTTCCATTCACCTATTTTTTCATTCTACGAAACAAAGAAAGTAGCACGTGGCAAGGTCGGGTGAGTATGAGGGTTGAGGAACAGAGGTCATGCGATTTTTGGTCCGAATTTGTCGTAGAGACAGGGCTGTGTGAACAGGGGAATTGCCATGGTGGAAAAACCAGTCACCCGTCTGTCACAAATCAGGCCGCTTCCACCGAACACTGTTGCCCAATCTTTTCAAAACATCCAAGCAGAAAGCCTGGTTAACTGTCTGACCCTGCGGAACAAATTCTGAATGGACGACTCCTCTCACGTCGAAAAAACAAATCAGCATTGTTTTGAGGTTTGGTTTCACCTGACGAGCTTTCTTGAGGCGAGGTGAATTTGAAGTTTTCCATTGGCATGACTGTTGCTTTAATTCAGGATTTAATTCAGGAACACTTGAGTTGTCCCCATAGCATCGTCCTTGAACGTCTTTCTGAATATTTCAAGAGTTTCCGTTCCACTTTTTCCAAGAAAAAATCAGAATTTCACCAGCGCACGCTGTTCACGAAAATCAGCCATTGCAAAAACGACACTCACACAAAACAGTCGTCACTCTAAAACTCTGCCTATACTAGTCTGACCTTCTTCAGCGACGGCACTCGGCTTACTGACTCTGAAATGTTCGTTCTATGCGCTCCTAGAGGCAAAACGCGGTACCACAGAAGCTGTGCCGATTAAAAAATTAGTCCGGTTTCTTTTGGGTACCCCCTCGTACATGATTTTTGCTTTGTGGCATTCGTAGAATGTGGCTCACTAAGCTGCAGTGACAGGGTAGAGTCTGAAAAGCGCAGTCTATGGGGCCAAAGAACACCTCGGATGTTGAGAGGGAAAGGCAGCTGTGTGGTAGTGCATTCTGTCAATGTCGGAGTGGTTTGGGTGCAAAGCGACCGCAGTTTTGCTTTGTACGCAAAGTGGGTGTCTTCTGCCATAAATTGTTTAAACTTAATAGACTGTGTGGTGGTGGCACATCTGTGTACAATTGAGCTTAAAGATCTAGAAGGGTAGTAAGTGAATATCTAATACTGTGGGTATTCTAAAGTAACTATGGTGAACCTAGCCTGGTGCTTCTTGACATTGTTAAGATTTTACAGTGTGAAGCAGTAGTAGGTTTTGTAGTGTGCTTACTACCAAAGCACATGGCAGGCATGTATAGTGACATAAGAAGTGTGTAGACACTGCCATTCTTCTGAGTTGATTCATCTATATTTTTTTTTTCTGACAGTACCGTGCAATGGCTATCATTATTTTTAAATTTTTTTAGTTGCCCGTGCAAGTATGAGGATATTTATCTGACGTGCTGTCGGCTAAATGCAGAGCTTATAGTTATTAAATTACCTTTTTCACATTGTCTACACACAACGACACAGAGTGATCTACGCTCAAAAGTTGCATTTGCTTTCAGGCAGTTTCCAAACATGCATTTAAAGGGCTGTGGTTCTTTTAAAAATATAGCCCAAACAGGCACATTGTTCTCAAGTTTCCGGTACGTTGTGAACCAGGGGCTTTTCACTTTCATGCTGTATGCTCAAGATGTAACTAAAAATGCCTCGGAGCCTGAGAAAGCTTATTGCGAGGTAGGCCTGTGTACTGTTTTGGGTGTGGACATGCCTTTGTTGTAGAATCTCGTGAAAGAGGCCTTGCAGGCATTTGTAGCTGGCGGCCTTGTTCTGAATGCCGGTCAGCTCAGTAGCCAAGGTGTTTTCAGGGGTGCCAACGGTAAACACTGGAACCAAAGATTTTCCATCTCTTTTCTTGCACGTGACACCCGCACGCAACGAACGCAAGATTTCTAAGCTCGACCTTCGCTTAAGTTTCTGTGCAAGCTGATCTTTCCAAAACTGCAGTCACCAGAACCACATGTGAAATGTTTTCAAAATATTTGGTGCCATGCCATTGATGACACGAAATATTCGGCGCCACACTTTTAAGTCACACGCAAGTTATAATGCAATTTAAAAGCGGTAACCTATTTGGATCAAAGTGCTTAATGCAGTTTTATTTTACAAGGTTCAGCGAAATATATGAGCTTAGCTACCGACGTTGTTCCTCATTTGCACCGTCATTGTTATTTTAGAATAAGTGACTATCACACCAGAAAGCTTTATTGATTTTCTTTGGCTGAAGCAAAACCAGTAGCCTTCAAATCTTGTTTGACTGAATGCCTGTTATCCTAACGTAAATTATCAGCTGGGTGGTGCTTAACCTTTTTGTGGTTAACATTTGACATGAACTAGTAATAATGCAGAGAACTATTATTAGGAATGGGGGCAACCTTAATGTGTGCAGTAGTGCTAACAGCTTTAAATTTGGCTTGCACATTACTGCTAGTGCACATTTTTTCAAGTGCACAGGGACTTTAAAAATTGAGATTTACTGCATGCATTGAAATTTCAGAAACCCCAGAGGCTGCAAAAGCATGGCTTGGTGATCTGAAGAAGTGTGAGTGTGATTAGGTAAGACTGATAAGCAGATGGAAATGGCTTTGATAAGTATTTGAAGGTTATCACAATCAGTTCGAAGTAATGGTGTTGAGTTTTTTATTGTATGTATGCGTGATGTCCTTTGTTAGATCATTTTAGAGTGACAGCATCAATAGGGTATATTCAAAATTCCGCAAGTGCGCTTTCCCGCATAACAATGTTGCCCCCAACAAGATGGCGGATCATGCGTTTCCAGCTGAAACAAAGCAAGAAAGACTTGTTTTTTGTTTGATTCTTCCAAAATACGTTTCTTACATTCTATCCACACCTTTAGCGCCTGTCCTGAAGCCCATGTAGTTCCTTTATAGCGAAGTCGGCCATCTTGTTAGGGGCAACATTGTTATGCGGGAAAGCGCACTTGCAGAATTTTGAATATTCCTAATTGTAGTGCAAGATACATTCACTATCAAAAGTTTATATAATGCTATATTATTTAAAACATTTTCATTACATCACCTTCTTTCCATGTAACCTAGAATAGGTATACGCAGCCTAATCTGAATACTTGAATTACACAGTGCATCATTAAATTGCAGTGTGCACTGCATGCAAAGATATTCACTGTTTTGCCAAATTTGTGTTCTATAAACTTTTGATGGTGGGTACTCATGCTCTTGGGTGTTTTGGAGTTTGTTTTTTGATTCCAACTTTACTGCAAGCACAAAGCTTGCTTGTAGCCTGATCCAGACATCTAGAATCTAAAGAACATTTTGTGTTCATCCTAGCGCAGCTTGCAGATGTTTTACATCTTGTGCTGTTATCATATATATAATTTACTTTTGTCATTGACACCACCTTCCCGACCTTTAGCACCTCATGAAGTATTCTTTATGAACTTGCATGGGTGAGACATGGAGCCAAGTTCATTCACCACTGTGTAGCATACTCATTTTTATTTATTGTTTTGTGTAGCCCTTATATTATGCAACCATGCGATCGTGCATTTCTTTGGCTCTTCTGGGAGATTCAGTGAGTTCGCTGTGTTAGTAGTTGACCAGGGCCCTATTGTGGATAGGCCTAGGTTCAATTCTTTACTGTTAGTTTCCAGGAGTGTTATTTAAATCATGTGCATAGTAGTGTGGTTAGCATTCGTAAGGATATGATGTGATGTTGAAGAGCTTGCGTGTACTTAAATGTAATAATACACGTGTCGCTGAAGAGTATATGACAGGGTGCAGTGTTTTGTCGTCGACTGTTCTTGTGCCTAGAATTCTTGCCTCTGTACTTGTGGTGGTTGCTGATTGGATGTGGTGCTAATGTGTCTCTCTGTAACCCTGGTGGTATGGTCTGAAACCGGGAAGGATAGCACACAGGTACTCTTTTTTCTTGGTGAGATCTTGGTGTACTGCCACATTGTTGCAGCAATAACTTTTACATGCGTGTTACGACGACCCAATACATCTTTGTTGTGTGGTTGCAGTCTGATGGAATAAACATGTCTCCTTCCCGCTTATTGCATACACAAACCAGGTGAGGGAGAGGCTGAACATATGCTTTAATAAGTGGTGCACCATCTTAATGCCATCAAGAATATCTATATCCGCATGTCTACATTGGCGGTTGACAAGTGTGTATGAAGTGGTCATTTAGTACTTGATTTAATTAAAAAAGGGCTGTCTAGGTAATCTAGGCTTGCGATAAGGCACTGGCATCGAAAAGTTGGGCAGCCCTGAATTAATGTGAAGCTTGTTTCCTGCTTGCACAAACAGTGACTGCAAAAGTGACGGCAATCAACTGTTTCATTCACCAAAATTGAAAATTTTCACTTTGTTCAGTTTGGAGTATGTACTGTACGATGTCGGTGCATGTTAAAGAACTCCGGGTGGTCGAAATTTGTGGAGCCTTTCACTACAGCATCCCTCACAGAAAGAGTTGCTTTGGAATGTTAAACCCTCATAAATCAAACTAAACCATAAAACTTGTAAATATTAAATAGTTTGCTCTGCATTGTATGCTAACGATTGTTTTAAGCTGGCAAAGCTATGTACTGGATGTATGAAACATGGAATGCGAGGTACAACATAAGCGGAGGGGGTCTTCAGTAACCCCAGCTAATGCATCTTTACCGATTACTTGTACGTGATTCTGGGGAACAAACGCGGGTTAATGACATCCTAGTCGAAATCAAGAGGAAGAAATGGGCTTGGGCATGCAATGCGAAGGCAAGATAACCGCTGGTCCTTAAGGGTAACTGAGTGGATTCCAAAAGAAGGCAAGCGTAGCAAGGGATGGCAGAAAGTTAGGCGGCCGGATGACGTTAACAATTTTGCAGGGATATGGTGGGCGCAGCTGGCAAAGGACAGGGTTAATGGGAGAGACCTGGGAGTGGCCTTTGCCCTGCAGTGGGCGTAGCCAAGCTGCTGCTGATGATTTTGGTGCAATATACATAGCTGAGGTTTGCACGTTGATAGTCTTCATTTTATTTTGTTTACAGCATGCTTTTTCGGGATTTCGTGTTGTGCACATCCCTGCAAAACCACGGCGCCCCTAGCAGTCATTACATGATCCACTGATTGAGGAGGCTTTACATAATAGTCGCTACAACTTTCCTGTCTTCATAACTACCTCCTTGCAATGCTGAGCACACCGCTGCACAGCTGCCTGAGTAAGTGGGGCCAAAACAGTGCAGCAACCAGCCACACTAGCATACAGAGACCGTGCTCGACATGAACCCCCTTTGGAAAAGCAGGCCCTCAAAGAAGTTCGCATAGCTGTCATCATACACACATCTAGAGCATACACATCCTCAGACATGCGACAGGACGTACGGATGTCTACTTACCTATCTGAACTTTCTACTTGATGTGCACACTCATGCACTTTGTAACATGTCCGTCTAACTGTGCACGCCAATGACCCCTTTGTTTTTTCTTTACGGCAGAAAATGTCTGGTCTCTTGATCTGATGACCTTAATAATATGCAACTTAAAGTCAATTGTGCTGCTGCCAGTCGCTGAGAGCAGATCACTGACAAAGCGTCGCAAAACTAATGTTCTGTTAGGCTGCATCTATTTGTATGCTGCATTCTAATGCATTAAATGATTGCACGATGCACAAAGCCCCAAATCTCATGTTCAGCCCACATCGTCAGTGCTTTGTAGGAGCCTACAAAGCACTGACAGTGGAAGGAGCAAGGTGAAAAGAAAGATCACAAACAGTAATTTCCCCAAAAATGTGAAAACAGCCTACCAAAGGAAGTAAATAGAACTTGGTTGCACCATCTAAACTAAACAGCTGTGAATCTTTGTTCCAGCCCTTAGCAGAAATTACTTATGCAATCTGCCAAGCCACATCGGCAAGAAACGTTGATTTTCGTCAAAGGTTCTACCTTTAAAAGTTTCGCATTATGCAACAGGCCATTAAGCGCTCTTTAAAATGTGACATGCTGCATATACTAGATGTTTATGCATACACCAAGTGCGAGTATACGCAGGATCTGCATACACTACTCGACGAAAAGGTATAGAGACCCCAGTCACGAACACCATGTTCCATTACGACATAGTGACAGCAATGGACTCAATGTAACCTACCCCTATATATAGCCTTCATTGATTACGAGAAAAGCATTTGAATCGGTGGAAACCTCAGCTGTCATGCAGGCATTGCGGAAACAGGGTGTAGAAGAGTGTTATGTGAAAATATTGGAAGATATTTATAATGATTGCACAGCTACCATAGCCCTCCATTAAGTCAGCAATAAAATTCTAATAAGGAAAGGTGTCGGGCAGGGAGACGCCATCTCGCCAATGCTTTGCACCGCCTGTTTACAGGAGATATTCCGGGTCCTGAAATGGGAACAGCTGGGGATAAGAGTTAAAGGAGAATACCTGAGTAATTTGCGATTCATTGATGACATTGCCTTGCTAAGTCACTCAGGACATGAACTGCAAAGCATGATCAATGAGTTAGACAGGCAGCGCAGAATGGTGGGGTTAAAAATTAGCACGCAGAAAACCAAAATAATGTTCAACAGTCTAGCAAGGTAACAGCAGTTCGCAATTGGTAGCCAGGTGCTGGAAGTAGTAGGAGAATACGTCTACTTAGGGTAGGTAGTGACAGCTGATCCGAATCATGAGATGGAAATAACTAGAAGAATGGGATGGAGCGCATATGGCAGGTTCTCTCGGATCATGAATGGCAGTTTGCCAATATCCCTCAAGAGAAAAGTATAGAACAGCTGTATCTTACCGGTACTCGCCTATGGGGCAGAAATGTGGAGGATAACAAAGAGGGTTCAGCATAAGTTAAAAACAACGCAGTAAGCTATGGAGAGAAAAATCATTGGTGTAACATTAAGAGATCGGAGCCGGGCAGAGTTTGTGAGGGAACAAACGCTGGTTAATGATATCCTAGTCGAAATCATGAGGAAGAAATGGGCTTGGGCAGGGCATGTAATGCGAAGGCAACATAACCGCTGGTCCATAAGGGTAACGGAGTGGATTCCAAGAGAAGGCAAGCATAGCAGGTGGCGGTAGAAAGTTAGGTGGGCGGATGAGATTAACAAGTTTGCGGGGATACGGTAGCCACAACTAGTAAAGGACAGGGTTAATTGGAGAGACATCGGAGAAGCCTTTGCCCTGCAGTGGGCATAGTCGGGCTGACGATGACGATGATGAATACTCAGACTGCAATCAAAAGCCAAGGCTCTTCATCCTCTCACTTCAGCATTTCTATCTGCAGGTCAGTGGGGAAAAATGTACACGATGTGCAACGCGCCATGTGTGACAAGCTTCTTCCCATCCAGAAACTTTCAATGTAAATGCACTCATTAATTATGCACAGTACCATCTGAAATGGTGTCACAGCACAAAAATAAATGTGTGGTGGAAAAACAGGCCAGCTGCAATAGTGAACTTGGAACAACAGATGGGCTACTTTTGAAAAACGACTTTTAATAGAAAAATAATGCCGACGGATTTTGATGCACATTCGTTCATTCACGTGGCATTTCCAGAGCAAGTTGCATGCGCATGCTTCAAGAAATGTGCATGCAGACACACCCCCCAACCCAAACATGGTCATTGCCTGTGACACCTCACTGCTAACCCGACGGGGCTGAGATCGAAGTTGCCTCAGAAGCCTTGCGACTTAAATATGACAATTAGTTCCACCGCTCGGCAATATTCTACCCACACCCTTCTCCCCTGCCCCAAATACCACTGACCTAGAGCAGCAAGTAATGCCACCACCAGGGGAGAATACTTACACAAATTAAAACAAGAGCATGACTTCGCATTTATAAAAGAAATTCAGAACAAGGAGTTCGCGCCAATCCCTTCATTTGTACCAAGGGCCGACGGATGCCTTCGTCCAGACGGCAGCTTGCGCTAGCCACATTACACTCCTCTTTTTTTCAAGTCCACAGAAGTCTTTCACAAGCCTGAGTGTGCAGCGGGACGTTCCAGTTGAAAGCCATCACTCTGCAGTGCCTACCAAAGTACAGCTCCACGTTCCACCATGTACAGTCTTCTAGAACTGCAGCAGCCATAACTAAAAAAAAAAAAAACCCATGCTTGTGAATCTTCTTGGCATTGGAAGTTTAGCCTTCCCCTTTAGTTAGGCCTAGCGACCCCACTCCTGAAAAGGCTAATGGGTCATCACCTCCAGTAGTCCATGAGTGTTGTTGCATTGCTCGTTCAGTCATCATCAGAGCCCTCACTTGCTGCCAAATCCGAGTCCTCCACTGCGCTGTCCTCTTCATCAGCCCTGTCCTCTTCGTCTTCAGAGATGTCCCACTGTGGGTGAGTCTCCTGTACCTTCTGTGCCGGCTTAACATCGAGCCGGAGGTTCTGCATGACATCCAGGTCGCGGTACGAGTCGCTACGCACGTGTAAAGTGTAATGGTAGATCCCTGTTCTTGATGGAGCTGTAAACTTGAGGACCACCTCCTCTGTGTCAACTAAGTTCGTTACCAAGAAGGGCACTGTGGATAGGCTCCTCTGCTTCTTGTCAACCAGGTACACCCACCAGAACTCCTGCTTGTCATCAGGAAACAGCGGGCAGTGCACACTGTGCGATCGCCGCGACTTCTTCTCAAGGTTCTTGTCCTTTTTGGAGACCTTGTGCTGGATGCTCTGCCAGTCATCCTCCTCCTCTGCTGGTGCTGAGCTCTGGCTGGTCACACTGTTTCGCTGTTGCCTAGTCGTCTGCTTCTCACTGTGCCTTTCATCATCGCTGTCATCGTAGTCACTGTCTTCGTCATTGTCAGCCCCGTCGTGGTGCTCTTCTTCCCGCGCTGGCTGTGGGTGTGCCTCCTCTTTCGTTTCTGTTGCTGCTGGTGCCGCCTGCTGCTTTTTGCCCTTTCCCTGTACAGCGTTCTTCTTCTTCCCTTTGCCGCCTTTCCCGCCTTTTTTCTTGCGAGACTTGTCCCAACTCTTGTGCTTGTTGTTGGCAGCGCTCCGCACATGCGGCGAATTGTCCTTGACTGCATCTCCCGCTGCAGTTTCGGCATCTTCAGCACCGGATGCCTCCTCTGCTTCCGGTTGCGCATTATCTTCTTTCGCGTTGGACAGCAGGGGCCTCCTGGTCAGTGTCGCCGTGACTGTCACAATCGACTCGGCCGTGATGACGCCTTCGTCCTCGTCGTCTAAGACCTCCGTGCTCACACTAAGTTCAATGAGAGGCAACCTCTCAAGGCAAGTGAGGATGTCCTCGTACTGTTCGTCGCTGAGGTTCCGGAACAGCGCACGCCTGTCGGCAGCAGGAAGTGCGCAGAGCTGGTGCAAACTACGGATTGACCTGCGCTTGCCGCTCAGGTGCTTCAACGATTCCTCCGTGACGTGTGGGAGCTGGAGGAATGGGTGACTGTGCTCCCACTGTGCCTGCACGAGCAACGCGCTCAGACGCATGGCAGCTTCCAGCGTCTCAAGACTGGGGACCCTCGAAATCCTGCCGGCCAAGCCCAGCATGGTCAGCTGAGAAGCGCAGTGCACGAACTCTGCAAGCAGCGCGGGGCACTTGCGCAGGATGTAGCACCTATCCTCGTCCAGGCCGGGACTCAGTGGGATGCGGAGCATGTGTGCATAGAGCAGCGCACGCGCCTTGATGCTGTACTCGTAGCAGAGCGGCCGCTCGCGGTTCTTCTCGTTGAAGTTTGGCAGCTGCTTGATGAGGGCAGGCAGCTCGACGTCGTCTGTGGGGCGCAGCACGATCTCCGGGTTGTGGCTTTTCTCGAATTCCAGTGAGGCGGCCAGGACCATGATAACGCGGCGCAGAATGAGCAGGTGACACTTGTTGATGAAGTACAGGTAAAGGTGTGAAGTGTCCAGCAGGACCTGGTCCTCGCCGTACTTAGCGGAGCGATACCACCACACGCCCACAGCGACCGGCAGCGCGATCATGAAGACAGCTGCGTACAGGCCGAGCACCCAGAGCGAGTTTTCCTTCTCGACAATCCACGACGGCAGGGCGATACCGAACGACGTGGCCCCAGGACCGTCGGGGTTGCCGTATGTCTCCCAGTTTTTGCGCGCCTCTTCGTCAGTGAGCGCTGCGTATGCCTTGGCAATCATCATGAACTTCTGCTCGTCGCCAGTGTCCTTGTCCGGGTGGTATACCAAGCTGAGCTTGTGGTACGCCTTGCGTATGGCCCGTTCCGACGACGACGGATCGATCTCAAGGATCTCGTACGGGTCCCACTTGACGAAGTCGTGCTCCAGGTGAGCCACCTTGTACGCGGTGGCCGCCATGGCCAACCAGCCGAGCACTATGAGCACGCGGACGACGTTATGCTTGGTGCGGCGCCACGGCTGGTTGACGCGCAGACGCCGGGTCTTGTCCAGGCACTGCGGGCAGCGACAGGAGCGGCGACCGCCGCTGCCGCCCTTCTTGTCGTCCGAGGCACGCTCCTCTTTGGGCCAAAAGTAGTAGGTGCAGGGGATCACGACCAGCGCGAGAAACGAGAGCAGAAAGTAGAAGAAAGTGCCGCCGCTCTCGTCATACTGAAATTTCGCACCGGCCATGTTGAGCCCACGACGAGGCCAGCCTCCGGCGACGACACAGAAGCCGAGCGAGCGAGGTGTACCACGTCTTCAGCGTTTCCGGCTCACGTCGGCTGTGACACGTGACACCAACAGCTTTGGTTCAGCAGCACGCTGTAAGGAGACGCCACCATCGTTGTAGCTATTCATAAATTATTTATTCTTTTCCAATTATTATCTCGTAAAATGAGTACAGAATGTCCACCTCAATATATAGCGCTTTTATGCGGTGCCTGTATGCAAAGCACGGTTATGCAAATTGTTATATTTTGTTCACTTGTTTTCGCAGTCCCCAACGTCCCCCAGCATCTCAATGTGTCCTTACAACCGAGAATACCACTGAAAATACATAAATAATTCGGCAGTACTTCCGGGAAGCAATATTATTGCGCATACAAATTTGTTTCTTTACCTGCAAACGTCCATGGGAAACATACAGGTACGCATCATCATCAGTGTTATCGTCTGCTTACCTTGCTGTTTACTTTAGCCGTCTTGTCACAGGCATAGGAAGCGAAAGTGCGTAACCTTCTCTACCCCAATTTTGGCTCCAACGTATCTTTTTTTTCCTTGATGCAGCCACTCGGACGAGAGTAGCCCGTAGGTACAGACGGGCACACTACGCCGTAAGCAAGACGTACGGACTCGCGTGTGCCAACTGACGAGCTGCGCAACTGTCGTGGTCAACGCGCCGCCGATACTTCGAACCTTCGGTAAGAACCTTTACTTGTCTGAACGCGACAAAACATAGGACGGTGAGTGGTATGCAACAAGGATAAAAGAAAAGGAAATGTAAAGAGCGAAGTTATCCGCTTCTACTTTTAGCGCTGTTCGCGATCAGGGTCGGTAGGTCAACGACATTCTGACAACTTCGCATTTATTCGCTACGTCGTGAGTTCGCATTGAGTGAAGAAAACGGAGATCACAGGATATCCATGCGTGTGAGGAGTGCTGTGGGTGGTTTTCACCAGCTCGGAGGCCTTTGCACCTTTCGACGATAGTACTTGCACATAGCTGGCAGGTTGTCAACCGATTGCTGAAGGCAAAAGAAAGTCCTGTCACATGTAAATACTCTCAGGGTCAGGCGGAGCTCAATGCGCAGTCACGGGAACAGATCAGTCTGCTTTGCCATGCAGAGTTTCTGTAGAATCGACTGTGGTTAAAAATTGTATTGTTTTCCTTTTTCATTATGTTCTAAACATCTCCAAGCCCTATGGCCGTATTCAGTTGCTCGTCTATATCGCAAAATTCAATTTGTTTCATTTGGTAAGATCGGTCGGTTATAATTTTGTCGTCACTGACTGGCCGATCGTTGGCTGATCCCTCAGTATGTCTCTTCTCATCAGAACAGGAAAAACTTTTGGCATTCGATTCTCGCGGCACGCTCCATCGCATCTCCAGTTTACGGTCGTCTTTAAGAGAAGGCTCATCACAACGTGTATAAAGGACGAAATCTTGTCGCACAGCTTCGCATATTCAACGAAAGGTCAACAGAAAAACGGATTTAATTTCTGGGGCCAGCTGTGCAGATATATATTCAGCTCAATGGCCTAAGCTCGACGTTCTGCCGTTTGTCACTGTCATCGAGATGGAGAGATCCTTTTCTTTAAACGTCCGTGACGGTGCTCTATCAACTAGCTCTGGATAAATTATGACCGGTAGTATATATACAGGTGTTGGAGGTGCTAGTGTATACGTACTACGTGGGACAGATCGCGCACGGTATAGGGCGTATAGGGGGATAATTAATTGGTTGCGAGTATACGGAGGCACTCACAGGCTTTTATGATTGCCTGTTTTGTTAGATCGTTTCCTCGGATTTTCCTCTATCGTAGAACTTTCGAGTTAAAAATTTCGCTGGGCTGAATAAAACAAAGCGAGCGCGTCTTCTTAGCGCACGGCGCTCCATATAATTTTCCGTTATTCGCAATGTTTCCGCTAACGTGCCTACTTTGCATGTACAGAACGTATGCGCAGCATTCGTGGTACGGGCGCGGGCGCGCGGTTATTTAGATGTTGTTCCCGCAAGTTGCCCAACGCATTTTCCTTGAATATAGTACATGACGTCCGCGGTTGCGAGGGGTTGGTACAATTAAAGGGCGCTTTTTTTTTTTTATCGTGCCCCGCGTTTTCCCTTTTGCTTGCGGGGCATTGTTTCCCCACACACAACGTTGGACGCGAACCAGCAATTTATTTATTTTTTTTTCCTCCGCCGTCTCGAAGCGTATGCGGCTGCTTTCCGTTTCCTTCATGTTGCAACACATACCTAGGTCGAGGGCAGGACATTTCAAGGGAAAAGAAACGTGTAATCGTCAACCACACGCACACAGTTATTTTGTCCTCACCCTGTGGTTTCGTGCATGATTCACTGCATGTGCATTATATAATGTTGAGCGACACAGAAGGAAATCCTTTCTTGAATCTGCACTGCCATTCGTAATTTTAACACTGATCAGACCTTGATTTTTTTTGTCAGAATGGCTACGCTTGAGTGGTGGCATGACAAAGTTGTTATTAAGGGCACATTTGTGACACATATAGCCGTCCAAGCTATATGGGTTATTTGCCAGGAGTGTACATACAAATACTTAGGTATTAGTCTGTTACAATTGGATGACTGTTAAAGAATGTACGTAGCTTAGTTCTATTGCAAAAGAAAGCAATACGAGCAATTGAAAATATTCCTTACTTGGAACACACTCAACCACTTTTCTATTAGATGCTACAAGCGAGCAGTTAAGCGAAAACTTGATACATTCCTAAGCCACGCAAACTTCGAGATCACACACAGCGTCTACCCCTTTTGTCATCAGGTACCCTGGAACATTCCTTTTTTGGCATATGTACTATGGTCAACAAAGAATTGCGCACACGTTACCAGGAATTCTTAAATGCTACCACTCGGGAGGCATAGATGTGAAAAGGCTTAAAAACAACCTCATTTTGCAGATATTCTTATGTCATAGTGAACATTTGTGATGCTAATGGCAATAATCAGTGTGGATAAGTTTTAACATAATTGTAATTATTAGTGTTCTAAGGGCACGATGAGGGACTATCTTATGGTACTACGTATGATGCTGCTGCCACTGAATAAACACAAAGAGCTGCAGTAGCCTCTGTGTGATTTGGCAGTTTCATAGTTGAGGAGAAGCGTACTCTGTATTGCAGTCTGGGTTTGGGCCTCCAGTTCGAATTCGGTTGCCCGAATTGACCTTCGCTGTATTGTGGAGACCAGGGTAGGCTGGCCTTAGGGTGGCCATGCATGAGCCGGCAGCTTTGTACACATTTATAATCACCATCTTCATCATCAGCCTAACTGCGCCCCTTACAGGGCAAAGGCCTCTCCCATATCTCCCCTATTAACCCTGTCCTGTGCCAGCTGTGGCCACCCTATCCCCGCAGACTACTTAATCCCATCCGCCCACCTAACTTTCTGGCGCCCCCTGCTACGCTTGCCTTCTCTTGGTATCCAGTCCGTTACTCCTAAGGATCATCGGTTATCTTGCCTTCACATTGAATGCCCTGCCCAAACCCATATATATATAGTCGTCTATCTTTCTTCTGTGGAATGGTGCATGTGAACGGATGACACTGACGGGGCAAAACCGGAAGAACCAGGCTAATACAGCTTGTGATATAAATGATGGGTGGCTGTCTGAAAAATAAAGTTGAAAGCATTCTGTGCTGTCGTTATTCTTGTTCTGTGCCCATATTCC
Organism: Amblyomma mixtum; assembly: GCF_055824585.1. NCBI lineage: Eukaryota > Metazoa > Arthropoda > Arachnida > Ixodida > Ixodidae > Amblyomma > Amblyomma mixtum. Next base: position 13,673,183 of record NC_143018.1, on the reverse strand, counting down.
CTTGTACTAGTGCCATGGCTCTTAATGAATACCCAGCTTGTCATTGTTACAGTCCTGTTTTGCAATTTTCAGTGTCAGTGCATGTCACTTATCGGTGTCTTTCTGTGTGCAATGTGTCACTTTCGCTGTGTATACTTTTTTAGCTCTTTTCTTTTGGCATAACTGCCTGCCGTAGTGCCCTTGCACATTACTTGTAGGTATGATAATAAATCAGTAATAAATGAACCATAAACTTGGATCTGCAGTGGTTTAATTCGGAGCGATTTTCTCCAGTATAGCATAAATTTTATGCAGTGTTATCTGAGTAAAAGTGATGGGCCATGTAGCATCAGTGAGAACAAGGGAACGAGTGCTACCAAAGGTGTCTATTTCATTGATGTGCCAGTTTTCTACTAGTTCTCCTATCCTACCCTTGATTATTTCTCATGCAGGTGCACATGTTGGTGCTTCGACATGCTTGACATATGTACTAGGTCATCATACATTGTGCTAGAGTTGTTTATTTCTTCACTTTCTTAAAGGAACTGTGGTGCCAAATTTTTTGTTTTGTGTTTTTCTTGCTTGGATTGGTGCATAAGACATAAGTATAAATACATCATCACATTCAATTCGCCCTATACCAAGTAAATAGTTTAGAACTAAATTTCTTTTGTTTTGTTTTGCTTTTGATTTAAACAGGCAAGTAGTAGCTATGAAATCAAGAGTTCAGTTTAGGATATGTGATGCGTTTAAAATAACACTGCAATAAATTGCTGCTTCACCGTTTTACTTCACTATTTTTTACACCAATTTGCCACCACGGTGGCTCAGTGGTTATGGCACTCGGCTGCTGACCCAAAAGACGTGGGTTTGATCCCGGCCATGGTAGTCGCATTTTGATGGAGGTGAAATGTGCGATGTCAATACACATTAAAAAACCCTAGGTGTTTGAAATTTCGGGAGCCCTTCGCTACGGCGTCCCTCATAGCCTGAGTTGCTTTGGGACGTTAAGCCCCCATAAACCATGATTCCATAAACCATCTTACACCAATTTGTTCCAAGAGTTATGATGACAACATATTAAGAAGCATCTGTAATATTTCTGCTTTGTATGCCTCACATAATCTGAACGGAACTTTCTATGCCTCACACAACCTGAACTGAACTTTGGCGTTATAGCTGTCTTGTTTTTTGAAAGCGAAACTAAAACAATGCGTGAAGAAATTCAGTTATAAATTATTTACAAGGTATAGGCAAATTCTACATCGCGATATATGCTTACTAATGCCTTGCACTTCATTACAAAGGTGTCTGTACTCCTTTAAACCGTGTGCTAATACTCCCACACTTACCCTGCTCACTTTCAAACTTAACAATTAACCATCTTTCCCTGAACAGAGTGCGGTTTTGTCGTGAACCGCTGGTTGGTGTCTTGGTGGTGGTTCTGCCATGTGGTTTGCCTTGGCGCGATCCTGTGCTCTGAGTCGATCAGCAGTCACGTTTAGGCTTGGTAGGTCTGCTGCCTTATATGACATGCACCATTTGTTTCTAAAATTCTGTGGAGCTGAGTGAGAGTGGAAGCCATGGCCAACTTTTTCTTGTGGCAGAAAACATCAGCAACTGTCGCTATCTGCTGCCTTGTGTGATGTACTTAATTCTTGCTCTTGCAAAAGCTTGCCTAAGGCAGTTTGGAATTTCTCGTGCGTGTAATATGAGCTTCGGCGTGTAGTGAGGGGAAAAGTTGCTGTCAGCAGTGTCAGCCATGCAGTGGGCATGCTCAGTAGCAGATGCAGCATTTTGTGCGGTTGAATTTCATGGTGTTCTGTTTGTGATCTATAAAGAGGGGATTTGTTCCACAATGGGGAACCCCAGCCAGATCCTTAGCTTTGTAATGCAGTTGTCTTTCCCAAATACTGATGATGCGAATAGTGCTGAATGAGAAAGAACAACTTTGTGAGCAGTTCCCAAAAAGGACACTTGCTCACCACTGTAACGATAGGAGGAGGAAGCTGAAAATGGGTTTGAAGCTTCAAAATAAACTGTGCCATTTACTGTTGTGTGCAGACGGTCACGCTGTGATTTGCAAAATGATTTATCTGTCGTGTATACTTTTTTGATTTGAAAATATCTCAGTCGGTGGCCAACCTGCCTCTTCCATTGCGTTAGCCTTATTCATTCATGCATCATTTTTCATGTTAACACAGTTTTGTGAATTTGGTCACCTGATGTTGGGTTTAGGAACATGAAGTTCACTGCATAGGAGCTGGCTGGTTCTTTCATTTTTCTATACTCATTATTACAGTGCTAGTTTTACAAGGGACGTCGGCTGGTTTCACGATGTTTGGTGTTTACACAGGTGCGTCTGTGCATATAGACCCCACCTCACGGCCACGACCTGTTGAAATCATACAGAGGCCAGTCCTGTCAATGTCCGTCCAGGTTTGGTGCCTTCAAGACAAGAAGGTGCTGAACTGTATGAGCTGTAGTGGCTTCATAGTTAGAATTCGTCCTTGTTGGTTAAAAGTGAATTCTAATTATGAAGCTCTTCAAGGCAGCCTGCGATAAAATAGTAGTAAACTTTGAGGTTAACTTGGGGAAACTTAGTGCTACTCGATGCATGCTGCCAGCAAAACACCATGATATGTCTTCAAGCCTGTGTTTATAGAAACAAAATTATAGGTGACTCAGTTCCGCTATTAAATGAAAAATTTAGCAATGGTAACAGACGTCCTTTCTTTTCTCATTGTTTCACACTTCTAGGTGTCATGGCCCAGGAACGCCTGAAAACGATCGTTGGCCACTTGAAAGGTGGTGGCATAAACAACGTCATCAGTATGTTTGAGGACAAAAACATTGTAAGTTCTCCTTGCTGTCTACCACACTTAAAAATCTTGCTACAAGGCAGCAAACGTAGCATAACCCCTTGCAGCAAGACGTCTATGTTTGTGGGGACCACCTTTCAACATTTTTTCTCGGAAGTGTGCAGCGTTGTTTGGGGGAAGTCAGTGATGCCGGCCACATGCAAACTCTCTTCTGTACAGAATGGAAAGGTCATTTCATGTTCAGAAATTAGAGACGCTTGTCCAAAGCAGGAAATAAGAGATGGATGTCGTCATGCTGCATGGCGCGCCCAGGAAGTGCTGTCTAATGGTGGTACTTTTCTTCTCTCACATAGTAGAGTGTTTTATTAAGGGACATGCAGCAGATCTTTTTTGTGGAAACAGCGTCGGATGATAAAGGAAATACTTAATTAGCCATAATTTTTTTTTTATATATATAAGCAAGGCTGCCAATCTGTGAGTGAGGAATTGTGTTGAATGCATGAATTTCCAAAATTTCTGGAGCCATTCATGTTATTTTTGTAAATAGGGGTCTTTCACGATACTAGAACATAATGTTCGTTTGAAAGGGATAAGGGATAAGGACAGTGCATTTAACTGGAAGTGATGTGTGGAGCCCCCTGGTGGGATGGTTGCCTTGCTGGACTTAAAGATGGACCTAGCGAGAGACTTTAAGTAAGACGTTAAGACATCAAAAGAGCAGAGTTCAAGTTGTTTAAATGCCAAGATGCGGATGATGATGGTTACAAACATGCAGGTTTTGTAACTGAAATATATTTTATTTATTTATTTTATTTATGTACATAATATTTATGTACATAAACAAACAAACAAACAAACAAACATACTGCAGACCATGGTTAGGTCCAAGCAGGAAGGGCAGGTGCACAAAAAGCAAAATTATAGCAACAAAAATACAACAATACAGCCAAGATAATGTAGTAAAAGAACAATACAGCAATGCAAGACAAAGCAGGAAAAATACATAATACGCAATATCAAAAAAGATGGCTGAGGAATGCGTCTGATTTTCAGGGTTGATTAGGTTCGGTTAATGAGTTCCAGTCGGATATGGTGCGTGTTCCAGTCGGATATGGTGCGTGTTATTGTTCAACAGGCTGGAAGGAGTCGAATGTGGCTGCGGTTATGAACTATTGGTACAGAAACAGTGTGAAGGACTTCTGAAAAATAGGTGCCTTTAAAAAAAATGGATGTTTCGGGATTCCATGGCTGTTGAAGGTTCAGAATGCACTGACTGGACGATGGCTTTCGGAATTTTGGACGTTGACAAAATGAAAGAAGATTTGCTTAAGAATTTGATGTGCTGGTTGCAGTGTAGAATTCAACAGCTCATTCAAACAGGCTGCGGCTGTCATATTGGAGGACATACCTCTTGTATCGTACTGATTGCTTCCCTCTATTCCGTGAAATGGCATTTTTTTTTCCTTGCCCCATGTTGAGGTGTTGCATTCCTGACCTTTCCTGCAGCTGGAGGAGGTCAACAAGAAGATCGAAGCGGCCCAGTCGAAAGGGGGCTTCCGCTTCACCCTCGACAGCTGTCGCCTCTCGGATGATCAGAGGCGCTTCTACGAGGACAATGGCTTCATCGTCATACGCAACCTGGTTCCTCAGCGAGACCTCGAAACCTACAAGTGTGTACTAGTCCTAACCTCCTGATGATTAGACTGCACCTTGTGTGACCTGTGTGTACCACATGGCATGTCTATTAAGGCAAAAGCCTTTAACGGCTCATACTGTAATTCGTTAACAAAGCATGTCACACGCGTTTAACTCGGGAACTGAAAAAGATAGGAGGAAAAAATTAACCTAGAAGCCAAGTTTGATAACTCTAGATTAATTAGTTAATTAGTTATAGGCAAAAATGTCGAAATTGCATCAAAATAGCGTGGACTTCGATATAGCCTTGAGAACGGTGTGACATCACATCCACCGGAAGTCGTCGTAGCATAGTGAAAATTGTCACAGAATGGTCGGAAGAACGACGGATTTTTGTCAAATTAGATGGAAAAATGTGTAATTAAGGGTAATTAACACTTAGGATCCCCGAAAGATGTATAATTTGGGTACCGATATAGCCACGGGAACGGTGTGACGTCCCATTCACCGGAAGTCGTCACGGCATAGTGTCCTCGGCTTTTGCCTTTGAACACTTTAGTTGCCAAAGTGTCCTCGCAATTTTTTTTCTTAGTCTGAGTGGTTTTGGTCAACAGACACCACTACCGAGTTTGAGCATGCAAAAACTTCACACCTGCCACTGCGCTTAGCAATGTGCAGTGCAGAGATTTATGCTGTTGTGTGAACTGTAGTGCTTTAAACTGCAGTAACCTGCCTTGTAAATACCTCTTTGTGCATGGCGTTTAACATAACGGTCAAGTTTTTTTTTTTTTTTTTCAGCCTCATAAGAGCATTGATACTTTTCATGCTTCATGTAATGACATCACTCTTAGGTTGTGTTTTCCTGGCTTGCTGTGAAATTCAGCCATTCTTTTATTTCAGTAATTTTATTCAAACAGTATAGGTAGCACATTTAACACGTGAATGTGGGTGGCTGTTTAGGTAAGTTGTGGGGCTTTTCTTTTCTTTGTTGTATTTTGTATTGTGCCCTTCCTGTGATGACCCCGACTGGGACTGGTAGTATTTCTAAATAAATAAATAAAGACATCTTTTTGTTGGAAATTGGTCCTTTTACTACACTAGCTCTAGGGGTTGTAGCTATATGTCATTTTGATGCCAAGTAGATCTCGGTGTCTGATCAGAGTTGTGCCTTGGTAACGCATGCATAAACAGTATGGGCAACTCCGAGGAATATGTTTCAGTTATTTGCCCTTATGCCATGTGGGTAACCAAGAAGTGCTCAACTGTAATGGTATTGCTCATACTTGGCAGCCTGATGCAGAACCTTGCTCACACATTGGGCATATTGTTTTCAGACTTTGTTGCATTGGTGTAAACTTATCATGTCTGGTTGGATGAATAGTACAAATTTGTAAATTGAGGATTTCACTTTTGTAGCCTTTTCAGAGGCAAATGGGCAAAAGCTTACCGATTCAGCAAACAAACAACATGTGGCCTTTACCACATGAGTTTAGCCATGACACAGCTGGACCACCGCTTCTGTTTTTAAGGTTTACCTACGGTCACTCTCAGGACATTAGCCAATGATGTAATTAAAGGCAGAGAAGCGAAAAAGTGTACATATTAAGTATACTTTCTGCCTGAGCATGCATTGTGTCATTCTACAATAATTTTTACAAAGTTTTTCTGCAACTTGCTAATCTACTTTCTCTCTGGCTCAATAGTGTTGCCTGTTTCTTAGAAGCCCTTAGTGGCTAATTACTGTGAGCAGATACTGAGATCTGTGGCAGTTCATTGAAGTTTCATATTCTGGTATTAAAGATGGAATTTTAAGGCAGCAAATGCAATGCTTATATATAGCAAGACAAGGCCTGGAAAAGGCACAGCTAATTGCCAGCTAATTTGCTAATTAATTAGAAAACTGCCCTGTATTGTATGTACAGTCTCAATGTGCAATGTTTTCACATTGTTTTTGAGGTGTGTAAAGCTCTTGCCAATGATCCACTATGAACTCAGTGTCATTGAGCCACCACACTATTGTCCATGGAGGCTAACGAAGAATTTTGAAAATAAATTCAGGACAGTGTAGATAGCTATTAAAGGAATAATGCTAGTGGTCGAGAGCAATGTGAATTAGGGAAAACATTTGAGGTAATAGTATTCTGACAGAAATAAAGTGGGGGGGGAGGTGGACCTATGTGGGACAGGTAATACGAAGAACAGGTAACCACCGATCAGTGGTTTGCCAGGGTAACTGAGTAGCTTTCAAGGGAAGAATGACATAGCAGGGGTCAACCGAAAGTCAAATGGAGTGACGTAGTTGGGAGGCCTGCTGGAATAGGGTGGCTGCAGCCTTTGTGGGCCGAGGATAATTGGAGAGCATTGGGAGAGGTTTTTATCTTGCCGTGGGTATAATCTGTCTGATGATTACTACTGTCCATCCCATCCAGGGCGCGGTTCCAGGAAATTGCTGACGGAAAGGTGAAGGTGCCAGGGCTGGTGGTGATGAAAGACATCACCAAGAGAGAGGCAGACCACAGCGAGTACGTGGTCAACAAGCTGCAGGAACTGTACATGGATGACGTGCTTTTCAGCTACTGCACATTGCCTCAGGTCAGTGATGAGGTCCCCACTGTTATGTCCACATTTGGCACCAATGCATCTAGCACCTTGGTACAGAAAGCATTCCTGTCCAGGCATTTATGCTTGTTTAGAACTGCCAGACATAGAGATTGTCTTCAATGTGCTGGCAATTTGGTGCTCCTTTTCGCTAAATGGCAGTTAGTAATAAATCTGTTTAGCATCTCAGTACCGCGCGTTTAATTTTCTTTTCTTCCAGAGTTTGTCCTGTGGAATCATTTTCTTTTAAAATGTTGTTTATTGCTGTGGGGGCAGCAGAACAGCCCTGCTATCTGCAGGACTCTTGTAGTTAGTACTTGGTATAGATGCTGTACCTCATTATGGTACCGCTCATGAGCAATGGACAGTACTGGAGCCTGTTTGGATATAGTCGTTGAACAACTGTTGCAGAATGGCTGCGACTATTGTACCTTGAACCTTTGGCATGCGCATGTGGCCCTGAATAAGTGTTTCTCCTGTAGATCCTGGACTATGCCAACTCATTCTGTGGGCCCAACTTGACTGCAGTGCACACCATGCTTATCAACAAGCCACCGGATACGGGTAAGCTTTACTTACACTGTGGCACCTATCAGTGGCGCAGGTGGAACTACAGCAAAGATTAACCGACAGTGCCAGATCTGTGCAGCCATATGAATTAACCTAAATGCATGTTGTTGCCCCATGCCCATGGGCGTCCGGAGGGGGGGGCAAGGGGGGGCGGCTGCACCCCCCTGGAAAATCACTCACTCGAACCGTGAGTGATGGCCGCACGCCAGGGGCGGTGGTGCGCTCAGTCAAAAGGGTAAAAGCAGCCCCGCATGGTCACATCTGCGAAATGCCGCGTCCGGGCGTGCGTCGTTCCGCCGTTTTCAAACCACGCCATCGTTAGCTCTACTGAAGGGCGACCTGTTCCAGACATACAGCGGCACCGGCGAGCATGTGTTTCGAGCCGCCTTGAGATGGGTGTCTGTTTCTTTGATCTCTAGAGAGATAGCGACACGGAGGCAGACAGTGCACGGGGCATCTTGTTTTCGCCTATCGTTACGCCGGTCACCGATGAATTCTTAAGGAGGGAAGGTAAAATCAGCCGTGTCCACCCCCGCTTTGTCGGGCTGCTCAGGGGCAAGCGGGCGATGAGTTGGCGCCGCCGCCGCTCGCTGTCTCCTCCGATCCACGGGTAGCGCAGTTCGGTAGAAGCGCCGCTTTCAGAATCTCCGGCAAAGGGGATTAGCTGCTTTTGTTCACGGCGACGCAGTCTCCCGAGGCGCCCCCACACCAGCGTTCTTTGCGTCTTCTGCGAAAACCAGCGCCTTTGGTCAACGCAGCCCGATGGCGCCTGCCTGGCTCGCCTGTCACCTCTGGCTGGGCCTCAAACCACAACAGCGCCCATGTACTGTGCGTGTCAGTGCATGGTAAAGAGACCCAGGTGGTCGACATTACCCGGAACTCTGTACTACTCCATCCCTCATAGCCTGAGTCGTTTTGGGGCTCTGAACCCCATAAAAACACAAAAACAAATTTTCCGACTGGAGTGGCGAGTGTCCCTTCCCCTCGGAAGTTGCGCGGCGTTCCTTTCACCCCCAAAGTGCGCATTCGGGGATACTGCGGCAAGTAAGCCCTTGCACGTGTGCGCGCCTCTGTGTTTGTGCTTGGGTGTTTTTAGCGGCCGGTTGTCAGCGAAGCTGAGAACAACCAAGACAGCGGACGAGAAAACGACGAGCGGAGAGCAGTGTGTGTGCGGTTGCTCGACTGTGCGGATGCGCAAGCAAGATGGAGCGAGGTGTATGAAGCTGCGAGCGTGAATTTATCTTGTAAATAAGTTTTCGTTGTATATATAGTCATCTTTTGTTTTCAACGTACGCGTTCAACAGTTTTTCCAATCAATGTGTATGATGAGTGTGCACCGAGAGCGTGTAATGAAGCACAGAAGTGAATTTATCACACGTGTAATTACGCAATTCGCCCAGAAAAATCCGAGGCGCCTACAGTTGCTGTTCAAGGAAGACTGACTGAGTGACTGTAGTTGCGTGTTTGTGAACATATTGTGCTGTGTGCTGGTCATCAATCCGGGTGAGTCGAGAACCCGTATGCAGCAAGACTGAGCACTCTTCTCCACGAAGTGATATAGCATCTTTTTGCATTTTTATTAATTTTAGTTGTTTCTTCGTTGATAAACTCCAATGTACCTCTCCTAGCCGCGCTTTAATTTGCTGTTTGTAATTTTTCTTTCATGTGTGCATTTTGTTTAATTTTTATTTATATATAAATAAATAAATTTACTCCGCAAATAGCGCCTTTCTGCTACGAACATACCCCCCCGGGGCACCAACGGGGCCCCCCCCTGCAAAAAATTCTGCGGACGCCCTTGCCCATGCCCACTTTTATGACACAGTGGCCGTCGCGGTGACCCGAAAGACGCGGGTTCGATCCCGGCAGCGGCGGCTGAATTTCAGTAGAGGCGAAATTCTAGAGGCCCGTGTATATACTGTGCGATGTTAGTGCACGTTAAAGAACCCCAGGTGGTCGTAATTTCCGGAGCCCTTCACTACGGCGTCCCTCATAGCCTGAGTCACTTTGGGATGTTGCACCCCCATAAACTAAACTAAATTGAACTTTTATGACACAAAAAGGAAAGGAGGTCCTGAAATAGGTACTTCTTTGTTGATCATAAGAATGGAACTGGTAGGACACTTTGCAAAGGGTGTCATTCTGAAAGAATTGTTCTCTGAGTGTGCAAAAGAAAATGGAAAAAATAAAATCGCTGCTTATAACATTACTATCAGCTTCCCTGAACACAAATCCTGCCCTTGATATTTGGTGGCACCAACTAAATAGTATTTCCTTGTATTTAAAGTGGGATACAGCTTTAAAATTCCCCCAAAATGGCCAAGAAAT